>NW_015541011.1:186341-199074 GCF_001515605.1 Sinocyclocheilus anshuiensis | reverse complement strand
AGTCACCACCCCGAGCACTGCCCACAGTCCCACTCTCCTTTTGCCAAACCCCCAGACAACATCGCGTCCATGCCATTGCTGAGCAACAACAACACGGAGACATGTCGAGAAAACGCTGTTCAGTCTGGATGTCAGGAAACTACATCATTGTACAGTAGGGTTGTGACGGTCACCGTGACAACCGCGCCACCGGCGGTAGTGCACGTGATGTCACACACTCTATAACAAGCATAATACAATGTTTTGTATTACAAGTGTAATAATAGTAACAGCTGAGCGCAGGAAAATACAGTACAGAATACAGAAACCAAATACTACATCACCAATCTGGAATAATTTCCATTGATGTCACCAGTCCGCATTTGTACAGGTGTCTTCAAGTTCACATGATCGCAAACGCTCGGCTGGTCAGGTTTGTATTTACTGCATTCGGTGTTTGAAAAAATAAAACATGAATTGCCATTCTGAAACATCCTGTTGTAAGCGCGTTTGAGGAGGTGGTTGGTTGTCTCCTGTCGTCGCCGATTCGGGGTCTGAGTTCGGCTCAAACATGTAAGGCCGGACAACAGTTCCCTTAGCAGTGACCATCATTACCGGTGTTTCTATTGACCTTACTTGTGAGTATCACCAAGCCACAGCAGGCTACAGCATACATGACCCTAGTTACCTGTGGTTGGCCTGGCCGTGCGTCACTCAGAAAACAACAGGCCAATCAGAAGAGAGGCTCATGAATATTAATTAGGCAAAAATCGACCTGTTCTTTGCAGAGCTCCTGAGAGTGGAGCTGTAAAAATATATTGAGATGGTTTTTGGTACTTATACCACAAATATATATTCTTAAGGACATCAAGACTTAAAATAAAACTCCAGAAAGGTGTAAAATATGTGACCTTTAATTTATGTTTTAATTTTTATTCTTTTAATTTTAATTTTGGAATAGACTTTAGTGACCCTGAATGTCCACATATTTTGACCAAATAATACAATTATATATGTTAAAAAATCATAAATAATTTGGTTATCACAGGTTTGTTTCTACTGATGGCACAGTCCCACGTCGGACCCCTCCCATTCATCCGAAGTACGGCACAATAGACAAGTACCAGTCTTTACCAAAGACCACACGGCAAAGCCCAACAACTGCTCCCCATCAGTTGCCCAGTGAATACAAATATTCCCATGACCGGCTTAATCACTTCCAGATGACCCACAGCCACACCCAGCGACCCGCGACGCATGACAACACTGTGTGGCAGCTCTTCGAATGGCAACAGCGACAGCAATATCGCCACGGCAGCCCCACCGCCCCCGTGTACACTCCGGCCCCAGACTACTCCACAGCCGTATCCTCCACCAGAGTCAACTCTGACATTGCTCGCTCTATTTCTGTGCCTCCAACCCTGGCAGACATCCCTCCACCCGGGCCTCCTGGGCCCAGACTGCTGTCTCCACGCAGAGCCCACACTCCTGCAGAACGCGTTACAGTCAAACCCCTGGAGGACAAGCCCACCGTGGAGGTGCCACCGTCAAACTCTCCTCACCGTCTACGCTCCTATAAGGTCAGTAGGTGACATGAACAACCACCCTGCTTATCCATAACATCACAATCCACAGTAGTAGTATTTACAAGAAAGTCTGTGGGATTATGAAAGATTTTGAGGTTACCATTCAAAAGTTTGGGGTCAGTAAGATTTTTATATATATTTTTTAAAAGTCTCTAATGCTCACCAAGGCTGTATTTGATTTTCAAACATACAGTAAGATCAGTAATTGCTAATTATTACAATTTAAATATATATATTTTTTTATTTTAATACATATTAAAATATAATTTATTCATGTGATGGCAAAGCTGAATTTTCAGCAGCCACTCAGTGTCACATGAGCCTTCAGAAATCATTCTAATAAGCCGATTTGGTGCTTAAGAAACATTTCTTATTTATATCAATGCTTAAAATAGTTGTGTTGATTAATTTTGTGTGGAAAAAATATTTAATATTTAATGCATCCTGTTGATTAAAATTAGTATTTAATGTTAAAAAAAAACATAAAAAAATGTTTTTAATGTCATTATGCATTATATGAACCTGGCCTAAGCTTCTAAGCATTTTCAAGGAGCAAAATGTCTGGCAGTAAGATTTAAAACTCTCCTTTAAAAAGAGAAGTGGTCGAGTCTGAAAGAAGCATGCATTTAGAGACATCATGATGGATGTTAATACTGCTCAGAAACTCTTGATCAAATAACACCAGCCTTCAATGTTTTCAAACTGGCAGCATTAGTCCATCTGTCTACAACAGAGTTGTAATTCAGCATGAATTATCAGTGGTGTCTCTGTAATGGAACGAGTGCCAGACTCAAAGTGCTTGAGTGGGATGATTTTTATATACTTAATTTTCTTCACTTAAAGGGGTCATATGATGCGATTTCAAGTTTTCCTTTCTCTTTGGAGTGTTACAAGCTGATTGTGCATAGATAAGATCCCTGAAGTTGCAAAGACTAAAGTCTCAAAACCAAAGAGATATTCTTTATCAAAGTTAAGACTCTGCCACGCCCCCCTAAAACGGCTCGTTCTAACACGCCCCCACATATCTACCACTCACATCACAGTGGAGTCAGCTGTCTTAACCGTGGCTTGTGTACTGCAAACACATACCAGCTTCATCACTGTGTCTGTCACGCGACTCTGTTCCCCTTTCGGGCCCTGTCTTTACATTTATTTTGATAGATGAAACTTGCGATTATGGTAAGGGGCGTTACCTTTCCGACAAGTGCTTGCGGTGTTCGGCCAATCACAAGAGAGGCGGGGCATAGAGGACCTACAATAATGTACAGTATTTGAAAAATAATGTGTTTTTTGAACATTAAGGCATGTCAACATATTCTGTTACACCAAATACACAAAATAATGATCTTTAAAAAAGCATCATATGACCCCTTTAAAGTTCCTGTGTGTGTCCTTTAAAAACCTTTTAACCATCTCAAGTTAGCAGGCAGACATGTCTAATCCAAATGATGACTTAAAACTTGACTGAATCCATGATGATTAATAAATCCAAATATGTTATATTTCAAAGGTTTTAAATTATTAAAAGTATATTTTGGTGTGTACTGTCATTTTTACTTTTATGTACACTAACGTTTACAAGTCTGGGTTCAGGAAGATTTTTTTGTTTAAACATATTTATACTTTCATTCAGCAAGGATGGATTAAGTTGATCAAACGTGACAGTAAAGACATTTATAATGTTACAAAAGGTTTCTATTTCAAATAAATTATGTTATTTTGAGCTTTCTATTCATCAAAGAATCATGAAAAAATGTATCATGGTTTCCCCAGAAGTAATTTTTTATCATCTAATAATAAAAAAGTTTTTTGAGCACCAAATCAGCATAATGGAATGATTTCTGAAGCATCAGACTGGAGTAATGGCTGCTGAAAATTCAGCTTTGCCACCACAGGAATAAATTACATTTTAAAATATATTAAAATAGAAAACAGTTATTTTAAATTCTAATAATATATTACTATTTTTACTGTATTTTTTTAATAAATAAATGCAGACAATAAATGCAGATAGTATTATTATAGTGTTACATGTTGACGAGCACATACTGAAAGACATATGTGACCCTGGACCACAAAACCAGTCTTAAGTCGCCATACATCAATGGAAAGCTTATTTATTCAGCGTTCAGATGCTGTATACATCTCAATTTTGAAAAATTGACCCTTATGACTGGTTTTGTGGTTCTCCAGGGTCACATATTGCTTATGTCTGTTTTTTGATCAAGTATATTTAAATGCATTCATCTCTTTTCTTTTCTTTTTATTTTATCATTCTGCAGTCGGCCACAATAGAGAGACGCTCAATGCCTCCATCCGGCTATATCACACATACAGTCAGTGCACCCAGCCTGCATGGAAAAACAGTAAGTTTCTTTCTGGAAAAAATATTTAGCGATTACAAATAGTTTTGGATTTTAAGGTAAGGTTTACTTTGTCTCTTTTGTGCTGCTGTTAAAGCAATCTGTAAGGTATCAGCAAAGTGGCATAAAATGACCCAAAAAACCTCTGCTGGTGGAGACAGTCCTCTTCTTTTCATGGCTCTAATGGGCACTTGTGTAAATAATCTGATCACATAACTCTCTCTCTGCCCTGATTGTACCCTCACAACCTATGGTCCAGCCACAGGAGCTCACCCTTCTCCTCATCCAGTTACGGAGACACCAGGCCATGATGGCAGGTGTGCGCAACAATGCGCTGGCCCACCTCCAGCAGTTGTCTCGGGTGAAGGTCAGGGCTCGTCCTGCCCAGCTAGCACCTCTCATTACTAGCGTGCCTCTGCTGCTGTTATTTACCCCGCCTGGCTCTCTGTAGCTCCCTTGGCTTTGTTACACGATGCTTCTTTGTACTGTAGCATGGCATGTCATGCTTGGGGGCTGTATCTAGATGTCCCACCGTCGGCATGAATTATATGTAACTGGTCATTATGCATGCTACATGAGTATGCTTTGCTGTTGCTCCAAACATCAGAAATGCAAAGATCAAAATTGTTTGCATGCATGAAGTAGTAGGTGTACGTTGGAGTCTGTGGAAACCTTATCTGAAGTTCTGGTTTGATCTGGTTGCAGGATATGCGTAGATAATTTCTGCAGTAACATCATAATAAACATGCTTTGTTATTGGTAGTAATAATATGTGTGCAGAAGTATATTGCTCTAAGCGTAATTACTTTGCTTTGTACTAAATGCTTTGGCATCAAGGACTGTGGTAAAGTTAAACAAATATTCAGTAACACTTTACAATAAGATCTCATTTTTTAATGCATTAACTAACATGAACTAACAATGAGCAATACATTTTTACAGCATTTATTAACCTTTGGAAATGTTAGTTCATAAAAATGGTCATGTTAGTTCACAGTGCATTAACAGATACAACATGTGATGATCATTAGTAAATGTTGAGATTAACATTAATAAATGCTATAGAAGTATTGTTAATTGTTAGTTCATGTTATCTAATGTGGTTGACTAATGTTAACAAATTAAACCTTATTGTGAAATATTACCAAATATTCTTTTGTTTCTAACCTAATGTCAATGTAACACACTCAGAAAAATAATTTTCTTAATCTATACTTTTGTTTTGTTTTCCTGTAAAAAAAACAAAAAAAACATCCCTAAACAAACATAAATTTACTTGAGAAGCAAAATTACATATTATATTAATTAAGACTTTTTTTTGCATTATGCTTAGGTTAAAGGTTAAAACCTATTTTTAGGTTTATGCTTAAAACAAACACTATTTGCTGCCAAAGGGGTAAAAAGTAAACTTATTTTAAAAATATGTTCTATGAAATATAAAGTGTATTCTCTTACTAGCTTACAAGACATTGCTTCTCAAGTAAATTTACACTACTGTTCAAAAGGTATAGGGTCAGGGCGACATATGAAGAAATATATTGATCAAAAGTTAGTGTAAAGACATTTATAATGTTATAGCTTTCTAAAAAATAATCACTCAATCACAGAATCAGCATATTAAAATGATTTCTGAAGGATCATGTGACACTGAAGACTGGAGTAATGATGCTGAAAATTCAGCTTTACCATCACAGAAATAATTTACATTTTCAAATATATTAAAATAGAAAAAGTTATTTTAAATTCAAACAATGTTTCACAATATTACTGTTTTTAACATATTTTTGATCAAATAAATGAAGCCTTGATGGGCATAAGAGACATCTTTTAAAAACATTAGAAAAATCTTACCAACCCCAGTCTTTTGAGCGGTAGTGTTTATAAGCTGTCACTTGCATGTAAATGCCAACAGTGTTCAACAGAAATGAGTGTGAGATGTGTAGTATGTCCCAAAGCATAGCCAGCTATTGCTTTAATGCTAGTGCAGTGTTAGCCTAAAATGTGTGGTGGATAAATGAAACAACTGATTAGTGTTAATTAAAGAGTAGAAGAGTGTCAATTGAAATATTTTCCCTGCTACTTACAGGCTGATGACACATACATGCACTTGAAGAAGGACCTGGAATATTTAGATCTGAAGGTGGGACCTCTCCATTTCTGTCTCTCTATTCCTGTCTTACTTTCTTCTTAAACCTTCTGTATTAACACACTAACACAGCACAGAAACCTCACTTGAGGCGAGGAATCAAGAATTTGCTTCTTTTTTTTTTCAGAAATTGTTTATATTTAGTATGCTAACTTTGTGGCATAATCAGGAATTACATAGTCTTAGAATGGTAATGGTAATAGTAATGATCCAGTCGAAGGGCATATAAGGCTGGTCCTCCTTTGACTGTAACTGTCTATCTCCATTTGCCACAGATGAAAAGTTTAGAGCCATTGATCCTCATGGTTCACAGTGTGTTACAAACCTGCACTGCAGGGGGTTTGAGACCACTCTGGAACGTAAGCACTGTCAGCATCCAGAGTGTCCGCGTTCCCATTGCTTTACACGTTGCACATAGCTTTGTGTTGGCACAAGCCTGGCACCTGCACGCCTATCCTCCCTGCCTTTTGTGAGTGATGTGTTGTGGGTATGTGTGATTGGGTCAATGAGACGGCAGGTCTGGATGGGACAGGCAAGCTCAGTGCATGTGCAGGGAATGACCCACATTTAGCCAGCTGATTCTCCAATGCATTCTGTTTCTTTCTTTATCAAGCTATTTATCTCATAAGATCCATCAATATGATATCTAGTAATCGGTCTTGTGCGTATTTTTCCAGGTGATCTAAATGTTGTAGCGGTAGAGTATTCCTCAGTGTTGGGGAAAATACTTAAATTCTTAATTCCTCTTGAAACAATTATTTAGAAAACTTACTAGCTTCACTACAAGATGCTAATAACAAGTAGCTAACTACATTGAAGGGGGCAGTTTTCAATTATATAATTATAAGATATGATTTATTTAAAAAGAGCTAGAGTTATCTGGCACAAAATCAATTAGTAATATAATATTAATAAATAATATAAACTAGGCTAACAGCATCCAACTTAATTTAAAATAATAAAACTAAACACTGTAATTTCTATACACTACCACTGAAAAGTTTGGGGTCAGTAAGATTTAAAAAAATACTTTTATTCAGTAAAGATGCATTGAATTGATCAAAGGTGACAGTAAAAACATTTATAATGTTGCAAATGATTTCTATTTTAAATTAGTGCTGTTCTTTTGAACTTTCTATTCAACAAACAATCCTGAGAATAATAAAAATAAAATCTATCAAAGATATTAAGGAGCACAACTGTTTTCAGCATTGATAATAATAAGAAATCAGCATATTAGAATGATTTCTGAAACATTATGTGAAATAGAGTAATGGCTGGTGAAAATTCTGCTTTAAATATAAAATTCTGTTTTAAATTGTAAATGTCAATTTTTAAATAAATGATCAATTGTAATGGTATTTCACAATATTACTGTTTTTACTACATTTTGATCAAATAAATTTCAAAAACATAAAAAAGAATTGTACTGACTTTTGTAAAGCAGCGTAACTAAATCTACAAAAACAGTGGCAGAAACTTTTTATTGCTAAAAATATATTATACTAATTACTACATATCACTTAAAATAACTGCATATCACTACAAAAAGAAGACCTAAAATGCTGATTTAAATATGCATCTGTAAATTTGTTTTTGATCCAGTTCATTTAAATGAATCTTCCACATGATTTAAATAGGCCTTCCCAGCACTATTTGAAAGAAAGAAACATTCAAGTTTGACTCCTCTTGCTTGGCTGCAAGGCTGTGTGTGAAATAATGCGAAAATAAAAAGTACAGGTAGCACTGTTTTGAAACCAGCTTAGCTAAGTTGTAGCTTTGCTTTTTTAGTTAGTTCCTCCCCCACACCGTCCAGTTCATCGTTGTCCAGAGCTTGGGTTTCTTTTATGAGTTGACCATGCAGCGTTTTCTGTGGAGCCTTTATTTTAGACATTGCATTTATGTCCCACAGCTGTATTCTGTTGGCATGAAGATCGTGAGACACCATCTTGCCATTGTGCTTCCAGAAAGCTTCAGCTCCTACATATGTGCATTAGAAATGAAGAATACTGTCTCAAAGCTTCTCACTGTGACTTTCAATACAGTGTCCATTGTATAGTGTTGGTCTTGCTTTGCTTGTGTTGAATAAATAGATGTGTTTCTGTCTCTGGAGCTCTAAGACAAGGAGGCTTTATCTGTGAATTGTTTATTAGGTGAGTGCGACAGAGAGTCTGAAAGGACGGCCGGCAAAGCCAGTGAAGGTGGCAGAAAGTGATGTAGATGTGAGTATAGAGGACAAACCAGTGCCCTAACCCAATTTCCTAGTCTGAACTGGTCCATAATGCTCTGTTTCCTACTGCAGGTGACACTGAGTCGATTGTGTGAACAAGACAAAATACTGCAAGAGCTTGAGTTCAGACTCAGTGGACTTAAGGATGATAAGGTGAGGCACATTTTCCGAAGAAAAGCACGGCTGTTGCTTTGATCCATTTATTATGGGTATGTCAGTGTTAATATCTTTGTTCTTTCTTTCTAGGACAAGCTTGAGTCTGTTCTGGATGTGTCCCACCAGCAGATGGAGCAGTACAAGGATCAGCCAGCTCACGCTGAGAAGATCGCCTACCAGCAGCGACTCCTTCAAGAGGACCTGGTGCATATTCGAGCTGACATTTCTAGAGTGTCAACGGTGAGTATATTACGTGATGTAGACCTACAGTGCTTCGTGTCTCCATTAATCCATATTGATCTGAAATTAAAGGGGTCCTATTATGCTTTTTCACTTTTTCAACTTTAGTTAGTCTGTAATGTTGCTGTTTGAGCATAAAAAAGATCTGCAAAGTTACAAAGCTCAAAGTCCACTTCAAAAAAATATATTTTATTTAACAGAAATCACTTTTCAAAAACTACAACGAACGACTCGTTTGTACTACAACTCATATTTTCCGGGATTTGTGATATCACAAATATCGACGAATGAGACGAGACCTGGTTGAGCTGCACTAGAGAAGACAACGAGTGTTATCACTATGTCGGAGGCACGCTAGCTTTCCCAAGGCAGACGAACTTAGAGTGGTTACAATCATCCGGGTTTAAATCGCGCTCAAATTGATCTGATTTTGACGCAATATTTACACTGAAGCTCGCAGGGGGCTATGGTAAGGGGCCGAGTGCTGCCAATCACAACGCACACTGGCCCAGCTAACCAATCACAGCACATTTCGTATTTCAGAAGGCGGGCCTTCATTTGATACAGGAACTATTCGAGCCGTTCATGCCAGACTGGGGAGAGAGGTGTTGCAATAATGTAAAATATGTGAAAAATAATGTGTTTTTCGAACAACCAATTTCAGTGTGTAGTTTTGTTCTGTAATTTAACATTATAATAATATAACCACTCCATCTCCAAACCACTTGTCATATGTAGGGTCACAGGTAATATGATATAATATTTAATGTAATGTATAATAAGTAGGTTTTGTTCATATATTTGTATTGTTCAGGAGATGGAGAGAGCGTGGGAGGACTACAGCAGGTTGGAGCAGTCAGTGGAACAGCTGAAGGACATCCTGCAGACTCAGATGAATCTCTGCACTTCACCTCAGGTCTTTTTTTTTCTCTCCATTTCTTAATACTTTTTTATAGTTTGCTATCATGTTTTTCTCTCATCTTTTTGATCAGCTGCTTTATTATTATTTGTATTCATTTTGATTTGCAGTCACCTTTAGCTAGAATCCGTGTTATTTTTAGTATCATTGAAATACTATTATATGTTTTGTTCATATTTTAAATTAGCTTTTATTTCAAAATTTATTTTATTTTATTTCTTCTCTTCTGTAGTTTTGAAGTTTTTTGTTTTGTTTTGTTTTGTTTTGTGTGTTTTATTTGTTTTGTTTCTTTGTTTTTTTGTTTTGTTTCGTTTTTTAGTGCTGGGCAATGATTAATTGCGATTAATCGCATCCAGCATAAAAGTTTTTGTTTAAATAGTGTGTACTGTGTATATTTATTATGTATATATAAATACACAACATGCATGTATATATTTAAGAAAAATATATTGTTTAAATATTAAATATATTTATGTATAATATAAATTATATGAATATAAATATATATACTGTATGTGTGTGTATTTATATATACAAGATAAATATACACAGTACACACACATATATTATGTAAACAAGAACTTTTATTTTGGATGCGATTAATCGTTGCCCAGCACTATTTTTTTAATATTTTTTTTAGGTTTTGGTTAGTTTTAGTTTATTTTGCTCAGTTTATTTTAGTACTTAAGCTTAAAGTACATAAAAATGAGAAATTTTGCCTTGGCAACTAGCTGAAATAAAATAAATATTTTTTATATTTTATTTCATTTAATGTGTATGGCCTGTTCACACCAAGAACGATAACGTTATCAACATCCACACCAACGCACGCTAACATTGTTTATCATAAACGTGCGCTGCAGTTATGTCATAGTGGATTCCAATGGGCTGTCAATGCTTTTTTTTTTTTTTTTAAAGTGCCACTAGTGTTATAGTTGTGGTGTGAACTCCACTATTCTTTTACATTTAAATAGATTTTTAAAACTATATCTTTATCTAAGTTTATAGGTCCTAGGATTTCATTTACCTTTTTGCAAAACCTTGGCAGGTCAACATTAACCTTGATTATTTATTTTTCTTTTTTTAAAGCTTGGTTTATGTTGGTATGCACTTGTGGAATTGATCAGTGGGCATTGTTCTGTCTGTTTTATTGTTTTGTTATGTTAAAATAAAGCATTGGGAAAAGCAAAAAAAAAAATATATATATATATCTTTATCGTTATAGTTATCATCTTTGGTGTGAACAGGCCTTTATTTTATTTCAAGTAATGAAAATGTTTTTTATGGTTTTAGTTTTAGTAATAATAATCCTGGCTAGAATAAAAATACGATTTGAAGACTTTTGAAAAGGTGTGTTTTTGTTCTCAGGAGAAAAATCAGTTGAGGAGGGAGCTCTGGAGGATAGAGGACGTGATGACTGGACTCAGCTCATCCAAAGAAACCTTCAAAATCACCATAGACTCAGTGAAGAACCCAGGTAAGAATGGACTAGTTAGATAGGGTTAATAAACCTACTTCAGAGCTTCTCTTGTAACTCTTGCTTTTGTGTCCAGAGAGAAAACTTGTGCCTTCAGTGATAGAGTCGACAGTGCCTTCTCGGTGCATGACCCCGTCCGCAGTCGAGGTGTGGTCACCCCGACGCAGTCTTACCTCCAGTCCGTTATCACTGCCCTTGGACAATGAGGTTTTTCAGCATCCTTATTCTATGCCAAAATGGGTATATGTTACTTGACTGGTGCTATTCCTAAAATGATTGTATTGTAAGTTACTTTAGACAAAAGAGCCTTGCTAAAGACAACTAATTAAATACTTAATGGTTTACTGAAGTGTGTAATTTTGGTTTTTAGGGAGAGGATGATGCTCCACCCAGACCACCTTTGCCCCTCCTCTATGATGAAGACACACCCCCTGTTGTCCCGCCCTTACCTAAAGAAACAACGGTCATCAGACACACTTCTGTCCGTGGCCTCAAACGACAATCTGATGAGAGGAAACGTGACAGAGAAAGCAGCTATGTGAATGGAGACTGCAGGGTAATAAACTCACTCGTGAAGGTCATTGTTATTGTAAAGCTTATTGTCATCAGTGTTGTTATTGTTAACTAAAACTATTAAAATTAAATTTTATAAGTATATATAGATGAAAAACTTACAAATAGAAACGAACTGAAATAAAATTACTAAAAAACTGGGAAAAAAAAATGACAGAAGCACATAACTGAATTACTAAAACCTAAACTAAAATGAAAATGAAAATTGAAAATATAAAGTAATTCAAAATATGAATGAATAAATAAATATAATAGTATATAAGTAATAATAAAAAAAACGCTTAATTCAAGTAATTCGTCTTACTAAACTTCACATGTACAAAAAAGAATAAAATGTAGTTTTTGAATAATGGATTTTCTTTGGAAAACGTTTTTAAATAATTAACTTATACTTTATCACCATCCATGTGACAGTAATATGCATTGTGATTGCTTTGCAATAAGGATGAAATCAAATGTTTGGGCTTTAGGTGGAACTGCGGTCCTACCTGAGTGAACCAGAGCTTCCTGGATCAGGAACAGATCAAGTGGACCCAGGCTACTTGACTCTTCAAAGAAGAGGTGAAATATTACTGCTTTTGATCATTCAGGTTATCTTTAAAACATATGATGCTTATAGGGGTAAAATGCCATTTAACAAGTTGTAATACCAGTATACCTGAAAAAATGAACCATTTTTGTGATCACTTAGGCCTGTCAGGCTGCTCTTCCAGAGTAAACCAGTACGGTGTGACTTCCTATTCACTAAGGAGAGGAGATTCAGCGTTATCGACAACAGTGAGCACCTGATTACTGTAGAACTGATACTTCATTTAATTATTTATTCATTTTGAATATATTTATAATTTATTATATTTAATACAAAATGTAATTTAATAATGTAGAATATATATATATATACGAATTGTCATTTTCTGTAATATTTATGATTTTATATTATATTCATTCATTAAAAACATAAGCAATTTGTATTTGTATTATTTTATTAAGCATTTATTTCATATTATATTAATTCATTATGGATGGATGGATAGATGGATGGATGGATGGATGGATGGATGGAT
>NW_015541011.1:175799-186121 GCF_001515605.1 Sinocyclocheilus anshuiensis | reverse complement strand
CGTATTTCAGAAGGCGGGCCTTCATTTGATACAGGAACTATTCGAGCCGTTCATGCCAGACTGGGGAGAGAGGTGTTGCAATAATGTAAAATATGTGAAAAATAATGTGTTTTTCGAACAACCAATTTCAGTGTGTAGTTTTGTTCTGTAATTTAACATTATAATAATATAACCACTCCATCTCCAAACCACTTGTCATATGTAGGGTCACAGGTAATATTATATAATATTTAATGTAATGTATAATAAGTAGGTTTTGTTCATATATTTGTATTGTTCAGGAGATGGAGAGAGCGTGGGAGGACTACAGCAGGTTGGAGCAGTCAGTGGAACAGCTGAAGGACATCCTGCAGACTCAGATGAATCTCTGCACTTCACCTCAGGTCTTTTTTTTTCTCTCCATTTCTTAATACTTTTTTATAGTTTGCTATCATGTTTTTCTCTCATCTTTTTGATCAGCTGCTTTATTATTATTTGTATTCATTTTGATTTGCAGTCACCTTTAGCTAGAATCCGTGTTATTTTTAGTATCATTGAAATACTATTATATGTTTTGTTCATATTTTAAATTAGCTTTTATTTCAAAATTTATTTTATTTTATTTCTTCTCTTCTGTAGTTTTGAAGTTTTTTGTTTTGTTTTGTTTTGTGTGTTTTATTTGTTTTGTTTCTTTGTTTTTTTGTTTTGTTTCGTTTTTTAGTGCTGGGCAATGATTAATTGCGATTAATCGCATCCAGCATAAAAGTTTTTGTTTAAATAGTGTGTACTGTGTATATTTATTATGTATATATAAATACACAACATGCATGTATATATTTAAGAAAAATATATTGTTTAAATATTAAATATATTTATGTATAATATAAATTATATGAATATAAATATATATACTGTATGTGTGTGTATTTATATATACAAGATAAATATACACAGTACACACACATATATTATGTAAACAAGAACTTTTATTTTGGATGCGATTAATCGTTGCCCAGCACTATTTTTTTAATATTTTTTTTAGGTTTTGGTTAGTTTTAGTTTATTTTGCTCAGTTTATTTTAGTACTTAAGCTTAAAGTACATAAAAATGAGAAATTTTGCCTTGGCAACTAGCTGAAATAAAATAAATATTTTTTATATTTTATTTCATTTAATGTGTATGGCCTGTTCACACCAAGAACGATAACGTTATCAACATCCACACCAACGCACGCTAACATTGTTTATCATAAACGTGCGCTGCAGTTATGTCATAGTGGATTCCAATGGGCTGTCAATGCTTTTTTTTTTTTTTTTAAAGTGCCACTAGTGTTATAGTTGTGGTGTGAACTCCACTATTCTTTTACATTTAAATAGATTTTTAAAACTATATCTTTATCTAAGTTTATAGGTCCTAGGATTTCATTTACCTTTTTGCAAAACCTTGGCAGGTCAACATTAACCTTGATTATTTATTTTTCTTTTTTTAAAGCTTGGTTTATGTTGGTATGCACTTGTGGAATTGATCAGTGGGCATTGTTCTGTCTGTTTTATTGTTTTGTTATGTTAAAATAAAGCATTGGGAAAAGCAAAAAAAAAAATATATATATATATCTTTATCGTTATAGTTATCATCTTTGGTGTGAACAGGCCTTTATTTTATTTCAAGTAATGAAAATGTTTTTTATGGTTTTAGTTTTAGTAATAATAATCCTGGCTAGAATAAAAATACGATTTGAAGACTTTTGAAAAGGTGTGTTTTTGTTCTCAGGAGAAAAATCAGTTGAGGAGGGAGCTCTGGAGGATAGAGGACGTGATGACTGGACTCAGCTCATCCAAAGAAACCTTCAAAATCACCATAGACTCAGTGAAGAACCCAGGTAAGAATGGACTAGTTAGATAGGGTTAATAAACCTACTTCAGAGCTTCTCTTGTAACTCTTGCTTTTGTGTCCAGAGAGAAAACTTGTGCCTTCAGTGATAGAGTCGACAGTGCCTTCTCGGTGCATGACCCCGTCCGCAGTCGAGGTGTGGTCACCCCGACGCAGTCTTACCTCCAGTCCGTTATCACTGCCCTTGGACAATGAGGTTTTTCAGCATCCTTATTCTATGCCAAAATGGGTATATGTTACTTGACTGGTGCTATTCCTAAAATGATTGTATTGTAAGTTACTTTAGACAAAAGAGCCTTGCTAAAGACAACTAATTAAATACTTAATGGTTTACTGAAGTGTGTAATTTTGGTTTTTAGGGAGAGGATGATGCTCCACCCAGACCACCTTTGCCCCTCCTCTATGATGAAGACACACCCCCTGTTGTCCCGCCCTTACCTAAAGAAACAACGGTCATCAGACACACTTCTGTCCGTGGCCTCAAACGACAATCTGATGAGAGGAAACGTGACAGAGAAAGCAGCTATGTGAATGGAGACTGCAGGGTAATAAACTCACTCGTGAAGGTCATTGTTATTGTAAAGCTTATTGTCATCAGTGTTGTTATTGTTAACTAAAACTATTAAAATTAAATTTTATAAGTATATATAGATGAAAAACTTACAAATAGAAACGAACTGAAATAAAATTACTAAAAAACTGGGAAAAAAAAATGACAGAAGCACATAACTGAATTACTAAAACCTAAACTAAAATGAAAATGAAAATTGAAAATATAAAGTAATTCAAAATATGAATGAATAAATAAATATAATAGTATATAAGTAATAATAAAAAAAACGCTTAATTCAAGTAATTCGTCTTACTAAACTTCACATGTACAAAAAAGAATAAAATGTAGTTTTTGAATAATGGATTTTCTTTGGAAAACGTTTTTAAATAATTAACTTATACTTTATCACCATCCATGTGACAGTAATATGCATTGTGATTGCTTTGCAATAAGGATGAAATCAAATGTTTGGGCTTTAGGTGGAACTGCGGTCCTACCTGAGTGAACCAGAGCTTCCTGGATCAGGAACAGATCAAGTGGACCCAGGCTACTTGACTCTTCAAAGAAGAGGTGAAATATTACTGCTTTTGATCATTCAGGTTATCTTTAAAACATATGATGCTTATAGGGGTAAAATGCCATTTAACAAGTTGTAATACCAGTATACCTGAAAAAATGAACCATTTTTGTGATCACTTAGGCCTGTCAGGCTGCTCTTCCAGAGTAAACCAGTACGGTGTGACTTCCTATTCACTAAGGAGAGGAGATTCAGCGTTATCGACAACAGTGAGCACCTGATTACTGTAGAACTGATACTTCATTTAATTATTTATTCATTTTGAATATATTTATAATTTATTATATTTAATGCAAAATGTAATTTAATAATGTAGAATATATATATATATACGAATTGTCATTTTCTGTAATATTTATGATTTTATATTATATTCATTCATTAAAAACATAAGCAATTTGTATTTGTATTATTTTATTAAGCATTTATTTCATATTATATTAATTCATTATGGATGGATGGATAGATGGATGGATGGATGGATGGATGGATGGATGGATAGAACATTGTAACAGTTGTCTCGTGCATTGTGGAAATAAAAAATAAATAAAAATAAAAATCTAGAATAAGCTTCTACATGTAAAATGCTGAATTTTTTTCCTGTGCTATGTAGGAGAGACCAAAGGGTGCCTTGGAGCGGCTGTGTTTGGGAGAGTCTCAGCCTGATCACCCGCCGCAGAGAGGGAGGATGAGTGTGGAGGAGCAGCTGGAGAGAATGAAAAGGCACCAGAGAGCTCTAGTGCGTGATCGCAAACGTAACTTGAGTCAGGGTGAGCGACAGCTTGTGAGCTCCCGCGCCTCCACTCGACCGACCAGCTCTGACCCAGGATCAGTACGTTACTCCCTCCCCAATAAACACAGGGACCTTCGCTATGGCCCTCCCCGATAAGGCCACAAAGCACAAAGCTAACATGCTAACACACTTTTTGCCCCATGAACAAAGCTCAGCTTTACATTAACAAGCCATGGGTGGGACAGGGCCGTGCTGGGGGTGTATTTAGGGATTGGCCAGAATGTGGACAGACGCATGGAGTGGTTACAGTCCTGCAGTGGACTCCTGGCTTCTCCTGCACAGACTTGTGAATATATTTGAATGTGAAGAAAAAAGGATAACATTATCCCTGACTGCCTTGCTGATCTCTCACAATGGATTTTAAACCTTTTTTATGCTTGTTTTCTCAAATGTTAATTCACTAAATTATTTATTATAATCTAAATATATTTTCTGAAATAATTTGTAAAGCTATATTTTGTATGAACATAATATGGTGGGAATTATTGACCCTGCTGCCTCGTATTAACAACAAATTAATTCTTGTTGGTAATTAACTGGGTATGAAGGTATTTCTGTGTGCAATCATTCTTAATCATCATCTCTTATAGAAGAATAAATCAGTGAAGTGCCTCTTCATTCTAACCTGAACATCAGTGTCAGAAAATCCTGCTTCAGCTCAAACACTCTGAGAATGATTTCAGATGAAACTATGGAGTGCAACAGTACCCATCCACTTTGTTTTTAGGGGCTTTGGTTCCAGAAGTAGAACCATTCATTTTTCCCATAGGGATTCCCATATTTCTACAGTTCAGCCATGTTATATGACATGAACCAAACCAACCAGCTTTAAGGTGAATTACAGCATTACAAACTTTGATTTGAATCAAAAAAGTGTTGCAGACGTTTCGGACACACACACACACACACACACACACATATATATCTATATATATTTTTTCTTTTGACACAATTTGATTCTCACAATTTTCTGAATGTGATTTCTTTGCAGAATCATCGTTTTTCACCCGAAATTCTGTTAAACAGGATTGCTTAAAAAAATATGTTGAAATAACTTGAAATTAATGGCTTCAACAAAAGCATATACCATTGATTTAAAACCTCGTAGCTCACAGTAGGTCTATCTTTAACAGTTTATAGGTTATTGTTAAAAATCAATTCCTCTATGGAGAAAATGAATGTGATTTTTACTTTGGAATGCACTCTATTGCCCATATAATGTGGCCATGAGAGCTTGCACTCATTTAGGCAGTTGCTTTGTTTGCTAATTGCTAATGGTAGGAAATAACCATTTGAGTAGGACCATTGTGTCTTGATTAGCAAGCATTATTGCTGTCATGGCTCAAAAAGAGTGTTTGGCCCAATCAAATGCTTAGCCACCTTTCAATCTACTGCAATCAGAGTAATCAGCAGGAGCTGCCTGATATTTGGGTTTTCTTTGCTCAAAATCGCCTTTGTCTTTTTCTTTTGTTTTTTTATTATGCTGCACTCAAAGGTGTTTCTGTTGCTCACTTGCTCTAAAGTCTTTCACTGACTTCTCAGTTAATGACTGATTACATCAATGTTGAGGATTGCATTTGGTAAACACATTTCCAATCAAGCACTTAATTCAATTGGAAACCCATGCAATACTCAGCTCACATCATTTTCTGAGAATCACGCTGCCCATTGCCCCATTGTTTTGAATCATGGGACAATTAACACCACTCAGATGTAAATTATGAACATTCTTTATCAGATAGTTATAACTGCTATCAGCTGTATGTCTAAAAAAGAGGACGAGAAAGAAATGGCAAATGGTTTTCACATTACAGCAGTTAAAAACCACATTACAAACAGTTTAGTTTGAGTTATATTAAGGAAAATATCTATTCAGTCTACTAACACCAATTCCAGTTTGGCTCACTCAGTGAAAATTGAAACTCACTTCTCTATAAATCACGGTGATGTTTTATTGTTGTTTCTCTAAGAGCTGCCAATGAGAGGGGTGTAGCATTTTACTAACCATAGTTTCAAACGGACAAACTTGACATCGTTATCATTTGATACAAACTTTCCTCTTAACCGTTAAAATCCCACACATGAATGCCTTTGTATCTCTGTAGATATTTTGGCAAAAAGACCCCATGGATTAAAATTGTTTGTCTATTAGCTTCAAGGCCATCTATATGCTGGTGTGCTCTTAAATTTGACTTTAAGCCCAAATGTACAATTTATAGACTTCTGGAAAACAGACCAAAAATATTAATGACTGATTTTTTATCCAAAAAAAAAATTTCTTTATAGAGTGAGAATGTTCCTCAAGCCACTGTACCACTGTACTGTACCACCTGACTAGCAATAGCAAGAAGAAAATCAATTCACAAGGGATGAGCTCTTTAATATGCCCCAGCTTCCCGTTGTAATGGAAATACACTTCCATTCTAAAGTTATGGCAAGATTTAATTTATATGCAGAATTATTAATTAATTCTAATGCTCACAAAGGCTGCATTTATTTGATCAAAATACAGTAAAAACTATTACTTGTTTGTAACATTATAAATGTCTTTACTGTCACTTTTGATCAATTGAATGTGTCCTTGCTGAATAAAAGTATTAATTTCTTACAAAAACTTTTTTACTGACCTGAAATTTAGGAAGAGTAGTACATCAATGCAGGACAAAAAAACTGCACTCGTCAAGGCATTTCATGGGGTCTTTAACCACACCAGCACCTTCATCACTGTTAACCTGTTTGTCAGTAGGCAGTGATGTTGTATGTTGTTATATGAACGTGACAACAAGAACCATAATTAAATAACAACAAAACTGATAGCAGATTAGCTGTAAGACAAATATGATATTGTTGTGTACATCAATACATCAATGTCTGAACTCGAGTCACCTCTTCTTCATTTTCTAATGTTGAGGTTTGCACTAAAGGCACAAATAAAATTAGAGTTCTTTAAATACTTTTTATTCTTTGCAGTGTGACTGTACTCGTAGATGTATCTCTGACAACTGAGTTATAGAGTGTATCCTCTAAATTCATGCCTATGAGTGGGTAAATGAATGGATGGTTTTGCATGGTTGTTTAATTGATTGTAAGCTGTTATGCATGGTTAGATGTGTTCAACTACAAAATTCTACAGCATGTTGTAATTTGGTGATGGGTGTGATTTGTAATAGTGACACAATTGCCTAATGCTTGTATGTAATTGTCTTTTTTCCCCCTTATCTTTTTCTGCCTCTTCACCAATTTGTCAATAAAACCAGGCTTAAATTTAAAGAAGTAGTTTATCCAAAAAGAGAAAATTTGCTGAAAATGTACTCACCCTCAGGCCATCCAAGATGTAGATGAGTATGTTTCTGTTACATCTTTTACATCTATTACATCACTTATGGACTCTCATTCTGACGGCACCCATTCACTGCAAAGGATCCATTGGTGATGAGTGGGGCTTTGGATGAGTAAATTTGCAGCAAATTTTCATTTTTTGGGGGGGTGAACTATTCCTTTAAGTGCAGGAGAAACTACAATCGCATAAAAACGACTGCCAGAAAGACTTTATTACCATCGTTTGATTTTCCACAAGCTGTTAACTAAAGATATGCCAAATAGCTTGTTTGGACCAGTTGATCTGCCACCAATTTGTAAGTTCACAATTGATATCAGCTCCTTTATTCATCTTTGTGATTTGACAAAGATATTGTGTGTCTGACCCATATGAGGTTTTATATACAGGATCAAGGCTCATTTCCAGAGGTATTGGAGTGTGTGTTGCATAAAAGCTGTATATTGTTGTCTTCGCACTAGTTGGGATGGGAAAAAATTGATTTGCAGCAACCAGAACAGGCCTTACCTGCCGAATCACAGTGGCTGGGATCAGATGAATGGCTGACTGTTGAGGCCTGGCCAATGAATGCACAGGAGCTAGAGCTGGAGCTGGAGCCTGTGGACTTTGGGTTCGATCTTACTCGAGAGGTATAGTCAAATTTTAGTGACATTTGCTGACAAATCAAAATCACCTGATTCAATCCTTCCTAGTTGGGTTGTAACCCTGTAAAGCCTGATGTATGAAATAATATATATATATATATAAAAAAGATTTTTAATTAAATTTTTTATATTAAAGTTCATTGAATCTTTAGACAAAATATGAAAAAAGTTTGCGCAAGTATCATATTTGATACATGCGGCTTTCATGGCCCATATAGTGTTATATAGGACAATATGGAGCTTTACTCAGAGGCCCAAACTGAGCAAAAATATGAAATTTGGCGCAGTTGCTGATATTTGTGACTAACATGTAAGAAGAAATTCTCATGGCTTATAATGTAAATCTATAACAGCATAGCAGACTAGAAATGCATGTAAATATCAGTAACTCTATATCTCCCAATTATATATCTTAGTAAGATGATATTTAAATGTTATGATCAAAGCTCTGTAGTTTTTATTGTAGGGGGCAAAACATAATGCTCTATAATGATGATTGAAAGATGTACAAATAAATGTTCCTCAAAAGTATTTGATACTTAACTTTTTAACATTTTAACAAATAATTATAAAAATGTGGATATTTAAATAAAGCTAAATTGTTTCTGTCCAGTAAGTGTTCATCTTGAAATATTATAAATATAAAACTTACATTTACTTTATAAAAATCAGTAGAGTTCACCACAAAAACGTGTACCACGACCTGAATCAGTTGCTCAAAAATACAAACTATCAATCAGATGAGCAAAGGTATGTAGTAGATTATGTATAACAGTATTTTCAGCAAAGTTTTGATTACGTAAGAACTTAGAGGTCTTATCAATTTAAATAATAAAATCACATATGATACAGCTGGCTTTTAAGGTATAGTTAATTATAACAATTAAGTTGCAGATCTCTGGTTTGTATTATTTGAGATATACTCAGTGTATTGTGGGATTCCTCTGTCTTCAGCTGTCTACACCACAGAAGGTGTCCATCCCAGAGCGACTCATGGATGTGGAGTCAGATGAAGAACTGAGTCCGGAAGAGAAGGAGACTCGTTCTCGCACCATAGCAAAGATAAAAAGCCTACTGTCTAAGTCGAGGTATGGTGGGAAAATAAGACCTAAACAGATGTAAATGGATGATGTACTTCGATGTTGAGTCTTCTGTTGTGGCATTTTAGTGTGAGGTCTATGGCAGAGTCCATGGATGCAGAGCAGATAGATTTCAGTGAGCTGGATAAAGAGCTGCAGCAGCAGGAGAGAATCATGAGCGTTCATCGAGCTCTCGCCACAGAGGCCTCCATCAAGAGGAAGCAGGTCATAGGTGAGACATTATCCAGCATCTCTGGGAATATTATAGTTCCCTTTCAGTCGGTCACTCCCGACGTCACATCGGATGACCGACGAATTGGCATCTCGCTTAGAGAGACCAATCTACTTCGAGTGTAAACTAAACGAGCCAATGCACATTGGCATGCGATTATAACCACAGGTCTCCAGGCATGCTGTGGTTCACACGGATGCCTAAACCACCGGCTGGGGGGCCACGTACAACGGGCTTGCAGTGTCAGGGGTTTGGACGGGGCCCCAACTGCACTGGCACATCAACTGCCTTGAGTTGCTGGCAGTGCACCGTGCCTTGATCCGTCTCAAAGGACGCTTACGAGGCAAGCATGTACTAGTCAGCACGGACAACACTGCGACCATTGCATTCATCAACCGACAAGGTGGTCTGCGCTCCCGTCGCATGTCGCAACTCGCCCGCCACCTCCTCTTTTGGAGTCAGAAGCATCTGAGGTCGCTTCGTGCTGTTCACATTCCTGGGCTGCTCAACTGGGCAGCCGACGAGCTGTCTCGAGCTGCGCTCCCGGGAGAATGGCGACTCCATCCCCAGACGGTCCAGCTGATTTGGAGACGTTTCGGAGCCGCTCAGCTAGACCTGTTTGCCTCTCCAGAAACCTCTCACTGCCAGTTGTTCTACTCCCTGACCAAGGGAACACTCGGCACGGACCTACTGGCACACAGCTGGCCGCGGGGCCTTCGCAAATATGCATTTCCCCCAGTGAGCCTTCTTGCACAGACACTGTGCAAGGTCAGGGAGTGCTAACCACTGCTAACCACGACCCCGTAGAAGGGAAGTCGCTGGGGAAGCATGACCTGATCATCTGGTTCCTTATGGGGGCGAGAAGGCTAACTCCTCCACGGCCCCCCTCTATACCCTCTTGGGACCTGACTCTAGTGCTCACAGCACTACAGCAGGGCCCATTTGAGCCTTTGCAGATGGTCGAGCTGAAATTTCTCTCGATGAAAACTTTGCTCCTGCTGGCATTGGCCTCCATCAAGAGGGTAGGGGACCTGCACGCATTTTCGGTCAACGATTGGTGCCTAGAGTTCGGGCCGGCTGACTCCCAGGTAACCCTGAGGCCCGGCCCGGCTATATGCCCAAGGTTCCCGCTACTCCCTTCAGGGATCAGGTGGTGAGCCTTCAAGCGCTGCCCTCGGAGGAGGCAGACCCAGCCCTAGCTTTGCTCTGTCCCGTCCGAGCCTTAAGGTGCTACGTAG
>NW_015541011.1:172712-174655 GCF_001515605.1 Sinocyclocheilus anshuiensis | reverse complement strand
ATCACATGCCAATGTGCATTGGCTCATTTAGTTTACACTCGAAGTAGATTGGTCTCTCTAAGCGAGATCCCAATTCGTTGGTCATCCAACGTGACGTCTCCATTCCCTCCTTTAGGGAAGGAGGGTTACCATACGTAACCGAGACGTTTTTTTTATCATGCACAATGTCATCCTGATATTTATAAGTGAATTTTTATGTTTTGTTTTGCAGCCAAAGCCATGTCCATGTCGGAGTGCTAAAAAGTGTTGAGAAACTTTCTTGGGAACCCAAAGATACATTTTTTTGTGTTTTTTGTACCAAATATTTATAATTCACATTCAATCATTCAGGTTCTCTGATGTTCATAACTTTTTATATGTGAGATTGTTTTTATTCATTTTACCGGTGAGCACTCTGAAAGTTAAACTTTCAGTTTTACAATTCTGACATAATTGACAAAGTTTTTTAATTTTGCATGACGTTTTTTTTTTTATCACCATGTAATCGTGACTTAAGGTACTTATTCTTTTGCAGTGTTGTGTATTATGTATAAAAAAAATATTAAATTTTATTTAGATTGTGAAATGCATTGCGTTTCATTTCAGCAAAACTGTCATCTTCATAGTATTGGATTAATCATTAAAAATTCATAATTTTCAAATGAAGACTGACAATAGAGCTCATGCTCTAAATAAAGTTTATATGCCAAAAAGTTATTACATATAAAGTTATTTCCTGTCTTATTAAAACATAATAGAGGTTCCAGATATACCATTATTCAATCTGTATAGACTTTTCATATCTGTTTGTACATGCAGTGCATGTTTCCCAGTATAACACTGACTTCCTTCAAAAAAATCATTTTGAAAAAAAGAGGAAAAAAAAATACACAGTAAGTTTTAAAGCTTTTTTGTTTTATAATCACAATCATAGAATTTTTACTCTTTATTTAAATTTTCACACACATAAGTGACATTGTCTGCACATTACTGTACCTCACTTTCTTGATAACTCTTCAATAGTTCAGTGAAAATTGTCATCTGCTCACCCTCATATTTATTTGAAATCATAAGGGCTGAGTAGACTGAGACCGTATCTTCATTTCTTGTATGAACTATGCCTTTAATTTGTAGAGAAGAAACAGTTCTCAACAAGACCAGGCAAGTCCAAATAACCTGACAACAGACATACTTACATTTAAAATTGAAAACCACAATTTTCCAATTTTAACGGAAATAAAAAATGTGCTCTCACTCTCAGTACCTTACTGGAACATTTTAGGAGATCAAAAAATGACAACAAAAGCAAAGCCATTTATGTGGATTTTACAAATGCCATTTTAAAAGTCTTTTCCTTGTGCTCCTTTTGAGTCTGTGTGCTGTTCCTGTTTCTTGAGCTCTGTGTTGGATGAAGGTGTTTTCTCGTCCTTGTGTGGTTCTGATGGTTGTTCAGGGGCCTTTTCTGAACTCTCTGACTTCTCGGGCACAGCAGCGCTCGCACTCTCAGCAGGTGGATCGGGCTTGAAGAGGAAGCACAGCAGTTCAACAACAAATCAACAACAGACTTGATCACGTGATGACGCTGCCGTGAGAGGTTTGGCACGACATGCAGCGGCACCATCTCAGTCTCTGTCCGGCGCGGGTGAAATAATTATAATGCTGAAGGTGAGGTACTCTCCTTCATATTTCTTCATTAAATAACTTATAAACTAATATGAACACTTTGTGTGAGACGCAATTTCACAAACAGCGTGTGTGAATCACCACGGGCGCGCTCTCACGCTTGTTTCACACATGCTCCGTCTGCAGTGCGTATGCGGTGCAGAAGCAGCACGGACTCATTGTGCTTTCACACAGGACGCATTTGCAGTCCGCTCCTGATCCGCAGCTGTTTACACAAACACAACATTTATCCATTATTTTGATTTCAAATCCAAACGTTGTTTATGAAAATGCTTTTTCAG
>NW_015541011.1:158701-172685 GCF_001515605.1 Sinocyclocheilus anshuiensis | reverse complement strand
GCGTATACAGTATGTGTATGCGGTGCAGAAGCAGCACGGACTCATTGTGCTTTCACACAGGACGCATTTGCAGTCCGCTCCTGATCCGCGGCTGTTTAACCCAAACACAACATTTATCCATTATTTTGATTTCAAATCCCAACGTAGTCAGCAACCTCCCGCTCTCTCTCGTGAAGTCAACAAAGAAGTGACTTAAACTGTAATTCATCAACTGGCCACTAGAGGCTGGCTGCAAAAGGGAGTCAATCCCATAGACTCCCCATGTTAAAATGCCCAACTTTACAGCAGAAAAAAAACATGTTTACAGCCTGGTTCAAAAAATTATTTTGGTCTATATAGCAAATTTTGCCCTTGATGACAACTGTGAGGGGGGTGAATTTTTTTTATAACTCATCCGTTTAAATTATATCAAGCCTTAAAGTTCTGCATAATTAAGGGCGTGGCCACTTGAGTGACAGGTGGATTGCCGCTGCTGTCACCACCGTCGAGCTAGGTGGGCGTGGCTTCAGTAACCTGCTCCATGCACATAAAGATTTGCCCATTTTCGATTATCCGGGAGTGACGCGCTGCCAAGATGGCGACGGCCGCCTTGCCAGTGTTTAACCATTCAGCGCTCGCGCGCTCTCCTGGAGACCGTGCGCTCATGCACACTTGCAGCGCACACACATAATGCCAGGTTCACATTACTCCGTTTGCACTGCAATGCATACATGGTGCTTATTTTTTCCGCACTCATGTTAACGGATTAAAGCGTGCACACTGCACACGGTTGTTGTCCGGCAGTGCGTTCAGGAGCGGTGCATCTGCTGCAGTGCCGACATCGTTCAGTAGCCCCTCACTGCAGAACAGGTGGGAGGAGTTGGATCTGGATCCAACCACGCCCCCTGGATCTTGTGTTCTGCAGTGAGGACCATCTCACATGGTTTCCGCTCCGAGTCTATTGCTGCGCTGCAAGCGCTGAATTAAATTAACAGCGCATTGTTTGCAGTAAATATGAACATGGATTGACACGAAAATGAAGTAATAATTACACCATAAATGCTTATTATTAAAGTCTGCTGTGTTTCACAATCAACACATATGGCTTTTTGGCTAGGTTTAAAGGATCAGTAGTGGACTCCTGTGTGAAAGCTGCTTCACCTCTCACAAGAGTCACCTAAGAGAGGAATTCCCCCCATTTTCAAAAATGAAATTCATGCCCTGAATAAATGTCTAAAAATCCTGATTGGAGTATCACTATAAATAGTTATAAATGATAAAAAAAAAGGCTTTAAAAATATCGGTGTGGGTGATCAGTATTGGCAGATACTGCTTTCTGTGATCGGCGATCGGTCTCAAAAATCCTGATCGGAGCACCCCTAATCACGTCACATGTGCTCATACAGTATATCTCAGTCATAGGCAAAGCTTACCAGGAGTAATTCACAATACACTAGTCTTAACTGATCAACATTATGCCAACCCGCAGCTTATAAGAGAGAGCTCTGACCTCACTAAACCCCAGGCCACAGTGTCTCCTGTTCCTCCCTGATAACTTCCCATCCAGACCCTGCTGATACTGGTGCTCGAGCTCAGCATTAATCTTCCGATCCTCTGCCCCTACAGACACACAAATACACACAATATACCCTCTTCATTACAGAGAGTTAAAGGCCATCAGTATTTGTCCATATTCCCAATGTTGCTGATATAGCATTGATAGACATTCAAAATTTTCCCATAACATTAAAATGTCTCCCTCATGGCTGGTTTCAGACAGTGTATATCAGTAAGACACTGGATTAAGGTAGTCGTTTTATATTTTACAAGTGTAAAATGCATTGTAACCTGGTCCTATGTGCACAATAAATGACAGGACATTACCAGTGGTGGTTGCTATAAAGGTCAGAGCATGTACTCTGACCAGTGATCACTGTAGGGTAAAGGATATGTGGTGTACAGGATGTCATCTGATCGGAGTCACAGGGGGTTTGGAAGTGTCTCATCCAACACAATAGGAGATTGCAATCACTTTTTGAACTGTCAAGCATTCAAATCCAGCAACCCTTCACTTCCGCCCTAGAGACTCACCGCTACGGAAATGGGATGTTGACTTGTGATCCCCAATAACAAGGCGTCCAGTGCGCTCTTTCTGTCAGGACATGAAAACATTTGAAGCAAGGATGTGTGATGGTGGTTATGTTCAAATTAGATAATTGTCTGAAAAAAAAGAAATGAGTGAATAACAGAAAGCAATGTACCTTTCCTGCTCCCATCAGCCTCAAAAACTTCTGCTTTCTTTCATCTGTCCCTAAATTTGCCGATCCCCATTGTGTGGCTCCAGTCTGCATTAACAGGTCAAAACAGATTCAGTTGAGCCATTAGTGTGTTACAGGAAAGCATATATTTCTAATCATGATATATATATATTAGCACACCATTTAAAATGACGTAGATCTATGAATGCAGAAAAAGGCTTAACAGATATAACCATGGAACTGAATTATCTGGTACAGTAGCTATTCTGCAAAATTATTATTGCAGAAAACGCAATAAAGTAGAAACAGGCAGCTATTACACTAATAACATGCATATATCAATCCTTCGTCACACTAATAACATTAAAAAATAGTTAGAACACATTGCTAACAATCTGCTAACATTGCTGGTTCACTAAATGTCAGATCAGATGTAACGTTAGTAAAAAAAAAAAAAAATGTGATGATGGAAACCACATACGTTATCTGGAGATGCGGGTCGTTTTGTGCCTTTACACGTTTCGTCTGAAGAACTCATTTTCAAGATTTTGAACAACAGTGGTCAAATAAACATTGCTTGTGCCTGTCTACTCCAACGTCTGCTTAGCAGCTAGCAGCTAGCTGACCCGCGCGGTGCATCGTGGGAGTTGTAGTTACAACGAGGCGAATTTCCTTTTAACCTATTTTTTTTTAAACGGAAAAACAAAATATTTTGAATTAATCTTATTTTTCTAGCAAAATATTAAATACATAAATGAACATTTTTAAGGCAGAAACCACTTTTGTATGTTCTACAGCAGTATTTGGGACTCCAATTCACTTGTTAAGAAAGCTTTAAAAACAGTTATGCGAGTTCTTTAATCCTTTCCTTTGATATGTGATTTTTTTTTTTTTTTTTGACTAGTTATATACCCCTTTTGGGGTGATTTGTATGTAGGCTATCGTACTATTTCTTTTTCTCTATTTTTTATTTTATTTAGGCTACTTATTTATTTATTTGCTTGTGTTTATTGTGTTCTGAGACTGAACATTTTTTAAGAACAGTTTATATTCATGCATACGTGTAACTATTGATCAACACATTCTTAGAAACATTTTAGCCTAGTTGTTGTAAAGGACGTTACTTTTTTAAATTCACAACGTATCAAAAACGGTTTCCTTCAGGGGGATTATATTTATAAACTATAATATACAACAGACTAAATTCTATTAATTACCAAATAAAATATAGAGAATATAATATAAATGATAGGCTAATATAAATTATTGTCAGTCTTTGTACTGACTGATGTGAACTTAGATTCGTCATGCATTGCCGTTTAATCAATTAAAACAAGGTTTTTATATGTAAATGTGGGGCAGAGCTTGGCACGGAACACGGACATCTCTCTGTTTTTTTCCTGGCTCAGTGCGTTTATATAAACACACGAGGTCGTGGGTAGCCTATAGTCTCTCAGAGATCCGGACTGCCTGCATATTATCGACTCATATCCATCTGTGAAACAAATTCACTCATCTTCCTCCAGAGTCCAGACCAGCATCGACGATATCAAGCCATGGCTGTTACCGGCTGCTCTCAGTGCATCAAATATATGCTCTTCTTCTTAAACTTCATTTTCTGGGTGAGTTTGTTTGTTTACCAATGCTATTTTAATTATTGTTTCTTGTACTACTACTACTACTTGTTTCTTGTACTGCCATTGAACATTTTTGAAGCAATGCTTTATGTTTTATAATGAAAAAGACAAGTTATTTTATGGTATTATATATTATGCTGAAATGTCTTATTTAAATGTATCTTTATACTGATATTTGTTATTTAAATTAAACTACTATATTATTATTGCACTATATATACTATAAAGGAACAAAATTGTAAATTTCCCTGAGTTAAATGAATCCCAAAGACCTGATTTAAGTCACAGAAGTCTTTAGAGCCGAAAACAATAAGTGTCATTCTGAAAGTTCTTCTTGTGAGTCTATTGACTCTAAACAATCGTCCCATCTGAAGTGATTAGATGTGCTTTCCCCCAGATTTTTCTCACCGTTCTTTTCAAAGATTTGTTTTTTTCACACTGTTTAATGTTAAGCTGGAGTTCAAGGAAATTTTGTACACAGTCTATATATGAACTGGAATAAATGCATGTCATATCATAGATAATTGGAGGTTTCTGTGCAAAATATTTTGTGAAGCATGCAATAAGTTTATTTTGCGTCTCACAGTCAGCTAAATGGTGTAGTCAGAGTTTTTCTTCTGAATGTATTCCTAGACAAGAAGAAAATGTGTGTCTCAGGCTCCAGAGAGCCTCCTGTAGAGTGAGGGTTAGCTGCGGGCTTTGCTGTATTTTTACACTCATATAATTATGTCCATGTGCTGTAGGGACACCATAAAAGAACAGAGAGAGAGAGAGATAGAGAATCATGTGCAGACAAGTTGTTTGTAGTAAATTTTGTAAAAATATATATCTGATATATATTCATTTTTAATACTTTTTTATAGCTCAAACAGTGATTCCTTTGCAATGAATGTATTAAATGTTTTATAGTCTGCAGAGTTTATTTTGACAAAAACATCACATGATATTCAAACAATGACATCACAGAGTAAAACTAACCATGAGTTTTGAGGAATGCCTAATTAGCATTTAGCAGCAAGACAAACATTATGGAATAACATTCATTACTGAAAATAAATAATGTTTACACCAATTTGGATTCCTAAAAATAAAAGTCATGTAATTTTTCAGACTCATTTTAATAAAAGCCTTCAAATTTAAATTTGTGTTTTCATTCAAGACTTTTAACTTGCACGAGAATGATGTTATATCAAATCCACAGCACCAATCCCAAACCCTCTTGAGATATAAATTGTTTCCTGTCATTGTACTTTACAGCAACACAAAAATATATCGGCCTGACTTCCATAATTCTGTGACTGAAGCTGCCGCTTCCTGCTCCGCGAATTACAAAAAATAAAAAATAAACAAACAAAAGGTATCACAGAGGCCTGACTCTCAGAGCTGAAGAGGACACCCCACCCTTTTTTGTGCATGAATAACACTAAACCTCTCAAAGGTTTCTTCCCCAAATGCAGGAAGAAATGACCTCTGGAATGACCTCAGGAAATAGAATTGAAACACACATTTCTGGGCGATGACAAAGGATTTTAAAGGGGTCATATGATGCAATTTCAATTTTTCCTTTCTCTTTGGAGTGTTTCAAGCTCTTGGTGCATAAAGAAGATCTGTAAAGTTGCAAAGACTAAAGTCTCAAATCCAAAGAGATATTCTTTATAAAAGTTAAGAGTCAACCACGCCTACCTAAAACGGCTCGTTCTAACACGCCCCCACATGTCTACGTCACGATGTGGGAAGATTTGCATAACGCCGCCCAAATGTTCACGCAAAGAAAGAAGGCGTATCTTTTATTCTCGCTGTAGTTTTGTTGCTGCCGCCATGTCGTGAAGGCGCTGTGTGCTTCGTTGTGAAAGAGAAACTACTTTGTTTGGCCTTCCAAAAGAGGACACGACTAGAAATCAGTGGTTAAGTTGTATTTACAACACTGTTCCAGAACAGTTCAACCCAAATATTCAGATGTGTGCAGCACATTTTATGGAGGACTGTTTCCTGATCCTGGGAGAGTAGACTATAATGCCGGCTGTTCTGACTCACAGCCTGTAAGTACGTTTTCATTTAAAGGATTTGCCACTGATGATTCAAACGCGAATTTGAGAAGTGTTGAGTAGCACTTGTTTGTCATTTCTCCGATCACAAATGTGTTTACGTGGCGCGATGCAATAAATACACAAAATAATGTTCTTTTTAGCAGCATCATATGACCCCTTTAAATTCCAGCTGTTGTATTCAGTAAAAAGTATTTAAATGGTGAATCTTTGCTGAAAAGCATGAGTAAATATTCTGTTTTTTTTTCTTTTCATCTTCTCTTATTTTTAGCTGGCTGGCGGTGTGATTTTGGGTGTAGCTCTATGGCTTCGTCATGACAGTCAAACCAGCAACCTCCTAATGCTCCAGTTTGAGGGGAATCAAGCACCAGGAACCTTTCATATCAGTAAGTGATTGCCGCTCACAAACTAAAGGTGGCTAAAAGCTAAACCATTGATCACAAAGTTGGTTTCTTGCAAATTCTAATATGTTAAGTGTAAAGATTGATATTAAGTTCAGTTAGATTCAGATTTAAAATGTTAACTACTTTCTAGTTCCAATTATCCAACCTGATTATTTAAACCAGCCACCCAAGCCCTACAATCATAACCCTCTGAAAATTATCGTACCCATTCATTTCTGACCTAAATGCTCACTTATGCCCGATGTCGTTAATTATATCCTCTTACAGTATAATTTAGATACTGAACATTAATTTGGACTGTGCATTGTAATATTTCAGATTTAGGAAGTTATTCATCATCAAGTTGGGTCTTATTTAACACTTTGCTCATGTATGTTTTATATGTAATCCTGTATAATGTTGTTTCAATTAATGAGCAGAATATTTAAAATTGTTAATGTAAAATATTTGAAAGATTCTTTTATTAATTATTATTAAATTATTATTATAAATTGTTATTTATTTCTACTTCTGCTTACAACAAAAATGACAGAAAACTACAAAAGAGACATACAATAACCGAAGGACATACAGCATACATAAACAATTCATAAATTAAGTAAACACAACAGTACTTGAACAAGTAATGCAGTGACTTACATAAGACCTTTATGCTGATTGTAATGTATAAATAGTGACATTTAAGCATAAATAATAACATGAATTATTATTATTTAATACTCACGTTTAATTGGATTAATTCACACATTTAGTTATATTTATTATCATTAATAATAATAATATAATAATAATAATTAATCGCAGTAGTAGTGGTGGTGGTGATTTTCATTTTGAATTTTCTTTCTTTCTTTCTTTATAACTAATAGTTTAAACAACAAACAAATAACAACAAACAAAATGAATGGGAAAAACATTGTCCTCAGCCAGATGTTTTTGCTGTTATAATAGTTTGTTAATATGCATGATCAAGAAGCCATTGTACTGTGAACTTTGAGAAACAATTACTCTTAAAATAGATTAGCATGTCTCCTCAAAAGATGGAAATTGGAAACTGGATCTAAGCTGAACTCTGAGAGGGCCGCTAAATCCCTGTGTGTGTGTGTGTGTGTGTACCTGGTATTCCCTACGTTATGGGGGACCAAATGTCCCCCACCCTCTCACTCATGTTTACACACTTAACCACAGCAGATGAACGCAAAGTGTTCAGTGGCACAAGGTCAGCATGTTGTGGGCACTAGTGTAGAGTTAGTGCCCATTAATTTTTGTAGAAAGCATTGGGTTGTCTCCACTCAGTATAAGTACATGGAGGAACCAGAGCTCCGCCTGTTTCTTTTTATAGCAGCAACAACCTTTTCTGATTAAAGAAGTTAGGGTTGTTGATCTGGCCCACCCAGGGAAAGAAGAGAGAGATGAAGCATCCCCCTCCCACTGCTACTGAACATCCGTGTAATTGAAAAAGCCCTGCTCATGCAAACAAATAACAACAAACAAAATGAATGGGAAAAACATTGTCCTCAGCCAGATGTTTTTGCTGTTATAATAGTTTGTTAATATGCATGATCAAGAAGCCATTGTACTGTGAACTTTGAGAAACAATTACTCTTAAAATAGATTAGCATGTCTCCTCAAAAGATGGAAATTGGAAACAGGATCTAAGCTGAACACTGAGAGGGCCGCTAAATCCCTGTGTGTGTGTGTGTGTGTGTACCTGGTATTCCCTACGTTATGGGGGACCAAATGTCCCCACAATACCAGTAAATTTTGACCTTGTGGGGACATTTATTTGGTCCTCATAAGGAAAACATCTTATAAATCATGATACAGAATGAGGTTTTTTGAAAATCTAAAAATGCGTAAAGTTTTGTGTAAGGGATAGGATTAGCGGTAGGGTTAGGGTAAGGGGATCGAAAATACAGTTATGTACAAATCATTGTGTCTATGGAATGTCTCCATAAAACATGGAAACCCAACGTGTGTGTGTGTGTGATTTAAAGAACTATGATGGCAGCAGCACAATATCATTGCATAAGAGCTTTGATCCCGTTTGCCATGTAGTCAAATGTAGTCATGTAGTCGTTCTTGTATTTTCTTTAATAACACTGCTTTCTGCTGCTTTCACATGAAGTCAGTGTTTCTACAGACACTCCCACAGGGTGTTTTAAAAGAACCAGGGAAAGACTAGCCCGTTACACCACAAATTAGAATGAGCAGTGCTTGGGCTCGCTCAAGTGCTGGTTAGACAACCCTAAAAATATGTTCAAGCCCGGCCGCTCCAGCAAATCATTATAGCTTAGAGAGGAATCTGGCTGGAGAATACTTACAGATTCCTAAATATAAGTTTTTAAACAGAGAGTGGAGCTTGTGCAGCAGGGATAGCTGTGTATTTTGTCCAATGAGACATAGGATATGAGGATATATGATATATAAGTATATACATCGTATACTCAACTTTTTTTGTCTTATGTAACCCCATAGTTGCATCATTAAGTCAAGTACACCGTCATCTAAAACAACCCATGCTGAAAAGAAGTGTGCTTAATTGCATTGAATGCGCACTTACATTTAAAGTTAATATATTTTAAATGGAGTAAACTGCAACTTCATTACAAATGTGTAATTACAAAAATATTTAAATGCATGACAATCAAGTTTCACAATAGAAATGACACTGACGTATAGTTTAGTTTACCATAAATGCTTGTCAGTACATAAGTATGAAATTACATATGACAATGTACTTAAAGGGATAGTTCACCCAAAATTGAGGTATTTTGAAAAATTTTGGTAACCAAACAGTTGACGGTAACCACTGACTTCCATAGTATGGAAAAAAATACTGCTGAAGTCAATGGCTACCGTCAACCAACATTCTTCAAAATATCTTCTGTGTTCATCAGAAGAAAGAAAATAGGTTTGGAACAAGTGGAGGATGAGTAAATGATGACAGAATTTTCATGTTTGGGTGAACTATCCCTTTAAGTCCTATAATATACATTTAAACTATAATAAATATTCATTAAATTGCAGTTAACATACAGTTAAGTGTCTGAAAACATCATAGTGCATTGCTATATGGTTGTTAGGGTGTTCAGAGTGGTTGCTAAGTTGCTGCTATGGTGTTGTGGGTGAATGAAGTTCAAAACAGCCAATTCTGATGGAGCACAGAGAGAAATCTGGCTCTGTGTAGAGGGTTCCTGTTTAGAATAGATCTTCCCATGCCTGTTTATAGATTGTATGGTGAAGTGCTCTTTTACCTAAAGCCTGAGATACTCTCTCTCTCTCTCTCTCTCTCCCTCTCTGTCTGACTTTTGCAGCATTTAAAGCTACTGCTATGTTAAATCAAACAGGAAAATCCACATTATCTTTTTTCCATTTGAATTGTTTGTCTGAATTCCACTGCCAACAACGAGCAAAGAGAGGAATAGACATAACCAGCTCAGCTTTGAGTTGCAAGAAAATGTAAGAAAAATAGCAGTTACTTGTCATTTATTCAGTGCATTATTTTATTCATCATTAATTTATTGATCTACCATTAGGATCGATTGATAACTATATACTGCACATACAGTAGTTTCAGATACACTCAAATATATACTGAGAGGGTTCAAATGTGTGGTAATGTTTAACACAGCTGCACACATGCCATCTAGTGGCAGCAGACTGCATTAACTGCAGTTACTTATGTCATTTCTACAAATCTCAACAGCTGTTCATAAAAAAATGAGGAATGAGTGCTATAGAATCTGCATGAACATGTGCAATTAATATGAATCTCTGATTGTGATGTTAAGATGATACATACGTTGTTTCTGTTGCTCTTTTAGGTGTGTATGTTCTCATAGCAATTGGGGCTGTAATGATGTTTGTGGGGTTCCTTGGTTGTTATGGAGCTATTCAGGAATCTCAGTGTCTCTTAGGAACGGTGGGTTTTTACTCAACTCATACTTTTCATGCTACATGCCTTTAAGAGGTTTACAATTCATCTTCTTACACTTTACTTGTGGTTCCAAATTATAGGTGTAGTTTTACTTTAACCTGTAGCATTTGATTATGATTATGATAATGATGATGATGCAGTTATTGACTATAATGCCATGTATTATTTACAAACTGGCATGTATTATTTTCTCAGAAGTTAAAATTCATCTATAAAGATTAATAACCATTGATTTATGCATTAATTGTTCAATCATTTAATCAGATTCTCTTACTAGAGGACAATACCCTTGTGAGAAAGAAGTACACTTTAGCATATTTTTAAGTATTTATTACAGAAATAATTTACTTTAAAAGAATATACTTAACTGTGAATTAAATGTAATGTTTTTGGGCACTTAGCTGTGTGTTAATTGCAACTAAATGAAAATGTATTATTGTTTGCAATGCAATTAGCTGAACTTTAGAGTGTTCTTTTTTGACCCACTTAAGTAGGACTTAAATACATCATTACATTAATTTTTATAAGCAATTCTAATGTCTTTAAAATATGGTTAAAGTGTACCACTGAATGTACGGACAAGCATTTATGGTAAACACTATATACTTTATTAATATACTTTAATAGAATTCCTATTGAAACGTGTATGTCAAATATATAATTGTATTTTAATTGTTTTATAATGACACATAATGATGAAGTTTCTAAACTTTTTACATACAAAGTACATTAACTTTGAAAGTGTACTCTCCTTAAACACACCTAAGTGGCTTTTTATTTCATTAATATTATATTATCTTCAAGTACAACTTTAAAAAAAGTTACTTTAAAGATTTAATATACACTACAACTGCACATTCCAAACAATTAAGCACACTTTTGTTTCACAGGGGTAGTCATGAGGTCAACGTTTATGCAAACCCAGAAAGCTAATTCACTAAAGCTAATTTCTATCTGGAATCTCCTGAACCATTCTTAGTATTCCAGGATTGTTTTCTTCATCACACAGTTTATGTCTTTTCTTATGTCTCAGTTCTTCACATGTTTAGTGATCCTCTTCGCCTGTGAGGTGGCAGCAGGAATATGGGGCTTTATTAACAGGGACACGGTAAGGCTACACATACTGTATACACTCAGAAAATCTGTATTTTAAGACTTAATTTTAAGACTGTCACTCTCTCGCTTTCTATCTGTCCAGATCTCCACTGAGCTCATTAACTTCTATGATGCTGCATACATTAAAGCTGTGGATCCTGTGGATACAACGTCCAGACAGGCAGCTTCCAAAGTTCTGGAGGTCTTCCATGACACAGTGAGTTGCCAAAATCAATTCTTTCATCCAAATTCTCTGTTTTGGACAGTTAATAATCCCTATCACTTTTTTTTTTTGCACTGTCTCGATATCTAGCTGGAGTGCTGTGGTAAAGGAGATGATAATCAACTTTTCACAGCTGTCCAGTCCTCTCTGTGTCCCAAAAAGACCATCCCAGTTGACCCACTCATCTCTCAGGTATCTTCTGTATGTTTATGATAGAGATCGTGTTTCAATTCAGCCTGATCTGGAGGCAGGAATGTAAACACATAACCAATATTTTTGTTACATTGTTATTTATTTTTTCACTTGTTTAATAGTTTTCACAACAAACAGATTTACACTGATTCTAAGCAATTTAAGCCTAAATGCATTTTGAAAATATGTTTGCAAATAACATTTTTTTAGTTGGGATTGTGCTAAATTATAACCAAACAAACAAACAACAACAAAAAACGTGATATATTTGATACCTGACAGTGTGTTTGATTGTGGATAAACTAATTTATTGATGTTGTGCACTTTAGAGTTGCCACACAAAGCTAAGGGATCTGTTCACTGAGAAGCTCCATGTCATTGGATTGGCTGCCCTAGTGATTGCTGTCATTATGGTGAGAATGAACACATACATGCACAATTACAGACTTGTGCTAGGAATCACAAACATTTCCCTTAAAAACGGCTGTGTGTGTAATTTCTCTCTGCTGTGTGTCTAGGTTTTTGAGATGATCTTCACCATGGTCCTCTGCTGTGCAATCCGCAATGCTCCTGCATATTGAGTTGCTGGATGATGACCAGCCTGATCAGCAATGTTTGATTTTTGCTAGTGATGGGATGGAGGCCATTTCACTTCTGCATTTCCTCTCTTTTCAAGTTCAAGTGTCCACACACTGAACATTGATCCCTGTGTTTGTAGAGAGGACTTCCAATGGCATCAGAATACAACACCAAGTGCTATTATAAATAAACCAGTAACCAATATCAGGGAGGAGGAGTAATGTGATTGAAAGTAATATGGATAACATTGATTTTATGTTGTATTGTTTTACTTTTATTTAATAATTTTATTAGATTTGCTCTTACATTGCTCTTATGGTCTGTTGTTCAACTTTTAGTTGCTTTTAGCATGTGTGTGTGTGCTTGTTTGCTAAATAAATCATTGTGATGTTTATAGAGAGATACATGTTATGAATCCGTTATGCAACGGTAATTTGTGTCTTCTGAGAAAGCATATCATACATTAGACTTTACCAACCCATAATAATGATGTCATGATAATCGAATGATAACCCACATGAAACAAATCAAACTTTCAATGAGCCTGTGGTATTTTTATTTTGTGGACATTCAGTTTATTTCTAATAAAACTTCTAATTAAACAAATCTGCCAAATTATTGTTGTGAATGTTTTGTTAGTAATGTATTGAATCTTACCTTATTTGAAGCATATTTGCATACATGTTTAGGACAAACAATTCTTGTACTTTTATTCTCTAGAAATAGAATGATACTTACTAAGATATAGTATTGTGCACCGTCGCTTTAAGAGTAGATAGATAGATAGATAGATAGATAGATAGATAGAGAAGCATAAAATGATGCCGTCATGCACAGAAAATATTGTGCACCGTCGTTTTAAGTGTAGATAGATAGATAGATAGATAGATAGAGAAGCATAAAATGATGCCGTCATGCACAAAATATTGTGCACCGTCGCTTTAAGAGTAGATAGATAGATAGATAAATATAGAAGCATAAAATTATGCCGTCATGCACAGAAAATAGTGTGCACCGTCGCTTTAAGTGTAGATAGATAGATAGATAGAGAAGCATAAAATGATGCCGTCATGCACAAAATATTGTGCACCGTCGCTTTAAGAGTAGATAGATAGATAGATAGACAGATAGATAGATAGAAGCACAAAATGATGCCGTCATGCAAGAAAATATTGTGCACCGTCGCTTTAAGAGTAGATAGATAGATAGATAGACAGATAGATAGATAGAAGCACAAAATGATGCCGTCATGCAAGAAAATATTGTGCACCGTCGCTTTAAGAGTAGATAGATAGATAGATAGACAGATAGATAGATAGAAGCACAAAATGATGCCGTCATGCAAGAAAATATTGTGCACCGTCGCTTTAAGAGTAGATAGATAGATAGATAGACAGATAGATAGATAGAAGCACAAAATGATGCCGTCATGCAAGAAAATATTGTGCACCGTCGCTTTAAGAGTAGATAGATAGATAGATAGATAGATAGAGAAGCATAAAATGATGCCGTCATGCACAAAATATTGTGCACCGTCGCTTTAAGAGTAGATAGATAGATAGATAGACAGATAGATAGATAGAAGCACAAAATGATGCCGTCATGCAAGAAAATATTGTGCACCGTCGCTTTAAG
>NW_015541011.1:138420-157587 GCF_001515605.1 Sinocyclocheilus anshuiensis | reverse complement strand
CACCGTCGCTTGAAGTATAGATAGATAGATAGATAGAGAAGCATAAAATGATGCTGTCATGCACAGAAAATATTGTGCACCGTCGCTTTAAAAGTAGATAGATAGATAGATAGATAGATAGAAGCATAAAATGATGCCGTCATGCACAGAAAATATTGTGCACCGTCGCTTTAAGTATAGATAGATAGATAGATAGATAGATAGATAGATAGATAGATAGATAGATAGATAGATAGATAGATAGATAGATAGATAGATAGATAGATAGATAGATAGATAGATAGATAGATAGATAGATAGATAGATAGATAGATAGATAGATAGATAGATAGATAGATAGATAGATAGATAGATAGATAGATAGATAGATAGATAGATAGATAGATAGATAGATAGATAGATAGATAGATAGATAGATAGATAGATAGATAGATAGATAGATAGATAGATAGATAGATAGATAGAGAAGCATAAAATGATGCCGTCATGCACAGAAAATATTGTGCACCGTCGCTTTAAGAGCAGAGTAATTATTGTGTTTTCGTGATTCAAAAGGGGCGGCTCCGCCCACTCTATGTTAGGTCGGTTTCGTTTCTTCGATCGAGAGTCGTTCTGCAATCTGCTGTAAATAAAGCTTTTGAAGATGGGCGCATCTAATGACAAACCTCTGAAATGTCCTCTGTGTTATGAGGAGTGTCGGGAGCAGGTGACGCTGGCATGCGCCCACAGCTTCTGTCGCACTTGTATCAGAGAGTTGTGGAGCGGATCTCAGACCGGACCATATTACTGCCCCGAGTGTAGATACGAGTGCCAGCATCTGCCAGACAACACGGACGGAGCGTCAACATCTACAGCCACATCAAACACACGTACGTTCATTAACTGAGAACAAAATAAATGCTGACTTTGTTGACCTTGAACATGTGTATGTTGTTATTGTAGCGCAAATGTGTAAGTTGATCATGGCGTTGTAGGCCACAACTACTCCTGTGTGTTAATCTGTTGTAGTTGATTAGTTGTTTGTCTCCTATCAGTTTCCAAGCATTATGCTTTAATAGTGAATAGGTTGATAATAACATCTTTTCACACTCTCACTACTAGTTTATGTAATTTGTCTAACAATGTCGAACATACTGTACATGTCGGGAGAATTATGATATTTGTGTATTTTTTTCAGTCATGACTATTTCCACCACAATATTATGGCAATATCAAATTATGCATGATATTTCGTAGCATGCTGTTATGGAAATTACATTTTTTTTTTAAATATATATTTTAGGATTAAAATATCTGAGATTTTTTTTAAATGTTCTAATACACATTATTGAATAATATTTTTTTTTACACTTTGTGTATAATTTTACAATTACTAATTCTTTTGAAAAGCTGTGCAATAAAAAATAACTAGTTCATTAGTGATATTTACCACACAGATAATTCAACTCAAGCTCCTCATATTCTCTTTGGTAAACAAGTTATTTAAAAAAAATTATTTGGGGTAAAATTGTTTGTTGTGATGGAAATGATGCCACAGCTGATAGGTGTAATTTTTGAAAAATGTATTCATGAGTGAAATCATTGTCAGAATTTTAAAGAAATCGTACAAATTATTTTCGTAGCTGAAGAAGATCGAAAGGGTCTATGACAGTTTAAAACAATAAAATATGTCAAATTGATAAATGAAATTATTAAGTTTTCAAGACAGTTATACTTTCTTTCATATATCAAAAATAAACAGTTGAAATTAGTTTTGTTGACCCCTTGGAAAAAAAAGGACTAAAAATGCCCATAGCTGAAGAAAAACCCAGTAACACTTTATTTTACAGTGTCCTTGTTACACATTACATGTACATACTTTAGCAATAATAGTAATTTATGCATTATTACATGCAGCTACTAACCCTAAACCAAACTCTAACCCTAAAGTAAGTATGTAATTTGTAAGTGTTGTAATTAATAATACTCAGTACTTAATTGTATAATAGACCTTAGCCAGGGCAGCTCCATATTTAATTTTTGATTTGTACTATTGTTTAACAACATACAGATTCTTCAGCTGACAAAACGTATTTCCATGAAACAATTTTGAAAGTTGTGAGTTGTGAAAATTACATAATCTAGCACTTTTTATATGGTGCATGCCATTATCTTGCAGCCACTTTTTCATTTGCATTAAATTCAATATGGCATCTAACCTGACTAAGGTCTATTACACTGTAACAAGGACACCATAAAATAAATTACCAAAAACCCTTATATATACATTAATGCAATGCTATGTTTTCATGTAGATTGGCCATTCGGAAAGAAGCTGTACGACCGGCACTCAAGGAAATGGCACGGGAAGAGGAAGTTCAGTTCAGCATTCCACAGTGGTGGATACAGACTGGGCTCAGCAGCAACATCTCATAACAACATCAGTCACTATGATGTAATCAGCATCACTGACTCTGATGAAGACACATCAATACCGCGGAAAAGAAAGGCCGCAGCAGACGAATGCTCTTCTGAAAGCCAGTCTCCATCAGTGGTTTGGGGGACCACCTCTACGAATGACTCATCCTCACAACGCACACCTCCAGAAACCGATGAGATCACACCTCCTCAACTAGAATCACCTCCTGAGAGGAACACAAGTTCCCCTCAGCAAGACCAGCATGTTGTGGCTTCCTGCAGTGACACAGGCTCACCCAGGACAAGCAACACACCTCAGGGAGAAGAAGAACCCTTACCAGCAGTCAATGTCAGCTCTCATACACCTGGAAGGCAGGAGGAGCCCCGCAGGATCTCTGCAACATCATCAGACAGACTTTCCAGGAGCAGTTATGTGCCTTGCCATTACTGTTCAGAACAGAAGATGGCGGTAAAGACCTGCCTTGTTTGTGGGGCCTCCATGTGCTCCGAGCACCTGCGGGCACACCTGGAAAAGCCGGTGTTCCAGAACCACCCGCTGGTGAACGCTGTGGAAGATGTGTCTCTCTGGAGATGCCAAGAGCACCAGGAGATGAACCGGATCTACTGTCGATCATGTGCAGTGTGTGTTTGTACTGTGTGTTCCCTGGTCGGGTCGCACAAGGCGCACGAGTGCATCAGCATCCGCGAGGCAGAGCAGGAGCTCAGGGTGAGACACTATTGAATGATTTTAAGCACCATTTTTAAACACCATTTCCCCATTTCCATTTTAACTGGTGATTTAATATTTGGCTCAGAATTCAGATTACTAAAACTGTAGTTTTTAGGCATATGATTTACAGTAGTACACTATTGTTCAAAAGTTGGTAACATTTATTTAATGTTTTTGAAGTAATTTTGATTAAAAAAAATACAGTAAACAGTAATATTGTGAAATATTACAATTCAAAATGACTGTTTTCTATTTTAATATATTTTAAAATGCAATTCACATGAATAACAACATTTATTTGAAACAGAAATCTTTCGTAAATGTCTTTGTTCTTACTTTTGATCAATTTAATGCATACTTGCTGAATAGGAGTATTAATTTCTTACTTTAAAAAAGGTGTTGCTCATTGATTTATCTACATTAATTTCTCAGGGCTCACTGAAGGATGAGATGCAAAAAATACAAAAAACAGAGAAGTCCATTCAGGAAAAACTCTCGGAGCTCAGTGAGAAAAAACGTGGTGTCCAGGTAAGTGTCAGAATGTTTTGTTGATTTAGTTGTTACAGTTTAGAGAGAGGTTTTTATTGTTACATTGTTACATGATTTATCGTTATTAAAAATGCTTTCTTAAGATGTTTGTGTGTTTAAGCTCTCTTTGTCCAGTGTTGTTATTAACTAAAACTGAAACTATTAAAAGTCATTTTTATTAATTGAAATAAAGCTGTAATAAAATAAACTATCAGTATTAAATAAAACATAGACTTAAAACACTTAAATTAAAATTAAAAATGTTGTCCTGGCAACTAACTGAAATAAAATAATTTTAAGTTGAAGTACTAAAATTACTAAAAGTTTTATTTATAAATGATAGTAATAAATTAGCATACAATAGCATCAGATAAAATGGTACGTCTGTGTACACTTCCCTCATGTTTTGTGATTCTTGCAGGCAGGGCTGGAGGACGTACGGGCGGCCGTATTGCAGCAGTATCATGCCATGCGGGAGGCTCTGGAGCAAGAGGAGGAGCAGGCATTACTCTGTGTGACCCAGGAAGAGGACAGAGTGCTGGGAAGCATTGAAAAGCAGCTGGACACATTACAGGGTGCCTTGATATCTAGCCAGAGCATAGTAAACACCCTGCAGGGAATGACCAGTGCTGAAGGGGCATCACAGTACCAGGACCAGGCCTTTATCATGGTATGACAAGCAGCAGTGATCTTAAACTGATAGAAATATCCAATAGAAATATCAATATTTTTATGCATATTTGGATATTTCAGGGCTCGCAAAATTTCTAAATCCCTGGCAGCCCTTCGGGCAGGTACTCTTCAGATTTTGGTAGCCCGAAAATTAATTTAACTAGCCCAAATAAAAAAAGACCTTTTTTTAAATATAGAAAATCAGATAGGAGTTTAAATATCAATCAAAAATATTTTCAATACACAAATATCAACAAATATGAAGGAAGGAATTTTATTTCACTATTTACAGGGTATCTGCAGAATTTAAAAAAATAAATTTAAGGCAATTTATGACCCATTTTAAGAGCTACACAAGTAAAATGAACACAGTATGAGTGGGGTTGGACAATGTCTATGGTAACATACAGTATTGAGCCATAAAATTACATGATTTACAGTTCAGATACAGGTTTTCACAAAAACAAAAGTCTTATACAACAGCATTTCAGCCTTTAGACCATTTTTATGAAAAGGGATAAATCAAGCATATAAATTATTGTCAGTTAAAAACGTATAAATATTACTGTCTTAATTGTTTAGATTTTTAGAAGGCACATTAACTTTCTCATTTACGACTCTATGTGTTTGCTGCGTAAAAACATGGGTTGATATTTGCATTGATCTGACCATAAACAGCAAGAAAGGCTTGTTGGAAATGCAAATTCATTCTCTGCCACCAGGTGGCGCTTTAGGAGCGCGGTTTCCCCGGTAACGGCTGTACACAAAGCAGCTCCATAAACTCTGCTTTATCAGGAATTATAGGTCAAATGAAATTCAAATACCAACAACACATTTCTGAGGACAGTCGGTTCCCTTCAGATACATTCAAATAAAGACATCCGCGCCGTTTTGACTTGAAACCTGCAGCGCTCATATTTATTCAATGGCATCATTGCCTTTTGAAGTTTAATCCAGCCGTATCGCGACGCTTGTCTTTCCGTCCACAACTGTAAGACCTCTTGAAATTATAATTAAGACATTTCTTATACCATTTAACGTATTTAAAACTTTTTATGGCCTTAAGTTTGATACAACTCACTTTAGGAGTTTTTAAGGACCCGCGGGAGATCTGTATTTAAGATAGCCCGTCGGGCAGAGTGGTGATACATTTTGGTAGCCCGACTGGAAAACACAATAGCCCCGGGATGTCGGGCAAGCGATTTTGCGAGCCCTGTTTTATTTTAGTAATGCAATTACAAATGCATATATGTAAAGCAACTGCTACTGTTTATTTCAGGAATACAGCAAGATGGCAGGACAGTAAGTAAAATGGTTCAGTTATTTGTTGATTATTATTTAATTATGTTTATTAAGTATAACTGTGTGATGTCCTCCTCCAGCCTGACTGAATTGTCTGACCCTGTGCAAAATCTTGACTCTCCTGAAGAGATAAACCATAACCGATTGGACTGTCTCAATGGCTGGACTGAAAGGAGACTGGAGACTGTGCTCATATCACTGCCTCATCGAGACCCTTTCAGACTGCTGTGTGAGTCTTTTACACACTTCATACTATAAATCATACCATAATACAGGTAGACCGTATAAAATTAGCTATAGTGATGATATTAACTCAGAACAAGCTCATTAAAGTTCTTTGTCTGAGATACTTTGAGATATTTTTTATATTACATATTTTGAATATGAAAAACACATCTGAAAACACTTTTTTTTTTTGAGAATTAGGTTTGGTTTTCAGTAATGTGGAATCTAATGTTTTCATGGCTCTAGGTTATTTCTAGGTTGTTGGTTAAATGTTAACATGAATAACAGATGTTTACACTGTCGCTGGTATCTGCTGTCAATATTTTATCATGGCTGTGAGGTTAAGTGTAGTTGTAACACTAGTTTTAAAATCAAATTTGTATGACTGAACTGAAATATTGTATCATTAATGAGCATTTTAAAGCAGCACTATGTAACTTTTGGCGCTCTAGCGGTTAATAAACAGAACTGCACACATCCCGCGGAAGAACATTCCAACCGGAGCTACTTCTCTAAGTTTATGTCTATGGCGATTCACGCAGGTATGTGTTACTCCGCAGCGGTGACGACCCGACCAGGCTACAATAGTCCAAATATAAGTACTTATTATAAGTGTACCGTAGTGAACTCGAAATAATACAAAAACGCGGTTTGGAAGATGAGTTCATGATGTACTCGCTCATTATATACATTTTGCACATTTTGAACAGAAAAAGTTACATAGTGCTGCTTTAAAGATACAATTTAACTGAAGCATTTCAAAGCTTTTTTTGAGTCAGCTGATCAGTATATGTTAGTAGTTGTACAGATATGTTACACATTATAATACATTTTTGTAAAAATTTATAATGTGGGTAGCACTTACAGTTTTTCTTCAGTCGCATTTTTAAAAAAAGAATTACTATTATATTAAAGGGATAATTCTTCATTTACTCACCCTCAAGTTGTTCCAAACCTGTATGAGTTTCTATTCAGAACACAAAAGAAGAAGTTTTGAAGAATGTGGGTAACCAAACAGTTTCTGGTCCTCATTCACTTACATAGTATTTTCAGTGGGGACCAGCAACATTCTTCAAAATATCTTCTTATATGTTCAACAGAAGAAAGAAACTCATACAGGTTTGGAATAATCTGAGAGTGAGTACATGATGAGAGAATTTTTATTTGAGCGAACTACCCCTTAAAGATTAAACTTTTCAGTATTATTAATAATTAAGATTATTGTAATGCTTAGCAATAAAATGTGATATTATGATAATTGTTTTTATTGTATTGTAATACTATAATGGTAAACAGGTTTGGTTCAGTGAGATTCTTTTTTTAAGAAATAATACTTTTATTAAACAAGGATGTAAATTGTATGTAAAGACATTTATAATGTTACAAAAGATTTCTATTTCAAATAAATGTTGTTCTTTTTTAACTTTCTATTCATTAAAGAATCAAAATCAAAAGAATGATGAGAAAAATAACATTTCCTAACCATTTTCAACAATTAGATTCGATTGATTTCTGAAAGATCATGTGACACTTAGCAATGACTCCTGAAAATTCAGCTTTAAGATCACAGGAATAAATTACCTTATTAAAATAGAAAACAAATATTTGAAATTGTTATCATATTTCACAATATTATTTTTTGTTACTTTTTTATTTTTACCAAATAAATGCAACCCTGTTGAGCATAAGCTTCTTTCAAAAACAAAAAAATCCTGCAGACTCCGAACTTTTGAACTTTATATTTAGTTATATATATATACGTATATATATTTGGGTTTTTTAAGTATCAAATGATGAAAGGTGGATTTCTAGTGGTCTCTGAGTTATGAAAGAAAATTTATAAAATATTATAATTGCCCTCAGGCACCCTACTGTACTTACATACAGTAGGGTATATATATCTTCATTAAACTATTATGATAGTATTTTGTCATTTGTTGTCTTTGTTGCTCACATGTGCTGCCTGGTGAAGTGAAACTATTAATTGGTGCTACAGGAAGACTTTGGCAAACACAAATATTATGTTTGACAGCTGATGTTTCTGTCTGCAGATGGGATAAGCCCAACTCTGGATCCCGATACTGTCCATCCAAAGCTGCTGCTGTCGGATGAGAACAGGACGGTGCAGTACAGCGAGACCCAGCAGGACTACCCCGAGCAGGAGTCACGCTTCAACATTTTCCCTCAGGTGCTGGGCTCTCGTGCCATAGATGGAGGCCGCTGCTACTGGGAAGTGGAGGTCCCTCTGGATGAGGGCCGCTGGAAGGTGGGGGTCTGTGATGGACAGATAGGCAGAAAGGGGCAAAAGGACATCTGCCGTATTGGCTTCTACCCCAATTCTTGGTGTATAATTTATGAGAAGGGAAAGGTGGAAGCCCTACACGATAAGGTGGCATCACCTGTGTGTTCCGCTGAGCTCTGGAAGATTGGGGTGCTGCTGAATTTTAGTGAGGGTCGCTTGTCTTTTTATAGCGTGGCCAGGGAGGGATCTCTTTCTTTGCTCTACAGTTTTGAGCATACATTCACTGAGCCACTGTATCCGGCGCTGACGGTTTCTAAAACTCAGCTCAGCATCTGTGATATATTTAGCAAGACCACAACAGACTAGACTATGTTTGTGCATTTATGAAAGGTTTTTATTGTAATGTTAACGGAATAGTTCACCCAAAAATGGAATTTTGCTGTTGATTTACCTAGGCTATCCAAGATCTAGGTGACTTTCTTTCTTAGGTAGAACAGTAGCAGATTTTGAGTTGAACCCATCGTAATTGGTGATTCATAAAATCCAAGTCAATGGTGTACTGTCACTTTAAAAGTGAAAATAAATATTGAAGTCTTATGAAGCTAAACAATCAGTCTGTGTAAGAAACTGAACATTATTTACAACATTATTACCTGTAATCCATAGCCTCAGACAAATGCGCGAATGTGAGCTTACACAACAGGATCGAAAGAAAATACCATTTCGAACAATACAAGTATAAATTTATTGCTAAAACCAAGCCACCTTCTGCATATGCTTCCTCCCTCTCTGTTGTAAACAACAACGCTGTCTGTTCACATCCACACATACATCATATGAGAGAAAAGGTAAGAATACAGGACCCTATATCTGAGGCTATGAATTATTAGAGGGAATAATGTTCGAAATAATGTTTAGTTTCTTACACAGACCAATTATCATTATAAGATCTCAATATATCATCAGGAGCCGTGGGGATGTCATTTTGTGTTTTATTATCCGATATTTTCCTCTCAAAGTGACTTGCATTGTATGAATCACCATGGGTTTACCTAAAAATCATCTTTAATGCTCTGCTGAAGAAAAAAGTCACCTACATCTTGTATGGCCTGAGAGTGAGTAAATAAACAGCATTTTTTTATAAACTATTCCATTTATATATCACTTGGGAATGGTGTTTTTTAAAACAATTTTGCACAGCCTTTTTACTTTTTTCAACCATTTCTTGAGCTTCCTTTTATGTTTTTGTTAGGATTCATTTTGTAACTTTAGATACATAAATTGATATTTTTATACTGAGTAAAATATGAAATTGCACTGTATTTTCATATACACTAAAATCAAATGAAAGCCAGGCGAAATATTTGTCAGAAATCTGTTGAAGCTAAGCATTTCTAAAAGTTTTAATGAAGACTAGACAAAGTGAAACATTCCAAATTAAACTTTCCAAAAGAAAACGTTATTTTCTGAAGCCTCAGTCTTATTACAATCTAGAATGAATGTAATAATAATATACATTGAGTTTTTCAACATGGAACATGTTTCCTTTCATTATCCAGGATTTCTTTTTATATATATTTTTGCCAGTATCTCAAGCAATTTTATGATGGTTTTGAAATATTTACTACCATATCTATGTCATTTTTTATAGGTTATGCCAATGTTGAACTACTGTTGGCAGTGTAATATTTCAGCCTGTCTATATTGTGGATATTCCATTTCAACTCTAGGTGGCAGTATTGTTCAAGATCTAATGTTGACATTTAATTCATACTGAGAAAATCAAACAAAGATAGTTTGAACTGTACTGCAAAGCTTAAGGAATTAAATTCAGATGTTTCTTAAAAATGGTCTGATTATTTTCAATGTGATCTGCTTCACAGATGTTTAACAGCACACATGTTTTTTTTTTCTGTACAGCACTGTATTGTCAGAAAAGCTTTTCTCTTTTTGTGTGCTTTGTAAATAACGATGTGCCCTTTTATTGTCATTTGAGCCACTGGTGGGAGGAGTCCATCAGGTGCAAGACAAAGTGAGAAGCGAGTCATCTGTTCCAAGAACATTTCTCTGTACCCTCACACAGTCCAATTCATTTCAAATCAATACAAATTGCCCGGTTAATAAAAACAAATGATAAGTGAAGAAAACATTACAATGAAGAGGTGATAAGACCCTTTTGGCAAGTCAATACATGCCTGTATTTACAGATTCAAATGACTTCTGCCATGCCGATAAATGATTCATTTGTTTATATTGTACATTTCTTAATTAACCTTTAGTTGACAAGTAAATCCAATTATTTTGATTACCTTAAATGTTAAGTACTCAGCCATCCAATATTCTTTTCTATTTAAAAAAAAAAGTAAAAATTAAAAACATTTGAAAATCCCAGAAAACAAGAATTTTTTTGTGAATTAAATCTATTTTAGAATGATTAAGATTTCTTTAAATTGTGGCTCTTGACAATCTTCTCCCCAAATCCTCATTGCCATAATGTGTCTGGGCATTTTCATTTTTATTTTTTTTTATTGTCAATAATTGTTATTCTCGTATTATTCTCAATAGCTTAAAAAAAATTAGCATAAATACAGTACAACAAATAATACAAAATAGGACAGCCATTTATTTAGCCATTTACCATTTATTACATTATAAATATATGCAATTTAAATTATATTATGTCTTATTACTGTATCTATTATCTATCTATGTAGTAATAAGAATTTGAGGGTAAAATGTGCTTGAATGTATTTTTTTTTTAAAGTGTCATGACTATAATGTAAATCTTAAAAATAAAAATTCTAATCTAAATCTAAAAAAATTATAAATAAATTGTAATGATCCTTTTTTATATAAGCACTATATCATTTTGTATTTCTTTCTTTCAGTTTTTGAGGTGAACTATAATTTTCAGTCTGAATCTTTCAGTTTTGTGAGATTCGCCATTTTACTTTGAAATATTTCCAATGAAGTTCCACCTCCACATTTATTTGGTAGAACATCTCTACAGGCAAACTAGGTGCACTGCCATGGCAACAAACCTGTGCCCTAAGCCAGGCTGTATCTCAGCAGTACAGACATTTAGTCGGGTCATTTCGCTCCTAGCTGTCTGTGCACTACCGCCTGAAAAACAGGTGTAGACCCGCTCCATCACTCTGATGTATGGCAGAATCATCTCAGCTGCCTTACAGCTGCTCACCGTACTCTGACTGCTCACACGTTGTTTTTCTCCCAGTGTGAATTTACACAGATCAAAACAGCTGAGACATGAAGAGGACACCCAGTCCTACTGAGATAAAACTAATTCACTGGAGAAATTCATTTGTCATGTCTTTTTTTTCCCAAAAGGCTGAGCACACTTGATGCTAGATGCATGTTATTTTTGATATTCTAATATTCACAATTAGTCAAATCTTTTTTGTTTTCCTTTTGTTATAAACCACCTCTCTTACATTGTGATGAAGTGGTGGTAAGAAAAAAGCAAAGCTGTATTGGATGACCTTATTTGCACTTTTGTCTTTGTCTCTGGGGAAATCACTTTAAATGTTCTGAATTGGTTCACTGAAAAAAGAAATTATATGATCAATAAGTCATGGCAACTTATGATTTTCCAATTACTTTAAAGCATCTGTATGTAAGTTTTTTTCCCCCTTGAAATATCAGTTTCAAAAAAGCATACGCAATAATCACAATTTAGATAGCTCAGACTTATAATTAGAATCTCACTCACCTATAATGTCTTTAAGAGCACTTTAATCAAAGCAATAGTTTGCCCCAAAATGAACATTTGCTGAAAATGTACTCAGCCCATCCAAGAATTTGACTCTTGTTCACCAATGGATCGTCTGCAGTGAATGGGTGCCATCAGAATGAGAGTTCAAACATCTAATGAAACATCAAAATAATCCACAAGTAATCCACATGACTCCATACCATCAGTTAACATCTTGTGAAGTGAAAATCCACCAAGATGTTTTTAAAATAAAACCGTTGCTTCCGTCTAAAATACAAGTCCTGTATCCATAATATTGCTTTCTCCAGAGCAAAAGTAATCCTGTCTGAATCAGGAAAGAAATATGCACAAATCAAGCACCGTTTACAAGCGAAAACAGTTCTAAAATAATATGTTGGTGGATTTTGATGTGAGAGGACAACAGGGATGGACTTTTTCACTGAAGGAAGCATTATTATGGTATTTTGGCCAGAATTGATGGTTTAATGTTAAAACGCCTTAATTTTGTAAAACTTACAAACGTGCAGCTTTTCACTTCACAATACATTAGTTGGTGAACTGGAGTGGATTATTGTGATGTTTTTATTAGCTGTTTGAGATCTCATTCTCATGGCACCCATTCACTGCAGAGGATCCAGTGGTGAGCAAGTGATGTAATGCTAAATTTCTCCAAATCTGTTCCAATGAAGAAATAAACTCAACTACATCTCGGCTGGCGTGAGGGTGAGTAATTTTCAGCAAGTATTCATTTTTGAGTGAACTCTTCCTTTAAGCCCTAAGGAAGCTCTTTATTGTCCATGTGTGCATACAACATCTCCTTACATACTATCTATAGATGGTTCCCCTGGCAACAACGCATTTGACTGCTCCACATCCCGGATAGACTAATATACTACACCTAGCGGCAATCCAGAGTGCAAGGAGCTTTTGTCTGGGATTTGCAGACTTTTTTGTGCCATTAAGGCAGATCTTATTTTCTGGTGATTTGAGTTTGAATTGTCTGGGTACATTTCCTCATCATTTTATTCACTTATTATCATTGTTCCCATGAGGATGTTAATTTCAGCCGTTAGCACAGATGGCCAGAGACATGACCAGCTGGCTAATGTACACATTCCAAGACCTCTCTCAGAGGACAAGACTTTTGACACTGTCCTCAGTGTGACTTGACACTCGGAACACAGTGTATACTGTATATAAAATGCCTTTCCATTTACTTGACCCTAGAATGCATGAGCCAAAAAACATGAATGCTTAAAGCGATGTAACGGAAGTAGTGAAAAACCTTTTCTTTTGCATTGTGATGTACATCCGAATGAAACTGATTACTGAAGGAAAAAAAAGTAGGTTGGGGACTTGGTTTATCCTTTGGTTATTAATTATATGGAGTCAAATCTGAATGCGAGCTTGAAGGAAAGGGCTTTTGTTTTCACAGGAAGATCAAATTTTGATATTTTAAGTAGAAATTGAATTGAATTTTCATTGAATGAATTTCCATTTCATGCCGACTGGATTCAAGTTTTCAAAATGACTTATACTTGATTTAATGGTTTTCTTCAAAGAAAAGGCATCTTGTTTTTAGCTTTATTTAATGAAATTATTTAAGAATTTGATTGTTTATGTGACAAATTTTAATTTGATGGCAATTTTTTGCAGATTATTTAGCAATGACCCATACAAACAGGGCCAGCTAAATGTTTTGACCTCTCTGATTTAGGACAAAATGCTATAGTAAATGCATTGGCCCATTTACAATCTTTTTTTAACACAAAATATGAGATTAACAGTCAGAAACTGAAATATTGGCAAAAAATAAAAAAATATATTAAAAAAATAAAATAAACCCTGTTGGGTCAGTGTTACCCCCCTTAACTTCTTGGGTTAAAATGGCAATAGTGAAGAAAAATAATTGTCAAAATGTAAAATCTGTGAAGGTGCTTTAGTGGTAAATTCAGTGTCATTACTGGAAAGTATACAGTATGACCTCTCAAAGGACTTTTCACATCATCCTCGTATGACTGACTGGTTTATTTTTAAGCTATTCCACCAACTTGAGATTCGTGAAAATGAGGTCTAAGAATTCCATCTTAAAATGAAAAGTGACATAACCAGCTCCTTTTGGCAGCAAATTTAAGCAGAACTATTCACTTGAGGGAATTCACTCACAGTCGACATATAAAGTATACTAACAACAACAGTGTTGTTTCCTCTCTCATCCTCATAATTTTCATTAAACGGATTTGACAGAGAATGTCAGTCCTTTAATTAAGCGGTCACTCAGCGAGACCACAATTAGGATGGATGGAACAGATCTCTCCGTTTAGACTGACATTCTAGGTATTTTAATCGAAATAGACATATCCAGCTACTCAAAACAAATGTACATACAGCACAAGCTCCTAAGCATGTTTCATCCTTGCTGGACTTTTACTGAGATGGCAGTAAGATGGGAATGTTTTCTGACAGCTTTGTAAACTGACACTGGCAGTCTATACAAACACAAGTCCATTTGTGATGTTCACTTACAATTGGAATTCGCCTTATCAGACCTCTCGCCCGGGTAACTGAAAGCAGCAATGTGAGAATTTGGGTCCTCCTTCAAAATCAGGTTGGCAACTATTAGTTAAGAGTTATGCTAAGTACACACAAACAACATTAATTTAAAATATGTTTATAACTGCTTACTATATACAATATGTACAATATTGGACATAATGTAATTTCTCCTACTTGATAAACTAATAATAAATGATAATAAACAAAACTGAACATCACTGTCCAACTGAAATATTTGAATATTTAACACTTACCTGTATATAATTACATTATAGATTGTTGTGAATATATTTAAGGCAAGTACAAATGTGTAGTGTATAAGCTAATCTATCAGGCTATCTAAGTCAATATAACAGTTCAAATGACATATAATGTGATTTTGTAGGAATTGTAATCAGGCGCTAAAGAGAGTACCCATTAAAAGTCATTTCAGCCAATGGAATCACTTGGGGTCATGCTGGTTTAAATTTTACATTACAGAGAATAGGAAAACACCCCACTGGTCTTTGCAACAACTGCAAAACACAAGAGACAGTAAAACACATTTTATTAGATTGTAAAAGGTATGAAGAAGAAAGAAGGGAATTAGAAATACAAGTTGGAAAACAAAACATGACAGTAGAAAATCTGCCAGGAAAAACAATGTCTAGGAAAATACACAGTCTCCTAATGAATTATTTGAAAAATACTGGGATAAGTGAAAGAATTTAATATGAATATATAGGTTTTTTTCCCTTCCTTCCTGTCTGTCAAGCTACTGCCCACACTCCAGTCCAGCAGGTGGCGGTAAATTCACCTTTAAGTTGGTTTACAAACCGCCAACAAAATTAAAAGAAGAAGGAGGAGGAGGAGGCTGCATCCAAAAATACAAATGCAGCTCTGACTGCCTGTGTCACGCAGCATCGCTTCACTTTACCTGCCTTTGCCCCTGATTTATTCTTGTCATGGATCTGATTTCCTTCATTCTGTCACGGCTGTGCTTTTAAGAGAGTAATATAAACAGTTTTTTCCTCGTACAATAAACAAAACAAAAGCAGGAAAACATTTGTAACTTTTAATTGTATCACACATTTTAATTCAGCTGGCTTATTAGTTTATTTCCTGCTTGAGTAATTTTTCTGAAGTTATTGGAAATCTCTTTTTTTTCTGTTAATTTATAAATATCTTTCTAACTTGAATATATCTATCTAAACTGTTATTCGAATGTTTGGGGTAATTTTTTAAAAAGAATTTAATACTTTTATTCAGCGAGTATGCATCAATTGATCAAAAGCGACAGTAAAGTCATTTATAATTTATTTTTTTTATATCTAAAAGATCACTATTTCAAATAAATGCTGCATATGTGTGAAATGAAGTGTGGCCAAGTATGGTGACCCATACCAAAAACGCTGCCTGCAAAGTCATTGCCTCATACGGCAGCGAGGCAGCAAGTCAGCTGCCTAAGTTTTCGGATGCAGCCGGAATCACTTGGGGTCCTAAAGGAGACCCGAACAGGAAGGAGGACCCAATGTTTCATGACACTGGCCCTGCGCAACTTTCATGTCTCTTGTTTTGGACAAAATTGTGGACATGTTTTAAAAAGGCTAAATGGTCTTTAAAAAATTGTCACACTTGTACTGTTCGCGGTCAAAAATTACTGCCATTGGAAATGAACAATACCAGGGGGTTAAGACAATATACAGGCAAAATTGCAAAATAATTTCAAGTCAGATTAAGATTTCATGTCCACATATTTCTTATTGGGGTGAGTAGCCATGTAGTTAGCAAGACAAATGTGCAATAACCTTATATTTATTTGTTACTTCAAGTGCACACACACTGTAGTGAACACACACACACACACACACACCCAGAGCAGTAGGCAACCATATTGCTGTGGCACCCCATCTCACTCTATTCTATTCCATTCTATCATCTATAGCACAACTGTACATACAATTTATTTATTTTTCTATTTATTTTTAATTTTTTTTTACATATGTGTATTTTTTATTCTCATCTTATTTTTTATTATCTGCGTGTTGTCTCTGTGTACTGGAAGCTTATGTCACTAAAACAAATTCCTTGTATGCGCAAGCATACTTGGCAATAAAGATTCCTGCCAGACCTGAGACTCAAACCCACAACCTTCAGGTTACAAGTCCGACTCTCTAACCATTAGGTCATGACTACCCCAGTCTACTCTTTGATATGCATCAAACATTTCTGTAAAAAAAAAAAAGTATCATGGTTTCCACAAAAATATTAATAATTTTTTATTATCTGCGTGTTGTCTCTGTGTACTGGAAGCTTATGTCACTAAAACAAATTCCTTGTATGCGCAAGCATACTTGGCAATAAAGCTCTTTCTGATTCTGATGTAGTCATTATTGCATATATAGTCATTATTAGGTGCCAAGGCCTAAGCATTTAGAAGTCTGGTATAAAAAAAGAGCTTTATCTGTGCATTCATCCCATAAATCATCTGTGACTCTAAAGTCACTTGCCATGAGAATCCGGTTTGATCTCATTCATGTCATTTCTTTGGAGACTTTGAGGCTGTTGGGGAGACAGTGGGAAATGCTCAACGGTACAAGATCACATGGTCATCGTCTACCCCAGAGACAAGGGAGCATTGAGAGAACATGTCGCTCATCAGTGACATTTAACTCTCAATAAGGGAATACGACTCTGTTTCAAAGACTTGTATAGATATTGCCCTTCCTGTAGCAGTGCACATTTTCCCTGCTTCTGGCTCGTTTTCTCTGGCCGCTTTCATTAATCTTGCTCTGGATGACGTCATCACATTATTGCTGTCACATTAGAGGCTTCACATCTAGGAGTCTCAAACCAATTGTTGTTGAGACTCTGGGATACGACTTCATGACATCTTAAGCACGCTCTAGAGATTTTTCCTCAAGGTGTGTAACACCTCATGATTAAACATATATCATTATGATGATGTGTGGGCGAATATTTTACAACTTTGTTGCAAACAAGAATATACACAAAAAAGATATTGAAGTGAAGACTGAATTAAAGGGACCTTTATTTCCTTTTGCGTTTCTCAGAAGAATGAAAATCATGCAGGTTTAAAATGACACGAGTTGAGTAAATAATGACAGAATATATATTTTAGGTGAACTATCCCTTCAAGAGTGTTTTTAGTTTTTGAAAAATCTCAGTGCATCTTCTTTCTACAGGCCTCATGAAATTTGACACTTGTGACTTTTAACCCATGTCTTTTAACAGTTAACGTCATAGTGTACTCAATGAAGATGATAAAACAGACTGAGAATATTGATGATTCTTCTTTTTTTCTGAAGCGCTTACAAATGCTTTCTTGAACATGAAATCAAATCAGTATATTTGAATGATTTCTGAAGGATCATGTGACACTGAAGACTGGCGTAATGGCCGCTTAAAATTAATAATTGGCATCATAGAAATAAATTGCAATTTAAAATATATTAAAATCGGGTTATTTTAAATTGTAATAAAATATTTAATTTTCCATGCAATGTTTTGAACCCACTGGAGACATTTTTCTAAATATCTTCTTTGTGATCCACAGAATAAATAAAAATACAGGTTTGGGACAACATGGGGGCGAGTAAATGGCAAAATGTCACCAATGTTTTTTGCTGGGCTAGTTGTTTTGTAAATTAATTGAGGCATAATAATTCAGACATTATTTCAGTTATGGGCACATGATGGCTGTTTTGTCTAATGGTGAGTTATATTTCTGTTGTTCAGGAGTTAAAAGCTGTGCAACCTGTCAGCTGTGTTTACCTCTCCATCTATTACATGTTGGCCACCATCTCTCCATTTGTACATCTTAAGCTGTTGTGTTACATCCCAGACTGTTTTTCTCTACACAGATTATTTCATTTGCTCTAACTGGCATCACAGGCTGCTTTAATTTCAGCCTCATTTAGCAGAACAAAACATTAACTAAGGGTTCAGCCTGAAAGCTACAATTTCACTCTCGTTCTTTCCATCCTCCTGTCCTTCTTCTCTTCAGAGCTGTCCTCATTTTCCCTGTTGTCTAAAGTTAATACTCCCACTCTTGTTCCTTCTTTCTCCCACACGTCTCAGTGCTTTATGTATTGAAAGAGAGCCTGGGGCTACGGCTAGCAAGCCCAGCGCCCCTGCTGTTGTGTGCAGCATCGCCACGGTCGATGATTTCTAAAACCTCCAATCTATCCAGCGTTTCTCATTAGAGCTGACAACTCTGCTTGCTGAAACCACCTGCTAGACCGAAGCACAAGGGCCAAATGCAATTTGTCACCACAGACCATACTACCTACTGATTTAATTGCCCTCTAATTGCAGCTTTTATCCCAGCTGTAATTTATGAGAACAATTAAACCAGAGGAGGATTCAGTTGTGAAGACTGGCAACCCCTTTTTGATAAAACAGACTGAGAATATTGATGATTCTTCTTTTTTTCTGAAGCGCTTACAAATGCTTTCTTGAACATGAATTTACTTTCCTTCATAGTTTTGCTAGACTGTAATGCAAAAAAAAGCCTATTGGCTAAAAATGCAATTCAATATAAGAAAAATTATGATTTAATAACAAATTCATCACAGGAAAGCACTTGTCAAGACATTTCATGAGGTCTTTCATTTGAGATTCAGCATCAACAACAGCACATTCATTTTCCTATGCCTTACTGCTGCTGTTCAAAGGGATTTCATAACAGTAACTGTTGTCACCTTCCTTTATATGTCAATCCATTCCATGAAATGAAACATCTTGTAATTGATGTCACAGAATTCTTTGTACTTCCCTTCA
>NW_015541011.1:135417-137944 GCF_001515605.1 Sinocyclocheilus anshuiensis | reverse complement strand
ATTTAATTGCCCTCTAATTGCAGCTTTTATCCCAGCTGTAATTTATGAGAACAATTAAACCAGAGGAGGATTCAGTTGTGAAGACTGGCAACCCCTTTTTGGTGGCTGAATCTTCATATTTCACTTTAGTGCTTTCACACGCCCTCATGGGTCGTTCTAAAGCCTGGGCAAAAAGAATCTTGATGACAAATTCTGACTTTCTTTCTTGCAATCGCGAGTTTACATATTGCAATTTTGAGTTTATATCTCACAATTCTGATTTTTTTGTTTCCGCCACAGAATAAAAATACTTTTTATCTGACAATTCTGACTTTTTTTTGGCTCACATTTGATTATATCTCAAAATTCTGTCTTTTCTTCTCAGAATTGGGAGTTTGTGAGAAAAAAAAGTCACAATTATCTTTTTCATTTTTTTATCCCATGGTGGAAACAAGCTTCCATAGCACAGCAAAATACAGTTCCGGTGTTCTAACCAATAATGCTACCTATCAGATTACGCTACCAACACTGTATTTTTAATATTGTAAGGTTAGGTTTAGGGTTGTGGTAGGTGTACACGTTAGTAAAGCCTCAAACCACATTAATATCATGCTGGAAGCACATAGCATTTTATGCTGTCAAATTATGCTACCTACTGTTTTAATGGGAGGTAGCAAAATCTGACAGGGTAACACAAATTGTCAGAACAGGTGGTTTCATAACCCTGGGTAAAAAGCGGTGCTAACCCTGCTTCTAAATTTCAAGTGTGAAACATATCTTTACACGGGGTTAAAAGCAGGGTGTACTGGGGTTAAGCGTAAAAAGTGTAAAAAAAAAAAAAAAGCCCTTAAAATTTCATTGGTCTCATCCTACAGTTCATCAAGGCAGACATTTAGAAGTTTTCAGCATAAATGTGTACACACACTTACAGAAACCAATCTAAATGCAGAACCATGGATAAATTGAGCTTTGAGCAAAAGTAATTTGTAAAAGTCAAACACCATCACGACTATGAAATAGGTGAAAACTGATTCCTGCAGCAATGAATATACAGTATGAAGATTGAGTTCCATCAGATGTGTGAGAACTTGATGGACAAGATGATTCTGGAAATGACATTCAGTGTCCCCCACTGTGCGCTGACACTCTCAGCATTTTTGAGTTTCCTTTCAGAGATTTTTTCAACACTGGCCTAAAAGGAATCTGTTTTACCTGCAATAAAAATGTCAGGTGTTAAAGGCTTCCAGTAAAAACCTGACATTTCTTGGACTGAATGGATTCGTGACTTGGGTATAAAGACGGTCTTGACAGAGCGAGAGCATCAGGGCATTTTTAACGCTGAGGCTAATGTGAGAGTTCTTTTCTGCACCCAGGAGTGACAGCATGGAGTGAGTGTCACTGCCTTCAAACCTCTTTCATTTACTATCATTATCACTAGACCCAATGCTAAATCACAGAAATATTTTTTTATTTTCAACAAGTTTTTAATTTTTTCAGATTCAAGATTGCCAAAATACGTCCAAATATGGGACATATGCCAAGTTTTAACCATCATTTGATCATCATTTGGTGAATTACTGCTGCCATAATCAATAAAAAAATGTACACAAGTGTTTAAAGTCTGCATTATTTATCTTATTGTGAATTCATCCATGTTTATGTATTATTATTATTGTTGTGAGCTCATGTAGTTATATTAGAATATAATATTTAATTAAAATGTCATAACTTTCTCATCTAGTTCTTCTCTTTCTGAGCTTCTGGTAAAATGACCAGTATTCTTTCCAGTGACGTTTGCCAGACTTCTCCAATCATTACGTCTGCTTAAACTCCACCTCTTACAATCGACTGCATCCTCATATTAAGATTTGTCTCCATTCAATCAACAAACAATGGGTAGATGGGTAGTAGAACCATTTTTTATTTTTTTGATAATCTGTTTTACGCAAATGTATGCCACAAAACAACAACAAAAAAGATCTGTCGCTGTTTCCATTGCAATATTAAATGTATCTTTCCCATGGATGGCAGTAGTGCAACATTAATTGTGCTGGACAGATAGTACTGATTTTGGTGATTAAGGTGCAATCTGTAATGAGTCTAATTTACATAATAAATTTACATAATTAGCCATGTTCGTGCTGAAAAAGATGACAATTTAAATACAGTTCAGCACAATTTCAGTGCAATTAGTGCCAGTTCTGCATGTGGATATGGTGAATGCAGATTTTTGTGCTAAAAATACAATATTATAACGTAAACTGTGTGTAAGTTTAGCGAAGAAAAGAGACCACATATGTTCAAATACAACCTCATCTTCTGTTATAGCTGCAGTTAGTCATTCAAATAGATGAATGTTTAAAGGGGTCATATGATGCGATTTCAATTTTTCCTTTCTCTTTGGAGTGTTAAAAGCTCTTGGTGCATAAAGAAGATCTGTAAAGTTGCAAAGACTAAAGTCTCAAATCCAAAGAGATATTCTTTATAAAAGTTCAGAGTCAGCCACACCTACCTAAAACGGCTCGTTCTAACACGCCCCCACATATCT
>NW_015541011.1:127900-134291 GCF_001515605.1 Sinocyclocheilus anshuiensis | reverse complement strand
ATGATTCAAACGCAAGTTTTGGGCAGTAGAGTAGCACTTGTTGTTTGTCATTTCTCCGATCACAAATGCATGTACAGTATGTACAGTATGTGGAAAATAATGTTTTTTTTTACTTTAAACCGCATAAACACATTTCATTACACCAAATACACAAAATAATGTTATTTTTAGCAGCATCATTTAAAACATCATTGTACCAAATGTGTTTTATCCTTGACCTACACTGAAAAAAATGTTTCATTCATCCAATTAAAAAAATGTAGGGTAATGATTCACATCTATATTTTTTAACTTGAGCCAATGAAAAATAATAATTTTCTGGCAAGCTTGACCTGAAGAATGAACTGATGTAGGAGGTAAAACCTACAACCCTTGAGGAAATTTAAATGCCAATATGCCATGGTATTTGTATGTAACCTTGTACACTATCAGAAAAAAATGTCCAAAAATAATACCTTTAGCTGTACAACAGCTTGTCACTGGGGCAAAACCCTTAAAGAACAATTTTGTACCTTATCTACCCCTGAATGGTGCATATTTGTCCCTTAGAGTAAAAACATGTACACATATAGTAGAAGGGTTCTGCAGCTATGCCCCTAAAGGTACAATTTTTTTACTTTTTTTTGATAGTGTACAAGGTTATGTACAAATACCATGGCGTATTGGTATTAAAAATTTCCTTTTAAGTTTAGGTTTTTACACCTGAGTCCATAAAGTCTAACCATACTGTATCCAAAGAGCCGAGAGTAGCTGCCCTCTCATAAAAGTTGATTTATTGCCACACAATGCTTTCAGTGCTTTTTATTATACCATTTGATCTTGGGTAGAAATGCACCGAATGCAATTTTCTTGGCCGACTCCGATTTCCCATTTTTTAGAAGTGTGACCTGCCGATACTGATTTTTGCCGATTCCGATTTTCTTTCTAAGAACTATAATTGACAGCATATACAAACAAAAATCTATGCACATTTCAATGCAAAAATTATTTACATAATAAAAGAAATTATTAAACATTACAATTCCCCCAATCTGGACTAAGTTACAGATTTTCTCTCACTTAAACAACTCTCAAAATAAAGTGCTCTGTGACTGGAAAGAGGAAGAAATAGTTAACTTAAAATGAGTTATGTAACAAAACAGATGTCATTTCCCACTATGTTTATAAATGGTAATTTTTCCCCCTAACCTTATTAAATGTGTCATCTTTCACATCAAATTCTTACTTTGTTTCAATTAATTCAGTTAGAATAATAAGAAACTGTAGAGTTGTTACCATTCAAATGAAATTAGTATTAACAAACTCTTATCTTTCCACTGCTGAGGAAACAGAAGCTGCATCTGAAGTGGCATTAGATGCATTTACACAGACAGTTTGATGAAGCTGAGGTGCCATAAATGCATTTACACTGCAAAATTTCAAATTGGTAATTTTTCCCCCTAACCTTAACCTAAATGTCATCTTTCACATCAAATTCTTACTTTGTTTCAATTAATTCAGTTAGAATAATAAGAAACTATAGAGTTGTTACCATTTAAATTAAATTAGTTTTAACAAACTCTATCTTTCCACTGCCGAGGAAGCTGCATCTGAAGTGGCATTAATAATTAATTAATTAATAATTTACTCATTTAGCAGGCGCTTTCATCCAAAGCGACTTACAGTGTATTCAGGCTATACATTTTTTTTTACCAGTATGTGTGTTTTCTGGTAATCGAACCCACGACCTTTGCGCTGCTAACGCAATGCTCTACCACTGAGCCACAGAAGCTGAGGTACCATAAATGCATTTACACTGCAAAATGTAGTTATGCCATGGGAGAGGATACGTTAACCAAGAAGAAGAGAGGATGCGTTTAGTCTGCCGCAAACAGCCGCAAATCCTTAAGAAGAAGAAGAAGAGGAGGAGGATACGTCATAATCGAACATGGAGAAGAACGAGGATTAGTGATGCAAAGTCCGATTCATTTCCGCCAACCAGTTCTTTTCGGACAGATCGGCTCATTGAAACGGTTCAAAAAGCTGATTCATCGGTTCCTGACGTCATCAAGCAATAATGTCTCTACCTGGTCTCTATGCATTTCTTTTCTAATAGTCCAGGTGATATGTGCAAAATTTGAGGTGATATGTTCACTTTTTCATAAAAGCATGAAACTTGGTACAATTGTACAGATTAGGACCCTGAACATTTTCAGAAATGGAGCCATTGCAAAAACGCCTCGTGGTTGCCATGGCGACCATTTTACTTTCCGCCATAACCAAATTATGTATTTTGTGTCATATCTCCTGAACCAAAAATGATAACAATGAAAAGGTGATGTCTACCCCTATGTTTTGATGGTCAAGGATTACAATGATACCATATACACGTGAAGAGTTAATGGTGAAATCAGCAATGTGAGAAGGAAATAACAGTATCTGAGCATCATAGTATCACAGCATTTACAAAAGTCCATATTATGTCTATTAATTTCTTTCTTTCTTTGATAATTAACTAATATTTTATTCAATAGTGCAATAATAGATTGCTTTAATTAATTAATTATTAATTTGTTACATTTATATAGCGCTTTTATGGGTACTCAAAGCGCTTTACATGAATCTCCTCAGCCACCACCAATGTGCAGCATCCACCTGGATGATGCGACGGCAGCCATATTGCACCAGAATGCCCACCACACACCATCTTGACTAATATTTTATTCAATAGTGCAATAATAGATTGTTTTCAAGAATACAATCATTTATTTCAGAGATATAAAAAATATATAATCTCGAGTAAGTGTATTTTTCCTTACCTCTCAAGCAGAGTCAGGTAGGCAGTAGTTTGTTTCCAATACATTCTTGTTCTCTCTCAACAACGCTCTAACATCTTGCTAAGCTGCGTCCTATCTGCACCTCTTCTGCTGCACCTCTGTCATTTTCTGTGGGTCTCTGGAATTGTCAGTCAGCTGTCAACAAACTTCATGCCATTGCTTCTCAGTCTACTCTTAGTATCTTGGGCTTGACTGAGACCTGGATTCGTCCAGAAGACTCCGCAACCCCTGCTGTTCTCTCGAACAACTTCCCTTTCTCTCACACCCCCCCGTCAGGTTGGAAGGGTACTGGTGTTCTCATTTCTAATCATTGGAAATACTCAACCCACTCTTCCCTATGCAATAAAAATATTTTGAGTTTCATGCTATTATGGTAACAGCTCCTGTTAAACTCCATGTTGTAATGATTTATCGCCTTCCTGGTCAACTGGGCACCTTTATAGAGGAGCTGTATGGGCTGCTGTCCTCATTCTCTGTGGATGGCAGTCCACTTGTAGTCTTTGGTGACTTCGAAATCCATCTAGAGAAGCCTTACACTGCAGACGTCCACTTCCACTACTAGCTACATTTGATCTCAAATGGCTTACCACCACAAGCACTAACAAATCAGGCAACCAGCTTGACTTAATTTACACATGCAGTTGTATCACAGACAACATTTGGTAAAACCTCTAGACATCTTTACTCATTTCTTTATTACATTTAACCTACATATTACTACCTGTGTGCCACCAATTCCTCTACCAGTTACTTTTAGGCAAAACCTACGCTCCCTTTCACCCTTCCATCATTCCTCTGCAGTATCTTCCTCTCTTCCCTCACCCACCCATTTCTCATCTCTGGATGTAAATACAGCAACTGACACTTTATGATCCACTTTAACTTCTTGTCAAGACAATATCTGTCTAGACAGGCCAGTGCATAATACTCTTTCTAACCTAAAAAGTTGCCTCATGTATCATCATCTTTACTGTATTTTTGCTGAGCAGTCTTTTGGGTGGCTCACCAATGTACTAGATTTCTCTAATACAAAAAATTAAGTAGGCTTAACCAAAATTTTTGTGGGGAGAAGAATTTATTGAAGATGGTAGTGTAGCAGTTCTTCAATAGTGATGTTAGCATGTCTTCCTTCAAACAAATTTACCCTTGTATGAATCCTAGCTTCTCCCAAAGTACTGTCTGTGGGATATAATTTTATACCTGAAGACAAAAGGGCTAGAAACATACTGTTAGGACCTACTGAACTTTAAACAATCAGGTTTCAGCAGCGGCCATTCAGCTGAGATTTAAACACAGCTCTATCATTCATTTCAACCAGACAATCCAATAGCAGCTGCACGGATCTCAGGCTGCCTGGCAAACACCTCGGCATGGATGAAGGAACATCACCTGCAGCTCAACCTGGCAAAGACTGAGCTTCTCGTTTTCCCTGCCACTTCGACTCTACAGTATGATTTAATCATCCATCAAAAATGATCCTTTGGTGACCAGCTGACTTTCAAGGACCATGAGCCCAAAAGGGCCCACTTCACACCTCTCTTTATCTCTCTGCACTGGCTACCAGTTGCGGCTTGCATCAAGTTCAAGACATTGATGTTTGCATTCAGAACAGCCACAGGCTCAGCACCCTCCTACTTCCTCCTCACTCTTACGAATCTACATCCCCTCCAGAAGCCTGAGATCTGTAAGTAAGCGATGCCTTGTGGTAACATCACAGAGAGGCATTTTCGTTCACCCTTCCTGGCTGGTGAAATTATCTTCCCACAATTGCAGTAATTAACAGAACACCCGACACATTATCTGACAGCAAGACTAATTTAATCCCATACCCAACCCATTTGACATAAAAACTGGGACCCGAACTGCACCTGCATTAAATCTGCTACATGAGGTAGAAAAAACTAATTTATTAAAACTTTTATTCAAATTGTGTACAGAAAGCAAACAAAGAGCACTCCCTTTAATCACTACAGCTGTCAATTAGTGGCAGTGCGAGACTACATTGCTCAGCGTGTACTGGACCGAGTCAAAATAGTTTTGGTTATTGGACCCGCAACCTACCCGTGCTTGTCACTGTCCGGCCCGCACCCGCATCACACCCTACACATAAATATTATTCCACCCTTTTACATCAAATATTAGCGATTCATCTGCATGTACCTGCCCGTATGCAGAACTCTTGCTTCCCCCTTGTGGACAACATAATAGACAACTCTGGCCCCAGAGAGTGAATGTAAATTAAGTTTCCATTAAATATATTTGAAATTTCATTCTGCATCTTCTGAGATTTAATTGTAATCCTTCTCATAAAGTCACTGAATGAACCATTAACTGTTCACCTGATTGTGTTGCTGCCTGCGTGTGATGTTAGAGCATTGTTGAGAGAGAACGCTCTGAATCACATGTGAAATCAGTCCAATAGCTGAGCGGGACGTCACGGGCGGGTGACGTCATGACCAGGAAGCAATAAAAGCACGTGTGGCGGAGTTTTTTAATTTTTCATTTCATTTTTCAGGAATGAAGCAAGCGCCGGCAGGGATGTCGGAAGTATGGCACCGAGACGCAGCGTCTCGTTCCCTCGCGGAACCATGGTTACATACGTAACCTGAGACGTTCCTCTTCAGGAACTATTATTGAATAACATATTAGTTAATTATCAAAGAAAGAAAAAAAATAATAGGCATAATATGGACTTTTGTAAATGCTGTGATACTGTGATGCTCAGATACTGTGCATGATTTCCTTCTCACATTGCTGATCTCACCATTAACTCTTCACCTGAACAGTTTATGTTGCTGTATATCGTATCATTGTAATCCTTGACCATCAAAACATAGAGGTAGACGTCACCTTTTCTGTGTTTTCATATTTGGTTCAGGAGCTATGACACATAATTTGGTTATGGCGGAAAGTAAAATGGTCATCATGGCAACCACGAGGTGTTTTTGCCATGGCTCCATTTCTGAAAATGTTTAGGGCCGCAAGCTGTACAAGTGTTCCAAGTTTCATGCTTTTATGAAAAAATGAACATTATTTTCACATATCACGACTAAGGTAAGGGGTGTGGACCAACCCGCAGCGTTGCAGATGTCCTGCATAGAAACACCTGCTAAAAAAGCCTTAGAGGCCGCCACACTTTGAGTGGAGTGAGCCTTGACCCCTAATGGCGAGGGGAGATCAGAGGACTCATAAGAGATGGAGATGGCATCCACTATCCACCGACTGAGGGTCTGTTTTGTTGCTGGAAGACTTCTCTTAGGGGGACCGTAGCAATCAAGCCGCGGAGGAAACGTGTTACTAGGGGGTGTCTTCCCACTGGCTGGCCACCGAGAGGGGCATGGTAGGCCGCAATGGCCGCCACGTAGACCTTCAGGGTGGGGTGGGTTAACCCTGTAGAGAAACGGGCCTGCAGGAACTCCAGTACTGTACCGACTGGGCAGTTAGCTGGGTCAAGCTGGCGGTCTTTACACCAGGAAGTGAAAAGTTTCCACTTCAACGCGTACAGTTTCCTCGTAGAGGGAGCTCTGGATTGGAGAATGGTCTCAACAACCTCAGTTGAGAGACCAGAAGCTACT
>NW_015541011.1:127472-127672 GCF_001515605.1 Sinocyclocheilus anshuiensis | reverse complement strand
CATATTGAAACATTCAAAAAATAAAGTTATTTGTGTGAAAGCATATTGCTGATTATTACCATATAATTCACTTAAGTTAATGGTGTTTGTGGTCACAGTTTCATTCGCGGATCCTTTATGTCAGAAACGAGTGACTGACCAATATTGACTAGTCTACAACTTGGATAAGATTCCTAAAAGTTTCACACCTACAGCACACA
>NW_015541011.1:125503-127409 GCF_001515605.1 Sinocyclocheilus anshuiensis | reverse complement strand
CAGGAGGTATCACGTTGGACGCAGCTGCCATCAGACCCAGCAGTCTCTGAAAGTGCTTGACAGTGAGTGACTGGCCTTCTTTCACTCTCTTGACTGCAGTGAGGATCGACTCGATCCGAGCAGGGGATAAACGTGCCTGCATCGTGGTCGAATCCCACACCAAGCCCAGATAGGTGGTCCTCTGTAATGGAGAAAGCACACTCTTCTTGGCGTTTAGTCTTAACCCCAACTCTCTCATGTGAGCGAGAACGATATCTCGATGTCGAACTGCTACCTGCTCTGAATGAGCTAATATCAACCAATCGTCCATGTAGTTGAGTATGTGGATGCCCTGGAGTCACAATGGAGCCAGAGCAGCATCCACACACTTCGTGAAAGTACGGGTTGAGAGTGCAAGGCCGAAAGGAAGAACACGATATTGGTAAGCTTTGCCCCCAAAACCGAACCTCAGGAACTTCCTGTGATGAGGAACTTCTAATCGTGACGAACCAGTCCTCGGACCTGATCTGAGACACGACTTGTTTGAGTGTGAGCATTCTGAACTTCAGTCGCATGACTGAGCGGTTCACTGGGCGCAGATCTAAAATAAGGCGCAACCCCCCATCCTTCTTCGGAACAATGAAGTATCGGCTGTAGAACCCGGAGTCTGTCTCGTGCCGTAGCCTCTTTCTACAGTACGCAGGACCCATTGAGATACATTTGGCAGTAGCTTCCATGCTGCTAAATAATCTACTAAGGGAATCAGTTTCTTGAGACTGATCTCTGGTGTGCCCAGAGCGGCACACCGGCAGGGGACGACCGAACTAGCTGCTCTGGGGGCCTCCGCAGAGGTCGCAAGCCTCTCAGTGCCGCTACGTCGCCAGGCGGAAACTGAAAGAAACGCTCGCCAGAGACCGCTGTGCCCTGGAACACCGGCAGGGTTGGCAGAACGATCTCCCGAGGGCACTGAGGGAGACGGGCACCGTGTAATGCGATGTGAACCTCTCGTCCCCAGAAGGGCCTGCCCTCGCTAGTCCTGCACTTAGATAGTCAGGACCGCTTGGTCGAGGACCTCTTAGCCTGAAGGACGATCCGCAGATCCGGCTTAGGCTTTGAAGCCCCCGACCCAGAGCGTTCCGGTCCCAACGCGGGTTAGCATGGGCGGCAACGCTCTGTTTTTGAGCCTCTCTGTGTGAGGAGCTGGTACGCGGTGGGGACTGCTCCCGCCCAGCAGCCCCCAGAGCTGAGATGCGGCGAAGGATGAACCGCTGAAACGCCGCTGCCTGTTTACGAGCCTCCTGGTCCCTGTCGACGACGGAATTGACAGCATCGCCGAACAGGCCAGAAGGCGCAAGCGGGGCGTCGAGGAGGAAGACCCTGTCTTTGTCTTTCATATCAGACAGGGTCAACCACAAATGCCTCTCTGCTGCCACCATAGCTGCCATGGACCGCCCAATGGCACGGGCGGTCTCTTTGGTGGCGCGGAGAGAGAGATCAGCAGTTTTCCTTAACTCCTCGATGTTATCGGAGTTAAAGGGATAGTTCACCCAAAAATTAAAATTTGATGTTTATCTGCTTACCCCCAGGGCATCCAAGATGTAGGTGACTTTGTTTCTTCAGTAGAACACATTTGATGATTTTTAAGTCCATCCGTTGGAGTCCATCAGTCTTATAATGCGTGGCAATGGTAACAAAGTCTATGAGTGTAAAAAAACATGCACAGACAAATCCAAATTAAACCCTGCGGCTCCTGACGACACATTGATGTCCTAACAAACGAAACGATCGGTTTGTGCCAGAAACCGAACAGTATTTATATAATTTTTTACCTCTAATTCACCACTATGTCCAACTGCTTTGAGCACGCGCACGACTTCCGGTGCGTGAGGCGTGTACGCGCTCTGGCGTAGTTTACGTTAATGGGTGT
>NW_015541011.1:119679-122001 GCF_001515605.1 Sinocyclocheilus anshuiensis | reverse complement strand
ATCTTGGATGCCCTGGGGGTAAGCAGATAAACATCAAATTTTCATTTTTGGGTGAACTATCCCTTTAAGTTCCTCGCCCTCATCGAGCTCTTTAAGCAGGTCTGCCTGGTACACCTGTAACACGGACATCGTGTGCAGACAAGCAGTGACCTCTTGCCCACCAGCGCTGATGTTTTACGCAGCGGCTTGGAGGGCAGTGCCGGAGCCTTTAAGGACGATGCCATGCCCGGGGCATCACCCTATAGCCACGCTCAGTCAACCCCGCCACATTCCCATAATAATCAGAGGCAGGGATGAAGAGACGGGCCGAAAAAGGCCTGGTCCACGACCTCGACACCTCAGTGTGAAGGTCAGGGAAAAATAGCAGGCTTCGGCATGGAGGTGGTGGCCTCGTGGGCAGGAAGCGTTCATCCAACTTGCTTCGCTGCGGCTCGGTCTGCTTCTTGGCGGGCCAATCAATCTTTAATTTGGCCACGGCGTGAGTAAGCACCTCCTCATACCAGGGCGATTGAGGGGGCGAAACCTCTTGGACGCCCTCCACGTCAACCTCCTCGGAGGAAGACAGGTGGAGCGTCAAGCCCTCACCCCGGGAGGAAGTAGCCGCAGAACGGGATTCCGAACCCAGAGATCGGGCGCTGGATCTAGCGGGTGAGGAAGGAGATAGGGACTCGCCCGACTCCATTCCCTCCGCCAGTTCCAATTGCAAACCCCACGAATGCAGCCGCCGCTCCACCAGGAACGCTGGCGAAGGCTCCCTCCTCGAAGAGAGCCCTCCGGGAGCGAAGCGTACACAGTGGGAGACGCTCGCAATGCGGGCAGCCGCCCCCCTCGAGAGCCGACTCTGCGTGCCTCGCTCCCAAACAAACCATGCACAGGCTGTGTGTATCCCCACCCATGATGTAACATGGGCAGGGAGGAACACACAACCTATAACGTGGCTTGCTCTCGCCCTTAAAATGCTTAGTCTTAGCGTGAGCCTTATACATAGCTGGAGAGAAAGCTAACGTTGGCTCCGCCGCACGTGCTTTTATAGCTTCCTGGTCATGACGTCACCCACCCGTGACATCCCGCTCAGCTATTGGACCGATTTCACATGTGATTCAGAGCGTGGTCACAGAAGGCGTTCCCGTAGCATTTTCCGACACAGCTTGAGTTCCTGAAGAGGAACTCACTCATCAGAATCTTCGGTAATCCTCGGCAAACTTCGACAGTTGGTTGAACCGGCTCAATCGGTTCTTTTTGAGTTGGACGTGCTACTTCGGCTGTGCGTCCTGCGTCATCAACCCGGAACTAAAGTTCGATTCAGTTCGATTTGTGAACCGGCTCAACCGGTTACTTCCTGAGAACCGGCTCAAAAGAATGATTCGTTCAAGAACCGAACATCACTAACGTGGATGTTTTCAAAGGTGAGTATTAAAAACCAAAAACATGGTTTCTTTTTGCAAAAGAATGATTCGTTCAAGAACCGAACATCACTAACGTGGATGTTTTCAAAGGTGAGTATTAAAAACCAAAAACATGGTTTCTTGTGTTAAAATTGCATCTTTTGAACTACTGTAAAGTAAACTGTTGAATTGTTGAAGGTGTTGGCACAGATATTGTAGTATATTTGTGATTTTGTTGTAAAAACTTGTTTATTTATAGCCACTGCGGAGCTCCAGTAAGCACACATGCGTCTACAAAGTGGATTGCTGCATTCACACGCTATAGTAAATTTCATTATTCCCACTTCTAAAGTCGTGATTGCAAGCACGTTAATGTGCAGTTTTTAACTAGGAAACTTTAGTTAGCATGCTCGACTTTAGCATTTTATATGTTCTAAATTATATACATAGTTAAAGACTTTTACTAAATGTTTATGTAATATCTGACAGAAACATCTTCAACAAGTATTGCAGAAGAGAACATCACAACATGAAATAGACATCAGTGATGTGTGTGTGCTATTAGCTATGCAGTAGAATTCACTGTTGTCAACACTGCTAATGTAAATAAATATGTAATGTAAATAAAACCATATATTTGAAAGGTTTCAAAAAATTAAAGTTATCAATAAGCTATCAAATGTATTTGTCTATTAGTACTGTTGATAAATTGAGTAGCAAATGTTATAGGATAAAACACATCAGCAACTGCCTCAACATTTAAATGTACACTCTAAAATAAATGGTGCTAAATAGCACTAAAAGTGGTTCGCTGGCTCATAATCATAGGGGAACCATTTTAGTGCTAAATAGCACATGAACCAACCCAAAGAACCACTAAAGAACTTTTTTTTCCTGTGTGTAGTGTTGAAAACATAAATCACAGAAGTAACTTGTA
>NW_015541011.1:102083-119511 GCF_001515605.1 Sinocyclocheilus anshuiensis | reverse complement strand
CATTAATAAATTTAGCAGACAGATATTCTCATGGATTTATTGTATAGGAAGGGAGGGAGCTTGAGCAGACAGCAACACAAAAATATCACAGCATAATGCAATAATGTGTTCAGTATTAAGATTTTTCAAAAAAGATATTGAACTGATTTGGACTTTTAGGCACTTTAGAAAATTGTTTTGATATATTTGTATGAAATATAGGTTTGTTAAATCTCGGGTATTTAAGTCATTTTAAGATAAATAACATTCTGTGATAAATTGCAATGAGGTGGTCGTTTTGCAACAAGGTGGACACAGTTATGTTCATAACAGTAGACCTGCTGGTCAAGAAGTGACAGGTACAATTAAAAAAGGGAGAGACAGAGATATTGGGGAAAATGAAGAAAAGTAAAAAGGGAAGTGAATGTGCAGTTCAAGAGACAACCTTTAATTATTTTTCACGGCCCACAGACCAAGGATTTAGACCTTTTTATGTGATGGCCATTTAAATACAAGCTGTTGTACCACAAAAGGTACCATTTGGTGAGTGTGAGATTTCCCGGCCTGAAATTGCGTCCCAGTCCGGCCCTGACTGTAAGGGTATAGGGTTGGGGTAGGTGTAGACTGTAATAAAACACAATCTAATAGGTAGAAAAAATTTATTGTTGGTTTCCTGTAGCTGTATCCTTTCTAGCCACAACCGCGAATATAACACATAATAACTGTATTTGTATTACTGTAAGAGTAGGTTTAGGGTTGGGGTAGGTGTAGACGTTAATAAACCATAATTTTACAGGTTGCATTTTTCGTTGTCGAATTGTAGCCTACTACCCACTGTTTTAATGGGAGGTAGCAAAATCTGACAGGGTAGCACAAATCGGCAGAACAGGTGTCAATCGGTGCATCTCTAATCTTGGGTTATGTAGTCAATTAAGCTTCAGAGCTTTTCATTTTCACTTGTGAACCTGAAAAGCTACTAATGCTATTCAAAGTCTATTTGAAGTTCTTTCAGCATTTAAACATAATTTCTGTCAGAATGAAGGCTGTACAAATCTTCTTTAAAGCCCCGATGCTGTCATAATACTGTCATAATATATGATAACAAACCATTTTTTTCTTCTTTTTTTCTTTTGACTGGGAGAAAGAAAGAATTCATTAACAGCTTCATTCAACAATTTTGTGGAGTGCAGTTTCTGTGTATAAAAGGCAAGTTTATAACTTAGTTTTTACACAACTTAAAAGTGGCTGTCTACATTTTCAATACACTAATTAAAATCAAACTATATGGCAAATCACAACACAGGAAATTGTATTTGTCATGCTTAAATCAAATAAATAAAAACTGTGCCATCATTTACTTACTTTTATAAAAGAAGATATTTTGAAGAATGTTTCAACTGTTTTTATCCATATCATTGGGGTCCAGTGACATGATGATGATGAAATGACGACAAAATTTGTAGTTTTTGGGTGAAAAAAAAATCAGGTTTAAGTTTAAAAGACAATTATTAATTTGGCTCTCAGGATGTACACTGTAAAAATAAAATTCAAAGTTCTAAATGAAACAAAGATTTTTGGAGTTATAAGAAAATACTCTTTCAGTCTGTCTACTTCCAAGTTTCACATTTAATTCACTGTTTTACTTGTTTCTTTGTAATTATTTGTGAAATTTACTAGCAATTCCTGAGTGAAAATAGTTTTAAAATAAATCCTACACCATTTTTTCAGTGTTTTTATGCAGTGTTTATAATTTCTGTAATGTTATTAACTCACAACAAAAAACATTAGTTCATCTCAGGCCAGTTGAATATTGAATTAACTCAATCAGTTCCAGATGAGTGGAGAACTGAAAGGGGTTTAAAAGGAGGTAAGCATAGTTTACAATAACAGCCAGTGTCATTGATTTGTTCATGATTAGGTTGTGTTTATGGCTCAGCAGTACGAAGGGTCAATTTTGGCCTTGGTTGACTAAGTTTGTAAGCCACCATGAGGCTTTATAGGGATCTCGCTGCCCCTTTCAGGTTTAGTCAATGTAAAGGAACACCCTAATGGCTGCTCTCAAATCAATGCTATCCTTAACAACAGAGCAACAAAATGAACAAAGCTCCGTCTTGACATGTTCTGATAGATCTAACTGGCATCTCTGAGCTCAGATCTATGGGTAATCCATACAGATGTGTGTGGGTGGTAAACGACACAGTGAAGAAAGACTTGAGCGTTTGCTTGCAGTCTTGTTAGTGCTGTTGAATCATTATGTTTTCCTTTCGTGCACAAGCTTTTGTCTCTCCTTCATTAAAGCTAAACTTCAGCTGTTTTTCAGTATGCAGTAAAATGTAAGACTCAACTCTCTGTTCACCAAATGTACATCCAATTTCCACATAATAACTATAACTATGTTTGATAACATTGTGAATGAATGTTGCAGTGGCAGTGAAGGCTAGAATAAAACAGTCCAGATTTCATCAGTGCAATACAGTGCCCTTGAAAAAACACCATCGGAGCAGCTACACAGCAAAGATGTGATGAAGGGATGTGAGAATTAATTGATATTCATATTCTCTTATTCACAAAAGCCTGCATCTGACATTTATAAATGCCTCTATCCTTAGAGAGATGTAAAAATGTTGCATGAGTAATGAATATTGGTTATTTTCACTCAGTATTTGTAATGTGCCTTTTTAACAACCGCCGTATCAACACATTTAACACTTGTTTTTCAGAGCTAGTTTTCATCAAAGGAAACTATTGATATGATTTCTTACAGAGGCCTTTTTTCCAAGACTATTGCAAAAATGATGTGGAATTATCTTATGCTGTCTGTAAAATGACTGATTATTTTCCATCTGACAGACATCTTGACAATCTGATTAACTACTGTATACCCAAAGTTGAATTACATGAAGTGAAAAGTCTTGAAATTGCTTTAGAGGTCTGATGAATCATATTTAATTAGTATATGAATGCTGCATCTATTTGCATAGCTTTTACACGCCTATTTTAAGGACAGTCCGGGAAACTAAACTGTACTTCTTGAAAATAAGCTATGGTTTCCAATAGTAGACTAGAAACTGAATGTCTTGATTAATCTTGATGCAAAATCCAATGTGTCAATCAAAATCCAAGAAGAATTAAACTGTACTTCACAAAAATAAGCTATTGTTTCGAATAGACTAACTGAATACCTTGATTAATCTTGATGCAGCAAAAATTCATTCAGAGATGAAATGCACAGCTCAGATTGATCAAATATGTTCTTCCTTTAGGTGTCTAATAAATTACTTCATAATTGTCTCTGCATGCAAATTTTTTCACAATACAAAACAATAGGCATTTAAATGTAATGACCCTCAACGCTGCACTAGATTCAGTAATCCAGCTCTAGTGGGAAGAAGCATGACACTGAACTGAATGTGCAAATTACTGTTCTCATTAAAGTCTTAGGATACTTCTAATCAATTTAATTGCCCTGAGTAATGAGAAACCCTAGTTATGACAGAAATCAGAACCAAGAAAGACAACATTCATGTAGCCGACCACTTACAAACTTGTTTTTAACAGGACAGACACAGATTTTGGCATTTTGATTACATTTTTTCAACAATGAGCTGTGGGACACTTCATTCCTTCCCTTAAATTCAGAAGTAAAATACTAGGGTCAAAATGTTTTTAGGAATGTCTCAGTTGGAGGAAATGTGTTTTACCGTTAAGTAAACTATCAGTATTAATATAATACTCTTTTCTCAACATGCTCTAGCTAGCAAACAGTACATTTTTTACAAGGATTCTTGGGTAAAATGCCCAAATTTCACTCACAAACGGTTATCAGAACTCACAAAATGATATGACATGCTTATAATATTATTCAAGTTCATGCCTTACTGGGAGAACGAGGACATTGAACGTGGAGTTTTGTTTTGTCCCTTTTGCTGGCGTATACGGATGTTTAAATATTGAACATTATGTTGGCAAGACATTTCTGTTTAAAGAGTGTGTGGGTTGGTGTCTCATGAGATTACTTCAGAATTCTATGTGGACTGCTTTCATGTCCAAACTATACAATGCATGCATTTACTCTTCTGTGGAAGATTTTCTTACTAGAGTCAACAGCTGAAGCAATTCTCACGTGTATATTTGTTTAATCGCAAATAGCACGTAAGCTATCAGACTGAGGTATTTTAGACACAAGGTTATTTAGATGAACAGAACATTTATGGCACCTACTCCTCACCACTTGAAACCATCAGGTCCCTTCAGATCAATAACCACATTCAGCTCTTTGCCATCTTTAAAGAAACAATTTGATTGCATGGTTGCCTTTCAAACAGCAGTAGGCCTATAAGCAATTTGTTGCCTCAATGTATGACACTTCTGCACTATAATATCTTATCAACACTCATATTTAAAAATGTGTCTGAAATGCATTTGGAAGCAGTGTCGCAACCACTATAGACATTGAAAGGGACACTTTCCCCCTTAAATATTGTGATTGCTGGTTGACCAATGTGTTTTAAACGATTTAATCATTAAATATTTGTTTCCCTTCAATCATCCTTGTGTTTGAAAGTCAACACTATTTTACAATCTTCTTTCAGCTATGAAAACTTTACAAAACCATTTCTCAGACTTTAAAGATAGAGATATCTCAGAAATATGAATCAAATGCTATTCTGTTCAGCCACTGTCTTATAGCAGGCAGAGGCTCCATTCATTCGTATTTCTGCGAGCAATCTGCCTGTCACGTGTACACGAGCGCTCTGCGTATTTACGGTAGGCAGTGCTGCGCTGCTAAAGTGTATGCGTGACATTACGGTAAATGTATAGATCCGTCGGGTCTTGGTTGTTTGCAAAGCCAAAGAGCGCTGCAATGCAAATTTATCAAGACAATAATCGGACGGCATACCGAAAATAGCGCAGCAGAATCGCAGAAAACCTCAGAAGCTTCTTTCAACTATAATGGTGAGAAAGATATACATTTTTGGATTCTTTATTACAGATTAAATATCTTTGCGCGGTTGCTATACCTATCCATCTCGCATAGTTATACACAGAAGTACTGGCTACTTTCATTTGACTCATAACAGAGCAAACCTAGTAGTGAAACTCACGCGGTGTCGCAGGCAAGAGTGCGCATTTGTGCTTTAGGAAGTTTATTTTAATTCACTCTTGAACGGACCAAGCTTGATGCCGCTCAAAATGTGCGTACAAAAAGTAAATGGAGCACACAAACAGCGCGACAACTTACTGTTCCACTAAACTGACACTGGTTTGACAGTTAAGAACGTTCGTTTAAGAAGCACCTCCTTTCAAACGGAAGATTGGATTGGCAAGACTTGTTTTATGCAATATCCCACTTACTGAGTGGCTTGAGTCACATTTCTAACGTTAACAATAGTCACCGGTGCGTTTCGCGCGGCGCTTGAGGTCGGTGAGAGAGATTCCCTCGCATTACATTTTGTAAGTGCGCACAGTTTTGACTAACGTTATGTGTTATTATTTGTCTTCAGGGTCGGTCTTCAAATATGAATCTTTTTCATGCTGAGAAGGTGATTTTAAAGTAAATTTAAAGATTTGAAAGATTTTTGGAAATATCTCAAATCTAAAATATACCGTGTCAAACTAAATGGCGGAAAAACTGTTGTGATATCCTAGATAGGGGAGAGTGGGTACGGTTGCAACACTTCTTGCATTTGCTTTAGTTTCTCAGAGACTGTTTGCATTAGAAAGCCAGAATTATAATACAATAAAGCCACGTCAGTCAGCTACTCACCCACATTGCTGTAACACGTGCACATATGATTATATACATACAATTTATACTTGAATAGACAAAGTCAAATGTTGCAACTGACCCCACAACAGGGGACGGTTGCAACAGTCCACAGGGGCAGTTGCAACATTCATACAATACATTTGAACTACAAAATATTAATTTAATCAGAGTCAAGACACTGAAATTTAATAATAGCCTACTTCTGTTAACATAAAGATTACTGAACTGAGACCATTTCATAAACATAGCCACTATCTTAAGACTGTCTTAAGAACTAGTTTGACCAACTAGCAGTTAACAGTGGTAATCAGTCTTACTTTTAAAAAAAATTCAAATTAGACAAATCTACCATTTTATGGAACTAACTTGAGTCCACGTTTGAAGTGAGTCCACTTTTACTTAAAGGGGTCATATGATGTTGCTAAAAAGAACATTATGAGACTTTAGTCTTTGCAACTTTACAGATCTTCTTTATGCACCAAGAGCTTGTAACACTCCAAAGAGAAAGGAAAAATTGAAATCGCATGATATGACCCCTTTAAATAAAAAAGGAGAAATACCTAACTATTGAAAGGGCTTCTTTATTAATCCATAAAATTACAATTATGTAATGTTATGGCAAGCTTTTACATCAATGTTGTGGTAAGGGACAGAATTTTGGGACGGTTGCAACAACGTGTTGCAACTTGTCCCCACACTGACAGCCGTGACAAAACGTGGTATATTAGCTTGACACAATATCTTTGACACATGCTAACTATGCCTATTAGAAGCTAAGAAAACACAGATATAAATCATATGTTTTTACAATGCTTCACGCAAACAAATTAGACAGTATGACAAAAAATCTGATGATTAAAAAAAATACTTTTTTACCATGAAAATTATTATTTGTAGAAGGAATGGTCACATGTGCCTGATTTCATCCAGGAAGGATGAGGGGCTGATTGAGCATGTGTAGTATGAATATGATCACTGTAGCTCATTCCTGATTGAAGAAATAAGCCATGTTGCAACCGTCCCCACTCTCCCCTATGCCTTTCTCCAAATAATAATTTTTTAATAATAATCATGATAACAGGGATTGCAATTTAAGGTAAAATACTTTAATTTGATATCCTAAGTTTGTTATTTATGAAGTTTCATATAATAATAGACTTTTTATTAGTGTTTTTAAATAAATAACATAATGATATAGGCTAATATAAATAATAATAATATCACCAAAAAACAAACAGACATTGTTTTTCCAGATTAAAATATGCATTGCTAGTTAAGGAGAAGTTAACAGGTCTGGGGGAAAAAAGCCAAAAAGGAAAGGCTCATAAGGAAAAGTTACTTGATTTTTGTTGATATGTGAAGAAAAATGGCTATAACACACAAATATGATCGATACAAAGGCACCATTTTTGTGGAATGACGCTGTTATTGAAGTGTTTGATTTAGAGTTCTACCCTTCTGTAAGTCATCTTCATAATTGTACAGTAAATTATTTTTTAACAGCATGTGTATACTGTAATGCTTGGACTTTAATCTGTTGATGATTACTGGGCAGCAGTACAGAGATTAATAATATCATGTGAACAGTCTAGAATATGTTTTTAAATGCTAAATCAATATGGCGTTTGGAACTCTGCAGCACTGCAATGTTTACTCTCTGAAAACCACTGTCTTTGCACAGATTGAGATTTCAAGCGAAGCATGGGCAGAATTTTAAATGATAATAATATAAAAAAGCCTTTGCATACTTATTCCAATGCAAGAAGCTTTTGGAAAAGACCCACATATTTGTGACAACAAAGACAATGAACCTTTTCCTTCTCTCAAACTACCAGCAATTGAGCTTTGTTGTGGTTTCAGTTGAATTACTGAAATAAATGAACTTTTCCACGACATTCTAATTTATTGAGATGCACCTGTACTATCAGTAGTCTTGTTGTAATCATGTTCTTGGCATTGTAAAGGAATTCTTGGAAATCTCCGCTCCCTGTCTGATGCTACTTGCTCTTCTTAAGGTCAGAGAGTAATTGTTGTTTACAGCCTTAGTGAAACGCACAGACAAGGACTGGTGCAAGGAAATGTTTTGGTAATGTCTGGCTGTTTTATGTCCTCATTTCCCGTCATGTTCACACCTTTGAAATAGTGCCCACAGTCCTTTTTTCACCATTGGTTTCTGTGTGGTTTGTTACGTAACAGTTCAACTCAAATATCCATCGTGGTCTCCCAGCCTGAGGTGATTCCTCATGCAGATTTTGTGAATGGTGATCCTCAGGCCTGTCTCACTAGTTTTATGAGAAAACCCATGCTGCAGTGATCCAAAGTCCATAGCACTTTTTGAGCCACTGCCGTTTTTGATAATCAAAGCATAAAGCAGCGGTTATAGTGACATGTGTTTTCTTGATCTTTGTTCTGGAGACAGGTGTGGGCGGTGAATGTGTGGGAATTTATTACTCAGAGGAGGAAGAAACCTTGTCTTGTTTTTCCCGATTCTGTTACCATGGTAACATAAGGAAGCAGGGGCTATGCATTTTAAATAAAGTGCAGATACTGACCACTTGCTTTCTTTGAAATAGGGGGCTTGAAAGGGCAGGGTGATTGAAATCTAAATCCAGATCATATGTACACAAGACCAGAATTGCCAAATATTCTGTGGGTAGGAAATATGGAAGAATATACCTTCTTCTTGTGTGCAAAGCTTAGTCTAAGATTGATTACAGTGAGTTGCATGAAATATAGGGTTGGGTACCGAAACCCAGTACCAATATGGCACCGGTACCTATGTAACCGGTATGTACTTGAACCGAATCAGAACGCAGATTTTGGTGCCTCATTTTGGTGCCATGCCTGAGCTATCGATTGAAATATTTGTCCTCTGGTTCTCCGAAACAGACGTAAGAAGCATCATCACTAGGGTTGGGTATCGTTTGTTTTTTTTTTAGATACTGAAAAAAAAAAAAAAAAACCTTTAAAAAACGGTTCCGATGCCTAAACGGTGCCTGAACTGATACTTAAAATCGGTTAATAATAAATAAAAATTCCCCAAAAAATGATGAATTGGCCATTAGCACTATAAACACATGATGTCTGTTTAATTCATACTGGACGCCAGAGGGCGCCCTCGCACAGAAAATCCACATATTCCGTCATAGAAGTAACGAAACTCAGGAAATCCCTTATATGGACAAAGGCATTGCTATTATAGCTGTAAGTTAACTGAGTAAACATAACATAAACGTTTTGAATGTTAAAACAAAGACAATAAACACTCGAGGCATCACAATATGGTAAGGGGCATAACATTTCCGTCACTGCAAAATTCACTTTTGCAAGGTGTTTGGACATAAATGTGTGTTGGCAGTGTGTGTACACAACCACCCAATAATGATAAAAATCCTTTTTTTTTCTTCCTCCTTTTTTTTTAATCCCCATAAATAATAAGCAGTGTCTCCCAATAGCCTATTTTTAGCATTGGTGCTAATGTGACGTCACAATAGCCACAGGCCCCGCCCACGAATGTTGACAGACACTGCCGTTTTAACGTAGAACCGCCCTGAGCGAGTTCACAGCGAGTTGTACACAGTCCGCCATTGCTGCACTGACGAGAATGTCTCCCAAGCGTTTTAGGTGTTCTGTTGCTGGATGTATTAATCCACATAGCTCTCTCCATTTACTCCCGAAATCTGAGCCGCTGAAGACGAGGTGGATTAATTTTGTTTTCGAAGAAGATGCTCCCTCAACTCTACAGAAATTAACTTGCGTCTGTGCGAATCATTTTACACCGGACTACTTTGTGAATGAGTGTCAGTATAAAGCAGGTTTTGCACAAAAGTTGCTCCTGAAGGATGGAGCAGTGCCAACTGTTCGTGATCCAGCTAACGTTATGCCATCTAGAAGAAGTAAGTATCACGCGTTTGTTTTCCAAATTGCCTTTCTGAACGAGCTTCTTGGCACTCTTTAAGGCTAATGTTGCTAAAGCTACAATTGTCTGTCTGTTTTCACTGATGCTGCCTTCACGTGCTACCAGAATGATCGTGAATAGGAGTGTGGTAGTTAAAAATTGCATATGAAAGCAATGTGAAATCGACCGCTTGAATTTGTCTAGCTCATAATCATATTCGGGACTTATGAAGTTCGTGTTAGCACGCGATGGCACCATGAGACCAGCTATGTTGTTATTTTTATAGCGCCGTGCTCCCCATCTGTGTAATTCATAAATAATTTGGCAGGGTGCAGAATTCGGCATGACACCGTTTTGAACATACAGTATATGGCTGAACACCGCTACAAGCAGTTTCTGACATTTTCAGTGCGTGAGAGTGTTTTGTTATTGATGGCAATGGCATGATGCCGGTGCGCGAGCTCTAGAAATTCCACCCTCTTCTGAAAGGGGAGGCGGAAGCACCAGCTTGTTTTCATTTAAAGGGACAAACACAAAAAACTGCACGTTTTGGCTCATACCCTAAAACTGGCAATTTCAACAAGCTATAAAACATTTTCTTTAGGGTATTTTGAGCTAAAACTTCACATACACACTCTGGGGACATCAGAGATTTATTTTACATTTTGTAAAAAGGGGCATAATAGGTCACCTTTACGTCAGAATGTGAAAACTACATGGACACTCGCGTTACTACAAAGATTTGTTGGATTTGTATTATTAGAGATTTCCGACTTGTGTTCACGTGCATTTTCTCAGTCAGGAAATAATTTTTCATGTGCGGTGCCTGTGATGATGCTTCTTACGTCCATTTCGGAGAACCAGAGGACAAATATTTCAATTGATAGCTCAGGCATGATGAGGCACCGAAATCTGCATTCTGATTCGGTTCTAGTACATACCAGTTACATAGGTACCAGTGCCATATTGGTACCGGGTTTCGGTACCCAACCCTAATCATCACCGACACCGCACGTGAAAAATAATTTCCCCACTGAGAAAACGCACGTGAACTCAAGTCGGAAAGCTCTAATAATACAAATCCAACAAATCTTTGTAGTAACGTGAGTGTCCATGTTGTTTTCACTTTCCGATTTAAAAGCACAACTCGGGACATGAGAGCATCCGAGGAGCACCTAAACTTCTGAACCCCCAACACTGCACGGTTTTGGTGTCTCTCTTATCTGACACACACATTTGAGGTCTTGGAGTCTTCACTAATGAGCTAATGAGTTGAATCAGGTGTGTTTGAATAGGGAGACATCTAAAATGTGCAGTGTTGGGGGTTCTCCAGGACCAGGATAGGGAACCACTGATTTAACATCACTGCAAAGTGGAAAACCGCTCAAGAGTGCAGCACTCTGGGCTAGACAAGCAGATGGTGACCTGCTTTCTGTCCTGTCTTATTCCATCACTGGGTTGATTTATCAAGCACTGTTGTGTGAAACTGTGACAGCACCATATTTTCAGATACTCAAACCAAAGAATCTTCAGTTGCTGTATTCCGTGATTCCATGATGATGAACAGTTTGGTAGAAGAGGCTGCAGTGAAAAAGATGATTTGATGTTAATAGTGTTTGGATAAAGTATTGTAGCTTTTTTGTTTCTATATTTATTTGTTCTATTTCTGTATTTGATTCTATGTTTCCATATTTATCTGTTATCTCAGGGCTGCAGAGTTTCACTTGAGTTAAATGTCTGATTGGGATGGACACTTGAGCTGTTAATTCTCAAATAATGTATGCTCCCTTCAGCCATAGATTGTGCATATATGATATCTTGGTGTGCTCAACAGACTTTAAAATGTGATATGATCCATTGTAGTCGAAACAATACTTTATCCTCCTGGCCTCCAGGAATCTATTCACAGTTGCTGTTATTGATAGCTTTGCATTGACCTTTTTTAATGTGTTTTGATTGTAGATAGTATCATCCCAGGCTCGGTGGAAATACGTGACTTTGGCTGCATTTCTGCAAAACTGCAAAAACCTGTTTAGTAGCTCATCGGCTACAGCAGGGGTCACCAAACTCGGTCCTGGAGGGCCGGTGTCCTGCAGAGTTTAGTTCCAACCCTAATCAAACACACCTGAACCAGCTAATCAAGGTCTAACTAGGCATACTTGAAACCTCCAGGCCGGTGTGGTGAGGCAAGTTAGAGCTAAACTCTGCAGGACACCGGCCCTCCAGGACCGAGTTTGGTGACCGCTGTGCTACAGTGTTGCACTTGTGATGCGGAGCATTCGGGAAACACGAGTCAAGACATTCCTCAAAGCCTAGTAGAAGGAAGCTAAAACGCCATCGGCGGACATTTAATTTAATTTCATTTCACAAACTGCCATGATATTCTTTTTAGCGCCAGTCGCTGAACATTTCACTTTTAAACTATCATGCTACAAGCAGTGCAATAGACTTTAAGACAAAATTATTAAATTATTGTAAACATTAGCCGATTTTGAAAGGATATTGAGTGAATTGATTAAGTGATGCAATTGTTTTTGCCATGAATATAGCCATTGCTGCTGACATGGCGTTATGATCATAAATAAATAAATAAACAAGCAGCGCAATATAATTTAGCAAAATATAACCACAGACACATTTTTTCATTTTAAAAAACCTGTATCTGCAATAGAGAGAATTTTTTATTTTTCGCTTGATATAAAGGAAATGAAATAGCGGCTCTTATGGATGTGTCACCTGAAAAGTGCAACAAAATGTACCTATAGAGCAATGCATTTCAGGTATTCTTGTTTTCAGAGTCACATATTTCCTATGAGCCTTGGTTGGATAGTATTGTGTTCCAGGAGAACAATATGCAATCTAGATCCACCACATTTGGTACAATACAATGAGATGGTGATTTATGAAACACTGTACCTTTAAGTCTTTGTTTCAACAGTACACTGATGTACACTGACTTCAACAGTGCATTGCTGTGTTTTTTCCCCTCATTATTTTACATAGACTTTCCATCATAAATATTGTCACTCTTGAATGATTCTATTAGGCCATATTGATATATTGGTGCCATCTCAGTTATTGGCCAAAATTGCTGGTTAGTTTTAATTTTTCGGTATTGTCCCATATTATTAGATATTGGGTATCGATTTAATTAATTTATTTTTTCCTATTTTTATTTTTAGACTACCTTTTCCATCATTTAGCACTCACTTAAAGTTAATCTTTAGTAATATAAGTTTTCACTGGTCTCAAAATTGATATATTATATTGTTGTGATGCCTAAAACATAACTTTATTTCTAGTCTGTATTATTTTAATTTTTTTTAACAATATAGAATACAATTTTAATGTCGGCCATATCATTAAAATAGTAATATCAGCGTAGCAATATTGCCCAGAATTGTATTATCCGGGCAATTTGTTTACCTGCATGCAAACCAAATCCTGTTAAGTATTTGATCTTGGTGGCCATGAACTTAAAAGCTACAAATACGATCATTTATTTTGAAAGCTTGTGACTTGTTTAAACTGTTGTTTTTCTGAAACCACTTTCAGGACAGAATATTGAATGCTGACATATAGAGCAGTAAAAGTGGTGACCATTTATACTGTTTATATAAAAATATATAGGTGTTTATTTTTATATCAGGTATCTGTCACACAAGTGGATTGTTTAGAGAAAAGGATACTGTGTTCTTACTGATTGGACTCTCAGAGTGTTGGTCTAGTTTAGCTTCTAGTTTAATTTCCTCCAACACTGTTATGTCAGCAGGGCACCACTGTGCCACAAAATGAACAGATGTCCTCACCTGGATTTCTCACAGATTGGATTACTACGCCTAGGCAGCCCAGGCTCTTTAGAGACTGAATTGTTGCAAGACTGAAAACAATCCCTTTGATTTTAGCCAAGGTTCCAATATGGTTAAAGCTAGAAGAAAACAATGTGTTATATATTTTGGGGCTAGATAATTCTAAATGGGTGAATAAGTATGTGCCGAAAGCATCTAAGCCTCTGAAGCTCATGCGTGGCCTTATCAGGTTACAGAGGGTGCCGTTTGGGATTGAATTCGTTGCGTGGTTTGATTTGTACTCTGTCTACAGACACAACCTGCTTTTGCTTGGCATGACACAGACAAGCTGACATCTGTGTAGAGGAATATTTGAGTTCAAAACTTAAGCTCTGTCAGCTCAGAAGCATCTGTGCTATCAGTTGCTGCTGAAAATGATTTCAGCTCTTTGAAAAGAAAGCCTTATATTCAGCACTGCAATGTTATAGCTTAGATTGAATTTATCCATCCATCCATCCATCCATTTACACAACACAACACAACACAACACAACACAACACAACACAACACAACACAACACAACACAACACAACACACAAAGCTGATATATGTTTGGAATATGTTTGCATATTCAATGGTGCATGCTCATTTTTCTCATTTGTACATTTATTTTTGCTTTCATCCAACACTAACTTTAATCTTTAAAAACAAGGTATTAATTTATTTATTAATTTATTCCTTCATTTATTTTTATAATAAAAAAATATAAAATATAATAAATATTTTGTATAATAAAGAATTGAATAACACTGTTAAATGTACATATTTTGTACTGTACATAATGTTGTGATGTCTAAATTAATTGAATCATTTAAAATTATTTTTACTTTTTAGTTCTTTCATTTTAACTTTTCAGTTAATTATATAAAAAAATCAATTGAATTCAATTTTTTTTGTAATGTGTATTCATTCAAAGTCTTAAATTTACACGTCTGTAAAGTCTTAAATTATCTTAAAGAGGTCATATGATGTTGCTAAAAAAAACATTATGTTGTGAATTTGGTGTAATGCAATGTGTTTATGCGGTTTAAGGTTCAAAAAACACATTATTTTCCACATAATGTACATTATTGTTGCTCCTCTATGCCCCGCCTTTCTGAAACGTGTCGATTTTTACAAAGCTCATCGTACTCACGTTTGAATCGTCAGTGGCAAATTCTTTAAATATAAAAAACGTACTTGCATGCTGTGAGTCCGAAGCGCCAGACTGTCTTTGCAAAGTTGGAACGGCCCCACTTTATAGAAACAGCCTTTGTGCGCAGACGCATTGTAGGCTACTCTGCAGGTTCAGGAAACAGTCCTCCATAAAATGTGCTGCACACATCTGAATATTTGGGTTGAACTGTTCTGGAACAGTGTTGTAAATACAATTTAACCTCTGATTTCTAGTTGTGTCCTCTTTTGGAAGTTCAAACAATGTAGTTTCGCTTTCACAACGAAACACACAGCGTCGGCAGGCTAGAGAACAGCACAGCCAGCGGATTCGACGAAGGAGCGGCCGGCGGGCTTGCGGCAACCGCATGTGACGACCCCGGGCTGGACTCCGCTTCATCCACGGTGAAAGCTGATCTGGCGATCCACAGCACGAAATTGATGTATTTCTTCAGCGATCAGCTCTAGGCATGACGAAGCGGATATCGTCCTCTTTCGGAAGGCCAAACAAAGTAGTTTTGCTTTCACAACGAAACACACAGCATCTCCACGACATGGTGGCGGTGGCAACAATACTACAGCGAGAATAAAAGTTACGCCTTCTTTCTTTGCGTGAACATTTGGAGCGGTGTTATGCAGATCTGCCCATACAGTGACGTAGACATGTGGGGGCATGTTTAAACGAGGCGTTTTAGGAGGGCTTAACTAACTTAAGTAAGTCTTAACTTTTATAAAGAATCTCTTTGGGTTTGAGACTTCAGTCTTTGCAACTTTAGGGATCTTATCTATGCACGAACAGCTTGTAACACTCCAAAGAGAAAGGAAAATTTGAAATTGCATCATATGACCCCTTTAATTCAAGGAAACATTGATTTTGATCGATTATTCATTTGATTTATCATCATAAAGTGTAATTAACCGGATTCAAATTTTCAGTCTGTTAACCCTTACGTATCTAGCTCTGTTAAATTAACACGCTGCTTGATTTCTAAGTTAAGTTATGTGTACTTTCAATGCTCTTTGACTGGCTCTGCAATTCTGTTGTGCAGACTATACAAAATTGAAGCAGGTTAGGGTTAGGGTTAGGACAGGGGTAGGCAAGTTCGGTCCTAGAGAGCCGCAGTCCTATTATGCTGTTACATTATGATTATATATTCAGTGGCATAAAATGGTCTTTAAAATGACAATAATATCACTTATCGCAATTATTTCTGGGGCAATATATCGCACAACAAAAAGTTATCGTGACAGGCCTACACGGGATGCGCATAAGCGCTTTGTGCCATTCTGGATTGAGCCTTTCATACTGTATTATAATACTTTTGCACTAGGGGTGCTCCGATTGATTGGCTACCGATCACTATCGGCCGCAATACATTTTTATGGTATATTTTATAGATAGGTAGAAATTGTTCTTTGTTGAAATATATACTTAAATTTAGGGGTGCTCCGATTGATCGGCTACCGATCACTATCGGCCGATAATCACGTTGAGATGTTTGATCGGCGGTCTCTAAAAAGGCAGATCTCAAAAAACCGGTCTCAAGCTGATGACGCTGCCGTGAGAGGTTTGGCACGACATGCAGCGTCACCGTCTCAGTCTCTGTCCGGCGCGGGTGAAATAATTATAATGCTGAAGGTGAGGTACTCGCCTTCATATTTTTTTTCATTAAATGACTTATAAAGTAATTTGAAAACCTTTGTGTGAGACGTAATTTCACAAACAGCGTGAGTGAATCACCACGCACTCTCTTTTAAAATACGCCAATGGCTTCAAATCACCGCATCGCATCTGTCTATAAGCGAGCTGCACGCTACACAGTTGACACAGGAATTGTCACTTGCACAATCGAGGCAGTGTCACATCATCACTAAAGTTTATAAATTGCATTACTTTTTAATTCTTGACAGTGATTAAACATTCAGCGCTCGCACGCTCTTCTGGAGACTGAGCGCTCATGCACACTCACAGCACACACACATAAAGCCAGGTTCACATTACTCCGTTTGCAGTGCATTCGTGGTGCGTATTTTTTCCGCGCTCATGTTAACGGATTAAAGCATTCACTGCACACAGTTGCACAGAGTCAGTGCGTTCAGCAGCGGTGCGTCTGCAGCAGTGCAGAAATCGTTTCCACACCGAGTCTATTGCTGCGCTGCAAGCGCTGAATTAAAGTAACAGCGCATTGTTTGCAGTAAATATGAACATGGATTGACACGAAAATGTAGTAATTAAACCATAAATGCATATTATTAAACACATATGTGACCCTGACCACAAAACCAGTCAAAAGGGTCAATTTTTTGAAATTGAGATTTATACATAATCTGAAAGCTTTCCATTGATGTATGGTTTGTTAGGATAGGACAATATTTGGCCGAGATACAACTATTTGAAAATCTGGAATCTGAGGGTGCAAAAAAAAAATCTAAATATTGAGAAAATCGCCTTTAAAGTTGTCCAAATGAAGTTCTTAGCAATGCATATTACTAATCAAAAATGTAAGATTTCATATATTTACAGTAGGATATTTACAAAATATCTTCATGGAACATGATCTTTACTTAATATCCTAATGATTTTTGGCATAAAAGAAAAATCGATAATTTTGACGAAACAATGTATTTTTGGTTATTGCTACAAATATACCCCAGCGACTTAAGACTGCTTTTGTGCTCCAGGGTCACATTTATGAAAGCATACAGAGTGTTCACAGAACACTGTTATTTTTAACTAAAGCAAGCGGCTGCTGCGTGCATGGTTTGGCATGGCAGAATGCC
>NW_015541011.1:87282-101778 GCF_001515605.1 Sinocyclocheilus anshuiensis | reverse complement strand
AATTCTGTGTTTTCCATTTGATTTCTTATGGATTCCGTGTTTTATAATTCAGTACAAATTTATCATAAAAATGGTGTCTAGTTAAATGAATTAATACAACTTTAACAATTTAATCAATCTTTTAAAATGTAATCAAATGAAAATCAATTTACAACAAAACATTGCATTTTTATTTTTTTATTTTATTTTATCAGACATGATGCTACACAACAGAACTGTATAAATTTATAATAATAAAAAATAGCTTGGTTGTATGATATTCCTTAAAAATAATAATATTATTATTACTTTGAGAATTGCATATACAGTAGCAATATATTCAGTCATATAATTTCACGTTAAACCGGACTTTTATTTTGACGGTTTGTCGTGAAGGTCTTTCAGTTAGTTTTAGTTTCAGCATGTATCTGACAGTATTTTTTCCTCAAATTAAGCTGCATAAAGCTGGTGAAGTGACTCTCAGAGCAGCTCTGAAGATGAAGTGCACGTGTTCATGTCCTCATATATTGAGACGCAGACGCTGAAAACACCACTAGTCACGTGTGTTTGAGTTTGTGTATCAGATGAAACTACTCCACGCATTCACACAGACACACAGAACATGCATTTATTTATTATTATTGACTTATTAGCGACATGCACTGACTGGTTGCTGTAACATTTATTTCTGTTGTGTGATAGGATGTTAGATTAATCAATTTTGAGTAAAAATGTCCAGAGTTTATCATCATTATTAACATACATTTTATCATAATCTCGATATGATATAATATATCGCCCGACGCTAATTTAGGCTATTTATAGAATGTGCTTGGCGGGCGACTCAGAGACTCCATGCGGGCTACCAGGCGCCCACGGGCACCAAGTTGGTGACCACTGGTATATAGTATTGTTTTTCATGAATGTATTTTACTACAATACAAAGAGCAATGTATAACATTTTACCAGATTTAGTCCTACACTTCACTTTTCACAATTCACTTTTATTTGTTCCCCACTAATGTTATTTCACTAAATGTTTACATTTTATAAAATTGTGCACTCATGATTTTTCTAGAATAACCTAAGTTAGTTTATAATAGTATTATTTTCATATATTATGATTATATATTTTTTATTTGTTATTTTTCATTAAAATTAAGTTGCCTATATTTGGTAGATTGTGTTTAACACGCAAAAGAAGTGACGATCAGGTCAACACACAGAAGTACATTAATTCTACATTGATTTAAAAAATAAGCTGGGATCGGAGCGGTATCTGTTGACCGATACACAGAATTTTCAGTATCGGATCGGATTGGTTCTAAAAAAAAAAAAAAAAAGGTATATCGTTGCATCCCTAATTTATTATTTATTATTTTTTATTTATTTAGGATATATTTTTTCACATTCCGATTGCAATGTCTAAATATTATTTTTTTTATATAAATTTTTTTGTTCTTTGATCTTTGTTCTTTAAAAGAGTGTACTTGCATTATTATGCTATTATATTGTCATACTGTCATTAATCAGTGGCATAAAATGGTCTTAAAATGGCAATATCATTTATCGCAATTAATTTTGGTGCAATATATCGCACAACAAAAAGTAGTTATCGTGACAGCCCTACGCGCAACACTGTAAAAACGTGGAAAAAGATTCATGGTGCAACATTGAGCAGATCTAAATTTAATGCTGCAGCCAACACTTTTCATTTTATTCGCGACTGCCATAATGGATTTAGTTTAACTGCAGCAGCATTTTTGCACGTGTGTTGCCATAGTTTCTTCAAGCGGAAACCAATAGCGCGGATATTACGTCATTGATAGGCGACAATGAACCGGGACGAGCCATTATTTAAAATTTCTCTGGATTTACAAATCCTTGGGAACTTCTGGGATAACGTAAGTCCACAACTGCATGAAATATATAACAATGTGCAAGTGGTTTTTGGATATTTTATTTTGAAAATCTTACATATTGTGCCTTTAACTGATGTTCTCATTATGCTAGCTCTGGTTTGTTGTCATTACTGGTGAGAATGATTGTGCTCTCTTCTCAAACTACCCAGTATAGACCGTTCTCACTTGTGTGAGGCAAACGGTGACCAATAAGCAAAGCACTATAGGGCTCAGGGACATTACTTATATAATTTCTGATTTTCATGTGAAATGCTCTTGGGTTATGCTATTAAAATACTGTAATGCCACAAGTATCCAAAGATCTGTTTAGCAGGAGCTTTTCAAGGACTCCGCTTGGAAGGTTTTATTTCCCTGTGATATGTTTCTAAATGGTGATACAGATTAGGCAGGTTGATTAAGCCTTTTTTTGTCTCTTAAAATTTGGAAGTACATTGTGCTCTTATGTTTTTGCTGAGATTCAGAGGTACTTTCGAAGTGTTTTCTGTTCTTTTCTCAGTGGAATGTACTTGGAAGTAATTCCACTTCGATTGAAATGGCTACAGCACTTCTTTAATCCATGCTTGGAGTGGAAGCATGGTTATTTGACTCTTCAGGATTAGTAGACAGAGCAGCAGTCAAACAGTAACGTTCCACTGCTTGATAAAATATTTTACCTCTGTGTTCTTCTAGATTGAGCCTAGTTCACTACTGCAGCTGTGTGCTTGAAATTCAAGATGTACTGTGTTCCAGACTAGGGTTGGGCCGATAGACGATGCCATCGTCCATCGCCGATGGCTGACAGACATCACGATGTTCAGCCGGCATCGTGAGCTCTAACAAACACCCCCCCACATACCCCGCGCAATCCGCCGCATCCCAATTCCGTGTTCAGAAATGAAATTAAGTGTACTACAGAACACCTAAAGGGAATAAGTAGTCTACGAAATGGGAGGATAAAAAAAAAATATATGGGCGATTCCACAGTTTAGGCCTAACTGCAAGGACAATGTCTCCATGTTCATGTCAATTACAAGATAAGGATATTATCTTCTCTATGATAGGCTGCAATTTACATAGCCTGATTTACAGAATATGATGCTGCATGAATGGTGGCCTACATAGTATTTGGAAAAGTTTTTTGATTTCATATTAGGCCTGCCGGTGTGTTCCTTTTAAAATAATGAATATAGGCTACTTCAGACATTTATTAGGCATGATGTGCTAAATATGATTTGGAGAAATAATACACAAGACTATAGGCTATTGCTGAGCTGTTGGCTACACTTGCACTCAGGAAATAGTTTGACTCTTGACTGGTCAATTAAGTGAGGTAACGTTGAATCGACTAATCGACCAATACAGGCAAGGAAATGAGCACAAATTCACGGTACGTTCTAGCTGCCATCAAACGGAGCTCCGGTGGAATTGAAAGTAAACTCGCTCATCGCCTGTGGCCTGCATAATTTGGACATGATGAAGGTACACTTGACAGGCTGTGGAGCTTCATTTTACCACAAAGCTAATGTTTAAACTAGCTTTATTGTGTGCCGTCAGTGCAGAAAATCTGCGTGTGTTCCTTAACATTATAGCCCAATTCACTGTTGTTTAAAAACCTATGCGATTAACGCCGACAGTTTATTCTAATGGCATAAGTGAGATTGTGTTAACGCACTATTAACGTGTTAACTTCGACAGCCTAAGCTATATTCTTACGAACATTGGACAGAAAAAAAAATCATTAAAAAAAAAACAGAAAAAAGTCAGCAAAATCATTGACAATGTTGACTTTCATGAACAGCTTATTGAGTCAAAAATACTCAGAAAACAACGTTCGAAGTTGGACAGACTGAAAATTTCCGTCTAATTTACGAACAAGATGTGCAGAATCTGTCAAAATGTATACAACCACCATGCATGCATGCTCCTTCACGATGAACACGACGCCGCTTTCAGTCCGAAACCACTAGCAATCATCCGACTTGCACACTCTTTTATCCTTTCTCACCACAATGATCCTATTTAATGTTTACTTAACCAAAGTTTACTACGTTCGTATCATTTTAATGTTCGTAAACTTTTGGACAGAAGCCACAAACTTACCCACATTTGTCGAAATCCGTGAAATCCTGTTAACTCTTCCTCCCATGCAGAGCATGCGTGACCTAGACAATCTTATATCTGACATGAGAACCGTTGAGACATTAGGAGATGGAAATTCAGCGTCAGAATAAAATGTACGAGCGTTACGATTTTTGGACAGAAAATCTCTGCCCACTATTTCCCAGAACTTCTGCTGCCGCCATCTAGCTTGAAAAAGATGGTTGGGTAAAATCTTGAGCTCACTTTTCATCTCCTGGATCAATTCTTTAAGCTGGCCAGACCTGGGTAGTAGGGCCTTCCTAAGATTTCCACGCACTGTAGTAATTCCCCAGACCTGCCAGGAGACTTCGTTTTCTGCTGCTACATCTAGTGGTTGCAGATATGCTTCTACAGCATCAACACTGCATTCTTGACATTTTCGGTCAATACACTGTAACTTGTGAAGCTTTCTGGCATCATCTGAAGGTGGACAGATGGTGATGTCACTTGCATGGTATCGATCTCTGATTTTGCAGTCCAGATTTTTTGCTTGGACAACCTGGTTTATCACCTTTAACTTCAAGTCCATATTCTCACAATATTCACAAAGGCATTGGTTCAAATGGGCTTTTACATAGGGCAAAATGTGGCTTGGTCGGAGTGTGCAAAACTTGCTGAAGCACAACTTCATGTTGGGATTCTCATTTTGCCAGGCAGAGTATGTGGACTTCATGCTTTTCTGCAGGATTTGGTTCTGTAAGCCAGTTCGTTTGCTGACTGTTTTCTTGTGAGGCAGTGTGGTTGATACATCAGGTCTTCTCAAAAATTATTGCACAGAAAGCCAAATTGCATCACTTACTGCATCACAACGTTTTTTACGTTGTTCTGGATCATGCCCTGCTTTTCTCAGATGGTCATATTTCCTAATGATCTTCTGTGATATTCCTAACTTTCTGCTAGAGGCATCCCTGACTTGCTTACTGGCAGATCCAAGGATGGCTGCAAGATTGGCATTAAACATTCTTCTATTGGCTGTGGACATCTGTTTGCAAGTTTGCTTCACATATCCTAAAACAGAATCCACATCCTTGTCCTTACCGCCAAGCATCATGTCATGGAGAGCAGTTTTTTTTCACGGGCTTGCAGAGGCAACTAAGCCAGCTACTATTGTGCCATACTTCTGTGGACTTTTTGGCATAAGCCTTTTTATCCTCCAGGTTGCCTTCCTTCTAGAAAAATCAGTTTTGTACCCAGAACTGGTAGACAAAACAGGTGTTGCATTTAGCTGACACTGTATTTGAACCGGATTAGATTCCTGATTAGCAGGTGTTGCAGCCCCCGTGTGATTAGGTGGATTGTTATTGATGCTTGAGGCTTTCTTCGCTTCTGCTAACACCCTTTTCCTGTTGCGATCCTTTTCTCTCTCTCGTCTTTTCTTTTGTGCAGACATCCTAGCTCTCTGTTCACGCTTCTTGTTCTTAAAGTATTCCCTTCTTGCGGCTATTTTTTCCAGTTCACTCCTAGTTTGAGGCTTTCTTGACATGACACCTTGTGTTTCCTCACCCCCTTGAAGATTCTCTTTCTGGCGTTCTCTATACCTTCTCATCCTTTCACGGGCTTGTGCTTTCTGGATTTCCTTCTTTTCATCTGATAGATTCTTCCTGTACTCCCTCAATCTCTGTTGCTCTTCCAATCTATGCAGTACATACAATTCAGGGTTCTGCTTTAACTTAGCCCGGTACCTCCGCATTCCAGCAGCAGCTTTACTTGTTCTTGAAACCACATCTGGACCATTCTCATTCCTTGGTAGGTTTCTCTCTCCTCCAGGACGCTCCATGGAGCGAAGCCTCAACTTGAGGAGACCTGCCATAATTTCTGAAAAAAGTAAATAAAATAAAGAAAGGCCATATATATATGTAAGGATATATGTATGTTTGCAAAGGATATGTGTATAAGAGTTATGACTAATTATTTTTTAACACTTGAAATTTATAATTATGTGTTTAATTATATGCTCTGAACACCACAGCAAACTTAATTTACAGAATAGCTGTTTCATTTCTTGAATACACTTCTTAAAATTAAGAATCTGAAATATGAATGATGACTGTTAGTCTCCATGTTCATGTCAATTACAAGATAAGGATATTATCTTCTCTATGATAGGCTGCAATTTACATAGCCTGATTTACAGAATATGATGCTGCATGAATGGTGGCCTACATAGTATTTGGAAAAGTTTTTTGATTTCATATTAGGCCTGCCGGTGTGTTCCTTTTAAAATAATGAATATAGGCTACTTGCTGAGTAACCTATACTACTGAGCTGTGGCTGTTGGCTACACTTGCACTCAGGAAATAGTTTGACTCTTGACTGGTCAATTAAGTGAGGTAACGCTGAATCGCATGATAGGCTAATCGACCAATACAGGCAAGGAAATGAGCACAAATTCACGGTACGCTCTAGCTGCCATCAAACGGAGCTCCGGTGGAATTGAAAGTAAACTCGCGCATCGCCTGTGGCCTACATAATTTGGACATGATGAAGGTACACTTGACAGGCTGTGGAGCTTCATTTTACCACAAAGCTAATGTTTAAACTAGCTTTATTGTGTGCCGTCAGTGCGGAAAATCTGCGTGTGTTCCTTAACATTATAGCCCAGTTCACTGTTGTTTAAAAACCTATGCGATTAACGCCGACAGTTTATTCTAATGGCATAAGTGAGATTGTGTTAACGCACTATTAACGTGTTAACTTCGACAGCCTAAGCTATATTCTTACGAACATTGGACAGAAAAAAAAATCAAAAAAAAAAAAACAGAAAAAAGTCAGCAAAATTATAGACGATGTTGACTTTCATGAACAGCTTATTGAGTCAAAAATACTCAGAAAACAACGTTCGAAGTTGGACAGACTGAAAATTTCCGTCTAATTTACGAACAAGATGTGCAGAATCTGTCAAAATGTATACAACCACCATGCATGCATGCTCCTTCACGATGAACACGACGCCGCTTTCAGTCCGAAACCACTAGCAATCATCCGACTTGCACACTCTTTTATCCTTTCTCACCACAATGATCCTATTTAATGTTTACTTAACCAAAGTTTACCACGTTCGTATCATTTTAATGTTCGTAAACTTTTGGACAGAAGCCACAAACTTACCCACATTTGTCGAAATCCGTGAAATCCTGTTAACTCTTCCTCCCATGCAGAGCATGCGTGACCTAGACAATCTTATATCTGACATGAGAACCGTTGAGACATTAGGAGATGGAAATTCAGCGTCAGAATAAAATGTACGAGCGTTACGATTTTTGGACAGAAAATCTCTGCCCGTTTTATCCCGATTTATTAACAATTTATCATGTAGCAACGCATATGAGAATTTAACCCACACAAGATGTTTTTATCGTTTTGCTACTGATAGAATTACATGGAAAAATTATATCTCTGTTTCCTTTAGAATCATAGTTTAACGTTCGTAACTGCTTGGACAGAAGGTGTAACGAACGTTAGTAACTGTTTCCATTGCATCGTGTTGGATTAAGGGAATTATACTTTCAGTGTTAGTAGTAGTATTTTGTAGAAGACGCACCAAAATAAATGTTAGTGGGATAAAATTAACTTTATTATTTCTTACATCTATCTTAAACAAAATAGTGAACTAAAAATAAAAAAATGACAACAACTGGGTATTATTCGATCTATATTGTTCATTACACCCCTTGTGGACAGAAACTGTGGAATCGCTCATATATATATTTCAATACTTTCTCTCGCAATTATATCGTTATGTAATTATACTGTATATAAATTGCGGGCATCAGGGAGCCGCTACTAATATGCAGGGCATTGAATTCGCTTTCACTGTAGACATCGTCCGATGCCAATTTGGTAGACATCGCCCAACGCTATTCCAGACCTCACAGTGCTTGGCTCTTTTATTTGAATCTGTCTTGGATAGTGTTTCTATTTTACATGTGCCAGTTTTAAATGTCTGTCAAATACCTGCATATCTTTTATGATAATTAGTTTAAAGATTTTCCTTGAATTTTGCTCTTAAAGTCAACAAAAAAGCAAAACCCTATATTGATACTGACTATATAGATTTCTAGAGCACCAAAGTATATTAGAATGATTTCTGAAAGATCATGTGACGCTGAAGATAATTTTGCCCTCCTGTGATGGTGAATAAATTAAATTTAAAGTGTAAAGTAAAAGTAAAAAAAAAAAAAATCTTATAACATTTTTCACAATTTTACTGAATTTACTGTATTTTTGATCAAATAAATGCAGCCTTTGTGAGCATAAGAGAATTTTTTCAAACTCTGAACCCAAACTTTTGAACAATAGTGCACTTTCCTGGTGTTCATTCCTTGGCATATTGTGAGTGATCCATTGGTGAATGTTAATTCAAATGAAAAATAAGACATCTTTAATTAAACAACTTTTATTGCAGCTTTACTTACACAGACTATTGTATAATGTTAACCAATAGTTGTTTTAGCAAACTTCCAGTCAGTCTGGCACAGTTATAGTATGTAATGGCCAGTTTTCACAATTCAAACAAATCCCAATTGTTATTAGATTGGATTGACTTTGAGGAGAGCCAGTCAGCAGCCCACACAGAATATGTGCTGATAATGAGGGAAGAGTGCTTCCAGATTCTGTGGAATAAATTGTAAATGTTGTAAAAAAAAATATGTTAAAGAAAGCTTCTGCAAAATGCGGTTACAGTATTGTTGGGGGATGTGTAGAATATTGTAAATCATGTGCATTTAGGTTCTGAGGAAATCTTCAAAGCTTTCTGAGAATATCTTCCATGCAGGAAACTAATCAGTCATCAATTTTTGCGTTAAAGTGAGCAGTAGGAGCTGAGGTGGGAAGCTTATCTGATCTTTTGAGCATGTTTGCATATTCCGCTAAATTCATCATAACTTGGTGGTATAAGGGTTTGGTATATGCCCTGCTCATGAATGGTGTCGTTTACAGTCAGACCCTTATAAAAGAAGCATTAATGGTGGCTTTTAAGGCCTTAGGCAAAACTGACAGTGTTTCAAAGAGAAGCACTGTTTTGACGCAACTAAGGCTTGGTAGCAGCAATGAATGTACGTTCATAGTAGAACATTGTGTTGTATGTGTGCCGGTGTCATGTTTCATTGGCAGTGTGAACACAAATCTCTTTCACATTTGTTTCAGTGGTGGTCTGTGGTTTAATTCATCACTGAATTTTCAGAGACAGAGATAAGTACAGTAAAACTCCAAAATTAGCCAGTCTACTAGTCCATGTTTTATCTTTCGCATCTGTTCACTCCAGTGCTCTCGCTCTATTCATCCCTCTATGTTGGAGCTTTTGGATAATTGGGCTTGAAGACAGACATCGCAAATGGGATTTTAGCACAACTGTTAATGAGCAGTGTAGCTTACTGCATAGACATCTAACACTGAATTCCATTTCCATTTTGACAGTTCAGTTTTACAAATGAACAATACAGAAATTATGTATGCATGACATGAAGAAAATGTTTTATTCTTGCTGTGTTGTATGAGTTACTATTACTACTACTACTAATAAAAATCTAAATTACAATAATACTACTTTTACTTTCAGACATGACTCAGAGTGCTTTAAAAAGCATAAACATAACTGTAGTCCAGAGTGATGATATGGATCAGTATGTGTCTTAGATGAAAAGTTACAAAACAAGGTGTAAAGTGACAGCAGTTAGTAAACAAACTTCATACATCCACAGATTCCACACCAGTAGGTGCCAGGATATTCTCCAAAACTACTGGAATGAAGAAGAGTCAGCAAAAGAGTACGGAGTACATCTTAAAGGCTTCGATATACTCAAAACGAAGTTCCTTTTCGTTCTTTGTTTAGGGGTAAAACGAAGTTTGAAATACGTGAGCAGCGATATACTGTTAGCGAACATCCCGATGCCGCCCACACTGATGAAAAAACGTTTATATGAATATGTAAATATGTGCTGCGCATTTTCCTCTCAGTAACAAAATAAACGCAACAAAAATGGAGAAAACAGCAAAAATTAAAAAAAAAAAAAAATCTAAATAAAAATCTGATCATAGCAACATGGGTATGTTTGCACGAGCTCTGAAAATTAGCACTCGTGAAGTCGTCACTTTTATTTTTACATGGCACTTTATTCAATATATTGCTTAAAAGCAATCAGCAGTATTAAACATGAAAAACAGTGTCAGTGTCTCATTTCATCAGAAGCACAACTTAATTTGCGAAGCAGCTCTCCACAGCGTTCATGTTTTTACCTCCGGACATCTCGCCTCCAGGGACTCAACAGACGAAATGAACCCAGAGAAGAGTTCCGTGTAAAAGAAGGCGAAGCCTTCCGAAGGTGTTTTGCAGCCGGACCAAACTTTTCTGGAAAGTTCACTTTGGCAAGCTGTTTCAAACTCCCAGAACGAACACAAAACTAACTTTATTTTGGCCGGATTTTGTTCGAAATGATGTCACATCAGTTCGTTATTCGATTTCGTTTGAAGTAAATCGGGGCATTTAATTGTTTTAAATCAAACAAATAGATTTCTTGTTGTATTTCTCATTGAGTTTATTTAATTTATTTGTGTACAGAATCAACACTGTATGATCTTGTAAACTACAGGTAAGATTTAAAAAAAAGAATGCTTTAGCGAGGATATATTAAATTGATCAAAAGTGGCAATAACATTTTAATACATGTATTAATAATACATGTATAGTATTAAAACGATTTCTATTTCAAAAAAGTTCTTCTTTTAGACTTTATATTCATTAAAAATGTTAAACACAATTGCTTTCAACATTGATAATAATAAGAAATGTTTCTGAGCACCAAATCAGCATTTTAGGATGATTTCTGAAGGATCATGTGACACTGAAGAATGGCGTAAAGGCTGCTGAAATGCAGCTTTGCCATCACAGGAATAAACTACATTTTAAAATATATTAAATAGACAACAGACATTTTAAAGTGTAATAATATTTCACAATATTACTGTTTTTACTTTACTTACTGACCAAAACTTTTGATCTGTAGTATACCTGAAGGCCATTGTCAGAGGGGATTTTTCAGTGTCACCATTTCCTGTTTCATCCCCCATATGCAGTGAAGAACATAGGCTATGCAGCCAGCTTCCTGCTCCTGCAAACATTAGACCTTCTGCCTGTTTGTGCTCTACATGACGCAATACAGTGGCCTTAATTCACTCTGTTTACAGCCTGTTATTTTGAGTTTGCTTGCAGAGAGGCCTGGAATGGGTGGAGAGAGTTTCCTGTCCTTTGTTTTCTTTTTTTATTTTATTTCAAGGCCAAACATGATGTGCTTACTCAGACTAATTTGGTCATCTCAGTTGAACATAGCAAAATGTAATCACAAAGCAGACTGACCTCTCCAGTTGCTGATATGCTTCTATGTGCAGTGCATGTCTAAAGGTGTAGTTCACTCTAAAGCCCTATTCGCACGGGATTAGTATTACCTGGTGACCTCCAGTCATTTGTAATAATTGCGGAGGTTGTCTGTGATCTTAACCCCGTGCGAATCGGCCATGTCTGTAATTTGTAAAGTAAAAATTCCCCCGCAAAAGACCTACCATATTTCGCCGAACACCGAGGTCCTGTGATAATATTAGTCCCGTGCGAATCGGCATCTCTGTGATTTGGCCTGCATTTGGCGGGTCGTATATAATTTTTCGAGGTTTTTGTTTCCTGTGCGCTTTTTTATCCATCTTTCGCGAAGAATGGAGCTGCGTTGGAGTGTTTGATAGTATTTTGGGTGCTGTTATATCGCTACACCATACAATTTGTAGAAAGAAAAGGCTGAAAAGGTTTTGAGGTTAATGTGTTACAAATAAATCAAGCATAAAGCTTGAGATACTATTTTAACCTGGTGAAATGTAAATGTCACAGGGCACGAAACTATATTAATTTATTTTCTTTTTTTAAAATCCATCTGGACCATAGAACGGGACTCTCAAAGCCTTGACATCCGGGTATCCGGTAGATAAATCGGTAAATTCGAGTAAAATCACAGGCTTCGCTTATCCCGTGCGAATGCACCACACGAAATTCAGAGGCGGGGGGTTAATTTCAAAATCACACAAGGTCCCCAGATAATACTAATCCGAATATTTCAGAATCGATTCTGAGCTTGGTTCTTTCCCGCAAATGGTACGTGTGCGCGCTAGAGACGCGTCTGGCTTCATTGCACAGAATTTATGCTGTGAGACACGTGCGCATTGCTTGACAGTGTGTGCTTCCACCCGCCGTGTTTTATTTTAGATATGCTTTAGATATGCATTCATTTATGCCGTTTGGAATGCAGTACTATTGCACGAAACTCGCGCACTGACAGACTTTAACGTGCGCTTTGTGTTTGTTGTCCTGAAGCTTGATCGCGGCTGCGGTTAAATGCACTTGCATATCCTTTTATATGAAATTGATGTAAATACAGTCAGTTATGTTTTCAGAGCAGGACAGAACATCAGATATATCGAAATAGATCTGTGCATGAGTGTAAATGCAGTTTGTTAAAGCTGCCACTGTCTGTGATCTCATCAATAATAATCAAATGGCAATAATGCTGAGGAAAAAAGAAAACCCTATAACTAGCCTATTGTCTGTACTTTTAAATAAGTAATTGTTTAAAAAATTAGTCTGCTTATATAATAAAAAAAAAGTAAATTTTGCACAAATTAAATTTGATATAAAATTTATATGAAAATGTAGCCATGTGCAATAATATTGAAAACTGAGAATGTGACGCATCGTGATATTGAGTTGATAATGATTATCGTAATTGAATTGAATCGTGAAACCAGTGAAGATTCACACCACTATTTTTAAGATGGCAGTACTTGACATACAGAGATTCCAACTGTAAACAAAAAGTATAGAAACTGCAATTTTGGTTAAAATGTAAAGTTGTAAAGATGTATTTGCACAGCAGAAGAATTAATTAGGAAAAAATGTAGATCAAGAATCGTTTTGGAATCGGATCGTGACTCTCGGAATCGAATCGGATCGTGAAGTGCCTAAAGATTCCCACCCCTACCTCAGATGTGTGCCTCTTCTAAATTCTGCTGATGATTACATTACTGCTCTAACATAACATTTCATTTCATTTTCAACTAACTAGAAATTAACTTCATTACTGCTCAGTAGTGATAGTCTCTTTCACTTCCACTTGATTTGTGTATATAGTGCATATTTAAAGGGGTCCTATAATGCGATTTAAATTTTTCCTTTCTCTTTGGAGTGTTACAAGCTCTTGGTGCATAAAGAAGATCTGAAAAGTTGCAAAGACTAAAGTCTCAAATCCAAAGAGATATTCTTTATAAAAGTTAAGAGTCCACTACGCCTACCTAAAACGGCTCGTTCTAACACGCCCCCACATGTCTACGTCACGATGTGGGAAGATTTGCATAACGCCGCCCAAATGTTCACGCAAAGAAAGAAGGCGTAACTTTTATTCTCGCTGTAGTATTGTTGCTGCCACCTTGTCGAGACGCTATGTGTGTCGTTGTGAAAGAGAAACTACTTTGTTTGGACTTCCAAAAGAGGACGATATCCGCTTCGTCATGCCTAGAGCTGATCCATGCTAGTCGCTGAGGGAATACATCAACTTCGCGCTGTGGATCGCCGGATCGGCTTTCACCGTGGACGAAGCGGAGTCCAGCCCGGGGTCGTCACATGTGGTTGCCGCAAGCCCGCCGGCTGCGCCGTTCTCAAGCCCGCCGGCCACCGCCGTGTGTGATGCTGTGTGTCTATAATGGGTTTGAATGTTTTTGTCTCGTCGCTCCGGCCGGACGTACAGTATGTGGAAAATGTGTTTTTTGAACCTTAAACCGCATAAACACATTTCATTACACCAAATACACAAAATAATGTTCTTTTTAGCAACATCATATGACCCCTTTAAATCTGTTAGCTTAATTAAGTCAGATATATTTCGCATAATTTTTTTATTTTTAATGAAAACAAATTATTTTTATTTTAGGCCTATTACTTAAATAGGCTATACATTTTCCTTAAAGCATCCCATTTTGTCCCAGGGCTTGAAAACCTGTGCCCTAGGCTAGTTAGGTCCATGCAGAAACTTGTGAACGATGCTCTTATAGTTGTGGCATCACTGTTTAGTGACATCATTGAATGCCCGACATCATTGAATCATTGAAGTCACAGCGCCTTTTAATTGCTGTTTTGAATCCAGCAATTATTTATTTACAAATTATAAGCTCTGATTATGACAAGTGTGGTATAAAAGATTTTTTATTAGAGGAATAATTGGTTCACTGGAAAATGTTACATTGCCGGTTGGTCACGAATTTCCACAAATTCAGTAATATTTAGTTTTTTTTTTTTTTTTCTTAAAACCACACTGTCTTACCCTCTAATTTCGCAGGTTTATTTTATTGTCATTCACTTTTTATTACTGTTTTCGCATTTCTTACTGTGGTAAACATGCGGGAAAGGAAATGAAAGATTTCATGGCCATGAATTAAGAATTCGTTCGAT
>NW_015541011.1:85795-86166 GCF_001515605.1 Sinocyclocheilus anshuiensis | reverse complement strand
AAATAATGTTCATAATGTTCTTTTTAGCAACATCATATGACCCCTTTAAATCTGTTAGCTTAATTAAGTCACGCATAATTTTCCTGTCATTAAGTGTCATTCGCTCAGTTATGTCATTTTTAATGCAAATATGACATTATTTGACCTAACCCTACCCTTACCCCTAACCATAGCCCATAACAAAGACATCTCAAACAATGTCAGCTTTGCATTAAAAATTACATAACTGAGCAAGTGACACTTAATGACAGTTGTCATAAACATGCATAAAAAACCCTTCATATTCATGACATGTCATGATTCATGATTATGTAGGTGTCATGTCATGATTATGAAGGTGTCATGTCAGTCTTATGCACACAATAAAGTGT
>NW_015541011.1:79567-85603 GCF_001515605.1 Sinocyclocheilus anshuiensis | reverse complement strand
AAGGGAAATGAAAGATTTCATGGCCATGAATTAAGAATTCGTTCGATTTATTAATTTGTTCCCTCATTTTAGTTAAACCATGGGTTAAGGAACAAAATTAATGAAACATGGACAGTGGCCACAAATTAATAAATCGTAGGAACGAATTAAGTTGTAGGAATGAATAGCCTATATCTGTCATGTGTCCCGCAGCCCTGCAAAGCGCAGAGCCCGATATGAAACAATTATCTGGGGAAATGACTTGGTTACTACATTTCTATTGCTTTCCATGTTGAAGAACTTTGTGTTGTTTCTATTTTAATGTACTTTTAAAGTTTAAATCAAATTAAAAGCTTAATTAGTACATTATGAATGAATGATGATGCATTTATATACCGTCACTGCACAGCAGCTCGCACGTGTTTTGCGCATGTGCCGCACGCAGACCAAAATGTAATAGCTTAATCGACCATCGGTAGCTTTAATCGATTGCATCTCTTATCGACAATTAATCGATCATCGATTAATCGTTGACATCCCTAGTTTGAACTCCTTTAATGTAGCTGTTTTTGGCGGATGGCTGCTGCTAATGGTTCAATAAAAATGCTGAATAATGAGGGGGAGAGTGGGCATCCCCGGTGCAGCGTGAAGCTATGTGAGGTTAGTCCATTGTTGATGACAGTGGCTGAAGATGATTTTGATCAAATTAATGAATGACTCCCCAAAACCAAATCTCTCTAATGTGGAAAACAGGAATTTCCAGTTGACCCTATCAAAAGCCTTTTCTGCGTCTAGAGTAACTATGATGGTTTTTGCTTTTTGAATTGAAGAATAATATATTAAGTTGAAAAGTCTGCGTGTATTGGTGGATGCTAGTCTACCTTTAATGAGACTGGTTTGGTCTGGATGTATTATAGATGGTGTGACCTTTTCCATTCTGTGGGCTAGTGCTTTGGAGATGATATTAATGTCAGCATTAATCAGAGAAATGGGACAATAGCTTGATGGTAATATTGGAGCTTTATTGAGTTTGAGAAGAAGTGAATTTGTGGCTGTATTCATGTTAACTGGGAGTTTTAATTTTTGTTGCGATTCACTTATCATTCTGATGAAGAGTGGAGATAAAGTGGACCAGAATTGTAGAGCTCAGCAGGGAATCCATCAGGACCTGGTGCTTTATTGTTCGGCATGAGTTGTTGGGCTGTAGAAGTTCATGTAATGTTATGGGTGATTCTAGGCTGTTTCTTTAGTGTTCACTGAGATGTGGCAGATTGATATTGTTGAGAAATGAGTTGATGTCATTCTGATTTGGGTCTTTTTCTGATGAGTATAATTTGCTGTAGAAATTTTGAAAGATTTTATTAATTTCTTCCGGTGAGTTGGTGGATTTTCCTGCTGGGTCTGTAATAACTTAAATCGTGCCATTTCCTTTTTTTCTTTGATTTTATTTTATTTGCCAAATATTTACCAGATTTATTACTATGATGAAATTCTTCTTGTCTAAGCTTATGAATCAAGAATTGAGTATGTCTGTTGATTATTGCATTTAGTTTAAATTCGTATTCTCTTAATTTGTTTTGCGTTACTTCTGTTGGGTTATTTATATTGACGTCTTCAAGTTGTTGAAATTCTTCTCCCCTTTTTTTTTCTAAGCGGGGTATGAGATTATTTTGCCTCTTAATACTGCTTTGCCTGTTTCCCACAGAAGAGATGGAGATGATTCGGGTGTGTAATTCATTTCTAGAAAGAATGCCACCTTCTTTTAAAATAACTGTCAAATTCTGGATCTTTCAAAAGATCTTTAGATCTTTCTAAAGCGCCATCTGGTAATACGTTTATGTGGTTTACTTCTATTCCATTTTAATGTTACTGGAGCATGGTCGCTAATAACTATTCAATGGATCTTTGATTCGGAAATATTTGATATGATAGAATTACTGGTGAGAATTAAATCAATGCGGGAACATGAGCGATTGGCTGGTGAGAAAAATGAGTGTTCTGTAGCATTTGGGTGCTGTAGCATTTGTCGCCAACTGTCGCCAAGACCCAAATCACTTATGAACAGTTTATGGTTTCTGCAGATTGCCAAGTGCATTTATAACTTGAACTATTAGATCTATCTATTGCTGGGTTGAGAACTGTCGAAGTCGACTGCTATAATGACTGGACAGTACTTACTGTTATTACATGAAAACTGCATTTTGCTGTTAAATATTTATGTAAAATTACAGGAATTTGACAATCTTTCTATGATCCAGTTCCCATATGAATATTCCAAGTGCAAAATCAAGACCCATCCTATATTTTTTCTTGTTTTCACTTGGATACATTACACATCACAAGCAATGTTGGTTGTGTAACGGGGTGAAGAATCACACGACAAGTAATCTCAATCAATACCCCGTAGGGTGGATTTATTGGGGTGATGGGTGAGAGGGAGAAAGGTCCAGGTAGGTGCTCCGGTGCCGTGAGTGCTCTCTTCCGTCTTCCCAGTGCAGAGGGTCCGTGCAGTGCTCCTGTGGGGCTGGTCGGTCACACGCTGCTTTCTGTGGGAAAAATGAGAGGGCGAGTTAGTGCTCAGTCTCATGGAGGAATCTCCTAGATGGCAGGGCTTGCGTGGCTTATGTAGCCGCCGCCTGATGAGGTGCAGCTGTGACTGATCAGCCTGTGATGATGATGGCCAGGTGCTCCTCGCTTGTTTCCAGGGCGACGCTGATGAAGCTTCGGGACGCTCGTCACAGTTGCAATTTCTTGTTCACACAGACTTCACATTCATGAATCAGTTTCTCATCACATTTAGACTGTTTTAAATGTTTCAATAAGCTCTTAAATGGTAATGGCTTCAAAAAACTACAAGCCCTTACAAGTAAATGTTATCGAATTTTCATGGGGCAGATGCAATATTGAATGACTTGATGCTCAATTTGACCTTTTAGACAAATTTTTATTCCTCGTCCTATTTAGTACCTTTTTCCTATCAGTGTTTAAACATATACAAATTTTTTTTTGAGAAATTAAGCCAAATATATGTAAATTAATGCAAATGTATGCCAACAACCTGGCCACCTGCTGACTTGAATGATTAAAATCCATAATCCAGTTACATAACGCAGGTTTAAATCCTGCTCAATAACCGTTCAAACTAGACCTTTATTATGGTAAAGATGTACTCTGTCAAGAGATGAAGCAAGACTGACAGGCATAGAGAGCGAGAAAGCCGAATGAGAAGGAACATTGGAGACAACGGTGATGTGCTGATAGGAGCTGTCATTGACAATCACATTTCTAATCTCTTAAAAAGCTGTTTCAGAAGACAGCCTGTCTCACATATAATGCTTTCCTGCTTAACCCTTTACTGTATATCTTCTATTAGCTGCCTGTAACCGAAAAGCTTTTGTTGTTGAGGATGAATGGGCATTGGAAAACACTCGAGCATAAGATTGTGTGCTGCTGATGTTCAGCGTCCCCTCGAGAAAACAGCTTCTTATGATTTTTCTATTAAACAAATTGGAGCACCGTAATAGCCTTCAGTAAAGTTCACTTCCGTCAATATAATTTCAAATGAACAGAGCATATTTGTGTCAGGAGGCAGTGATTTAATCTGTCCCGGTAGAAATTTCCATTCATAGATCTAGATTTGAAGCCATTCTTCTTAATGTGCTGTTTATTTCTTTTTCTAAAAATATAGAAAGGTACAAACAGAAACTCCACAATCAGAACAGTATGGGAGGAAGAACGCTCATTGACTGATTAACATAATCAGCAATTGGAAAAGCTCCCAAATGAGATTAACATGAAATGTACTGAAGACATTTGTGCTGTGTTTGTTCACATTTTGCCCTGAAAACACAATGCTATTTAGGGGATATGAATTGGAAGATGTTAAATATTATGAAGCACCAGAAATTAAATGCTTATGATTGAAAGGTTTTTTACTATTTTTAATGGCTACCTGAAAACTAGAAGTAATAGGTTTACCTACATTGAAATGAGCTTGCGTTGGTGCATTTACACACACACACACACACACATGGTTTACGGGGACTCTCCATAGGCGTAATGGTTTTTATACTGTACAAACTGTATTTTCTATTGCCCTACACCTAAACCTACCCCTTACAGAATACTGCAATTTTTTTATTTCATAAAACACCGTTTTGTATGTTTTTTAAGCCTTTAATTTTACGGGGACACACAAACCATGTTTACGTTGTAGTACCCATGTCATTATACACATTTGTGTCCTCATAAACCATATATACCAGTACACACACACACAAACACACACAGAAATTGTCTTAATTGAGCTCAGGTCATTTCAGGTAAGGGAAATAACAACATTGAGGAAAATGGACTATGTTTGAAAAAAAAAAAAGACAGAACGCTGAGTGAAGGCTGCTGTAATTTAAAGAGGATTTACATCAACAGATATGCGTAAACCTCTGGACTAATAGTCATTTTAATGGATTTTCAACACATTCTTTCCTTTTTCCATATTTTATGTGTTTATATAAGTGTATATAAACTTACTAGCAAATCCTTGGTGGTGATTCTTCAGGCAACTGTGAAAACACTTGTTTTCACCTTCTTGCCGAGTGACATTGTGTGTGTGTGTGTGTGTGTGTGTGTGTGTGTGTGTGTGTGAGGAAGAAAGGGAATAAGAGAGACTGAAGTGTTATTATTTGGTTGTTTATATTGAACAACAAAAGAACAATAGGTGTAGTGCTTAGGACAAGGCTGAAATGATAGCATTGTCAAGGGAAATATTGTTTTCAAACTATAGAATAGGTTCAGTGTACTTGAGTCACAGGCATTATGTCCCAATATGTATTAGAATTATTAAGTCAAGAATCATTGAAATTAGTATTCCGGAGGTAGCTAGATGGTATACTAATTTGCAAAGTGCCTCCATGCCCCCCCCTTGCCTGCAAACCCTTGCACAACAGAATTACTGTTCCCTTTTTACCTTTTCAGTTCTAGAAAAATGACCATAAATGTGAGTCTGAAGCGGGAGTCATTTTCAAAATGTCATGGAAATTGTAAAAGTGAAAATTCTGTTGTGGAATTTTATTTGTAATGAATATAATGCATTTTTTAAAAATGTGCAAAGTATCAGAGTATGCTTGTGCTAAATTAGATGGAAATCAATGCATTCATCTCCATTTGAATCCTGTTTTATTTTGGCTTTTAAAAAATGCATGGATGCGGCAAGTTGAGATGACAGTGATACACATTGCTATTTGAATCATTAAATCTGTTGTGTTCTTGTACTGTATACTATTAGTAAAGGAGTATACAGTACAAGTATGCTGTACAGTACAACAACAACAACCACAAAAAAAACTATAAAATAAAATGTCATAAAATACAGAGAACATTCAGCTTTGCTTAGCCATAATGTCATAAAGCCACAAAATCAACATGAATTGCTTTTTGCAACCCATTTTACTTTTGTAATATGACATTTATGAGAGAAACAGGATAGAGAAACGAAGAGGAAAATGTGGGGAATTGTCTGAATTATGAAAAGTAGGCTTTATAATATAGCAGAAAGGAAACAGACAGAATGGCAGTTTGTTAAAACCCTACCTTTAATACATTTTTGGCCATTGGTTTACAATGTCCATTATCCATGAATTATTATTAAAATAATTCCAGTGTATGGACAAAAAATACAATGGAAGTCAATGAGAACTGAAAATGTTCTTCCAAATGTCTTTTGGGTTCTACAGAAGAAAGAAATGCATACAGGTTTGGAAAGACACGAGAGTGAGTAAATGATGACAGAAGTTTCATTTTTGAGTAGACTATCCTTTTAAGGATGTAAATTGTGTCCATTTTGGTTTTTGTGTTAGCTGTACATATTTGTTTGAAGGTATACACACTAGGGATGTAACGTTATGAAAATTTCTTATCACGATTATAGTGACCAAAATTATCACTAGGGATGTAATGATTCACTCAACTCACGATTCGATTCGATTCAATTCACGATTTTATTTTATTTTTTACAAAATGAGATTTAAGACAAATTATAAATTAAATGTGTCCTTTTAT
>NW_015541011.1:54030-79494 GCF_001515605.1 Sinocyclocheilus anshuiensis | reverse complement strand
AATTGAATCGCGATTTGTTTAGCATCTCAACCGATTTGAATCGTCACATATTTGAATCGATTTTCAGCCGGCTCGCGGTTAATCGTTATAGATCCCTAATTATCACGGTTATAAGTATTATCACGGTATTTTTTAAAATGTGCTGGAGATGTTAAAAAAGTACTGACACATAAAGATGTAACGGTATGAAAATTATCACGATTATAGTGACCAAAATTATCACCGTTATCGGTATTATCACTGATAATATCGGTATTGTTAAAATGTGCTGGAGATGTTAAAAAAGAACCGACACATAAATCGCTTCACCAAGTTTTATATTTAAAAATCAACAAACAACAAATAAAATGACTTTGTTTAAATAATCACTAAAACAATAACATTACCAATGATGTTCGGATTTTAAATGACAACTTGACTTGCAACAGTTTAATAGCATGTTGAAATATCTAATGTAAATGTACAAATAAAGCTTTGAAAAAGTTTCATAAAAACCTCACGTCAAAATGATAATTGATTAATAAATGATTATATGTATTTTATCTGCTCCATAAATAATTCTAGATAACTTATCTGAATTGTTTAAATGTGTAGAATCCACATAAGCTTGTTTTTCATCAACCGGTCAAAATTTACAGCAGGGCATGCAAATTCGGTCCGTTTTTGGCCAGACAGAAACTGCACACAGGCTGAATGTAAATATAGTCTCAGTAAATCCACTCGCTGACAGCAGGTGGCGCTTGGAAAAACTGAATTAGAGCTGTTTGCCGTAACCTCTGTGGACAAAGCAGTATTGCGAGTAAGAACACTTTCTTTAGGTATTACATGGAGCGAAAATGAAAACAAAATGCCATCGAATCGTTTCTGAAGACAGTCAGAACCTTCAGAGGTACATTCCTATAATTAATTAATTCATATATTAATTTGTATAATTCCCTTAGCACTCCCAGCTTTTCCGCCTTGTTTTCACTTAAAACGAAACTACTCTGCGTGCTGTGCGCACGTGAGACTTGTTACTTAAAACTGTGCTTTATGCTAAACCGTATTTATTTATCGTGAGGTGTTCAAATCGCAGTAATCTAATACGGTTTTAATGATAATTAAAAGATGAAGCGGTAATACTAACTGTGGGGAATTTTATCACGATTTATCGTCAAACCGGTAATCGTTACATCCATAATACACACTCATCTCTAACCTAAACCTCAGGTATGAATCTTTCTAAACTGGCTCTGCAAACTATTGGTGACAGCAGAGCAGACAGTGCTGGCTGCATTGTGAGGGGGTTTTTGATCACTTGCTTGTCTTCAAGCATCTCTGAACTTCACTGTGCAGCTCCACCCACCACACCAATTCAAGAGCATGACTCATAAAGCTGTCGGGGCATGATATCACTGCTAAAAAGTAGCTTCACATCTAAAAAAAAAAAAATTCCAGCGGATTTACTAGACTGTGGACAGGTCAAAATATATAAAAAATGTCTGTTGATGATACGCCTGCAGTCAGCACTTTTCTGTGCTCGGATATAATGAAATGTCATATGTCAAGAATGCTTCCCAGTGTGGCAATTTGATTACAATGGTTAAGACCCCACTTCATGGGAAACTGGAAATTCAGCTTTTCAAAAATGAATTATTTTTATTTTTACAATCTCCATTACAAAAACCTTCAAAATGATGTTTGATTTGTTGGAATCGACCAAAAAATTACTGAGCTGCACCCGTTTGAAGGTGATCAGAGTCAGCAAAGTCAGTTTTGAGAAAAATCGGGTTATAGTTTTCTGAAGGTTCCAAAGCAAAATCACCTAGCAACATTGCATATTTTCCTGCACTTCTTTTCTTAATAATAATTACTATATTAATAATCACAACATAGGCCTAGCTATTTTTCATTTTATCTTTGTTATAAAAAATTAGAACAAAGATGCAAATAAACAGTAGAACAAATATAATATAATAAAGAAAAAAATAGGCTAATCACTTGTGTATTCATTACAAATAAACTGATTATTAAAACTACAAAAGCAGTTCAATCAAGAGCAGTGAGTGATTCACTCTTTTCTTTTATTGTTAGATTAGTATTAATGAGACAGACGGCCTATATATTAAGACCTACTGTAATGCACGGATCTAATATAATGTTACACATCAGATGATTTTCCCCAACAGTTAAGCAAATGTTCACTTAAGACATTACAGATTATGTTTGCCTAAATACTTGCCAAGACAGATATTTTGAAGTACTGTGATTCTGTGTATATGTGAATATCAGGATTGCGTGCTGTCTGAGAGATTTGGATGTGTCAGTCAGCGGAATCGTTTTGTTTATATCAGCATGGGTTTGAACATCACATTTCACTGGTTCAGACTCATGCCATTGAGAATTTCCTATGAATATTCACAAAGCTTTAATGCTGCGCTTTACAGCTATACCAAACTTGTGCTGAGGGGAAGCAGTCATTAAGAAGCAAGCAGAGGAAAATGGTACAGCTCTCAGAAAATATACAAATAAAGATAATTTTAGATGTTTAATTACTATTTGGAGCATTCGGATCGCTGGATTTTTTTGCCTGTAGCCCAAAATGAGCTTGTGCGCATTCCAACTCATTTTGCCAGCATGGGTCACAAATAGTTCTTTGAAGAATTGTTCACTCAGAGGTTCATATGGCATCACTGTGAATGGAAGTGTTTATGGAACAGCCAAGGCAATGAAATACCTGCAAATAAACACAGTGAATGTATGTATGTGCCACTCTGTGGGGGTTAAACTGATATAATAGGGTGTGTGTGTGTGAGAGTGACCCTATGATTCTACAGCTCTGTCAATATGCCAGGCTTAGAACCTCAGGCCAAGTAGCCTGAAACTGTTCACAGCTGCTACAGGAGACCAAATGTCATTGGTGGAGACTCCTGCCGATGGAAATAACACAATTATTGATGGCTGAGGTGAGGACCATGAAAACCTGCCTCAAGAGGAATATTGTGTTTTTCATGCTTTTCTTGCAAGATTTCCCATTTTATTATAGGTTCGAAGTACCCAAAGAGCAGCCTAAATGATTGGCTCAATAGAGAAACCAAAGGTTTCAGAAACTTAAAGGTGCAGTAGGAGATCCCACCCACATCCCACCCTCCCTGCAATCTCCGTCCAAAGCCACGCCCCTGAACGCATATACGCTCACAGACCAGAATACCAGAGACAACATTACTACAATAGGCTACATCAGCGGTTCCCAATTCCAGTCCTCGCACTGGATGTGAAGACGTGTGAGTGTGATGTTTGTGAAGACGCTGCGCAGCGCAAATCCATGAATGAATGTTCTGAAGTGAAGTAAACTTAAACGGATTTCCCCTGCTCAGAGAGTAGGGAGCAATGAACACTGTGTAGGGATATCGATCGGAACACAGTTCATGCACGTAGCCCACTTCTAACAAGCTTATCTGAATCGGGTGTGTTAACTAAGCGAGACATGCAAAATATGCAGAGCTGGGGGGCGCAAGGACAGGAATTGGGAACCGCTGGGCTACATCATGTGTCATTCACCGGTGAGAAAACTTAAAAAGTACTACAATACCAGGAAGGAAGATCGGGTTGTTGATGTTCGTCTGCTATTCTCGCTCTGTCTGCAAAGCGTACGTGAACGCGCTGATAACGTATCCTGTCTGCGCGAACAGGGTGCGCAGAGGTATTCTAATACATACGTTGACAGACAGGTAGGAAAGCCAATTAAAACGCTCGGACCGAGCGTTTTGATTGAACGAACATTTCTTGGTCCTACGCCTTCCACAGAATATATAAATACAGACAAATACATTTCGACCACTTAACCTAACATGTTCCTGTGGCTCAGTGGTAGAGCATTGCGTTAGCAGGGCAAAAGATTGTGGGTTTGATTCCCAGGGAACACACATACTGGCAAAAAATGTATAGCCTGAATGCACTGTAAGTCGCTGTGGATAAAAGTGTCTGCTAAATGCATAAATTATTTATTATTTAACTTAATGATTGCTATCGTGATGTGAAGAGACTTTCAACCAGCATAACAAAAAATGTTTCTGAAGACAATCACCTATTGCACCTTTAACAGTTGTACTTTCTTAGTCTAGTGCTATTTTAGGCTGTCTTGCTTTAATTTCACAAGCTGTGAAAGACATTAGGCCATGACACATGAGGTGTGCATGTGCTTTCCTCTCTCCCGAAGGGAAATTGTGAATGGCCAGGTTCACTTTACTGTATTGTTCACACAAGAGTGTTAGAAAGTGCCCTTGATTGGCACCTATTATCCTTTGCCTGATATTTAGGAGATATTTTAGGATATTTTAAGAGAAAGCCTGACATGAAAGGGATGTCATTAAATATATATGAATGCTAATTTTAGACTATAATAAGACTTAACCTTGTAATGAGGCAACAGAGAGTGAGGAACCGCTTGTTCATGTGCCGAAGCAGTATGGTCTACACTTTAAGGTTTTTAAACTTTTATTTTCAGAACTTTCAAACCAGCTTTATTAAACCAACATTCAAAGTTTTTTCTTGATAAGCTTTGCTTAGTTAAAATTAGAGTTAAACTGTATACATTTCTTTGATTTTCAGTTCATTTTAATTTACCTTCCTTGCATTCAAATTCAAATTACAATTCTGTATCCTTTTTGCTGCCACAATTTGAATTCAATTCAAATTTAGGACAGTTTTATTTTAAGTGATTCTCAATTCAGTTTTGAATGGCACACAGTTCTGTCAATATATAGTTTTGAAAAAAATTCAAATTCAACTTCATATATTTTTACGAAGTATCTAAATTTCTGAATCTGCCGTAAACTCCAGCACTATTGGAAACAGCTTTTGATATTGTAGTTTTCTGAAACGGATACATTTTTTCTTAAATCATTTGCTTAAAGTTCAGCAAGTGTTTGATAATCTCACATATTGCTCCACATTCAGTCCCAAGGCCCCCTTTTTCAAGCTTGCCTAAATTCAGTCACAGTGAGTTGTGTCAATGGACAGGCAACGAGGAGTTGGCAAGAACCTGAAGAGTTCCTGCTCTATCATATGTTGTGCCCTTGAGCAAGTCACTTGACCCACAGTTGCTCCTGTGGTTGGTGTGCTGGGAGTTACTCCAGATGAATGTGCGATTTGCTTGATGACAAGGAACGAGTAAGTAGAGTTCTCTGAAGTGCTTTTATGGCTCGAGGGCCGTGTTGACGATATCAGGATGTGCAGCCAATGGTCTTCAACATCCTGCTAGTGTAGTGTCAGTTTCTGTGCTTTGAGGTGATCCGGTGTCATTTGTTGTTTACATGAGCAGCTGAATTTCGTTGGTCGAAAGATCAGCCATATGCTGGGATGGACAAGATGTTTGAGTGGCTTTTTCTTCACACTTTCATCACATTAGCACGAACAGAGGCTTAATGAGCTGTCAGCAAGCTGCTGCCACTCAGGGGGCCAACCTCTTCTGAAGGTCTCGTGTGTGCGCTCGTCCTGCCGTCCTCCGCTTGGCGAAGGGTGAAATGGCTTAAGACAGAGTATTATTATTATGGCACTAACCATTGCAAACAAAACTGAATCATCTCCTCTGCAAATGTTTTGATTTCAAGGCCATCTGTCTCTGCGTGCTTGGAGCGCAAATGACATGGGCTCCGCTGGTGGTTCTTCACACACCCACTCAGAGTGAGCAGACTAGTCTTACATATAATATCAATAAGCATGATCCTTTAATCTCTCAATGCCTAAAGCCTAAAACCCTGAAGAGTATTTTTGAGCCTTGGGTTCCCTTCGGAGTTTCTAGAATAGTGTTTTTTGATTTATTAGTAAAATAAGGTCCGTGGTTAACATTTAGGATATTGCCTTTCATGCAGTGTGTAATGTAGCTGTATGTGAATTATCTTCAAAGTTGGAAAGCTGAAAGTGCACGATAAATAGTTATTGTCTCCCAAAAGAAAGAATCGACTCTGAACAGCATGAACGAGTCGTCAGTAATTGGAATCCCGCTTCAGTGACGGCTACACATCACAGGGTAACATTTGCATAATGCCCGCCTATGTTCTACGTTGGCTGGCCGCAAACAACTTGACCTGCCCTAAAACACTTTAGCTTGTTTGTGTGGTTAACGTCATGTCGAGAAGATGCTGTGTCCTACACTGCCACCTACAGCTGGCTCCACTGAATTACAGCCTGTAAGTATGATAAAGTAATAGATGTTCAAAATACCGAGCTATGGCAATGGGGCGTATCGTTTCTGACACGCGCTTCGTAGACCGATCACAACAGACTAGGCCATCTGACCAATCAGAGCAGAGTAGGCTCACGGAAAGGAGGGATTTAGAGAGACTGAATCTTAAAACTGCTTCAAACTAATCGTTTGAGAACAGTTGGAAAATGAGGTGATATTAAATGCATGTTTTGAGAAAACTAAAGTTTTTTTTGACCTTGCATACATGTAAACCTATTGTAGGAGATTATCAAAACAATATTAGGAACCTTGAAAATGGCATAATAGGGGCACTTTAATTCAGGAAAAATGATTTCAGAACAAAGGGTACTGAAAAAGTGGATGGACACTTGTTGAGTTATAGTACTTTTTTTTTGTTTAAAATCACTACATTACAGAATGTGTGGTAACAGGTCACAGATAGAATGTTCAACAGGAATTTACTCTTCTAAACAGTAACTTGCTAGTATAATTTCTTTTTTTTATTTATTATGATCCCTTTACAGTATTTTTCTTTAATAAATTTGTCCCACAACAAATATCAGTTTAAGTTTTCCAACTAATTTAGAATGAGCCAGCTAAGTTAAGGCATTTAGCCGTTTCAAAATTCACATGTGAGGTACAACTGTACATAACTGACTCGAGTGAACCACAGACCTAATTTTACTCACAAACCAAAAAAACCTCCATTCTAAAACCTACAATAAATTCCCAAGGGAGCCCATACTGAATTAGCCTCCTGAGTTAGTCTACAAATTGGCATCAAACTGTGGCCCATCACATAGGGTCTGTTAGTCAAAGTAAGAAAGACATCTTAATGACTCTCTTGAGTAATGCTGGAGGGTTGTTTCCTGCCTGCAGTGGTATGAATCACAGTAGTGTCTATGTTTATTATATAAAAGTCCAATTAAGAGGTCAGCGTGTTTATTTGTATGCTTATTTCAGTGTTAAATATAGCTTGTGTGTATGCATGCCTCCTTTGAAATGTTTTTTTTTTTGTCTGTGGTGTTATGTGCTTGTTCATGTCTTGAAAATGCATGTAGGCCTATTGTTTGGTCAGACTGAGATCCATTAGTTATCAGATAAAATTTCAAATGTCACAGAGATATTGTGGCAGTGTCCTGTCTGGTGTCATTGTTGGCAGAGATTGGGAAAGTATTTATTTATTTTTTTCCATACTAGTCTTTTTTACAGTGCTGGCAGGTTGTCATTTTCTGAAAATTGTGGACGGATGTATGACTTTCTGAGGTCTAATGTCATCGTGTCTCTAGGGACATACTGCTGGTCTGTTGATTAAACCAAACTGCAGCTTCTGTATTATTTATCAGCCAAAGGGGAGACATCTAATGTCAGTGGATGATCTTATACAAGACCTGATGACTGACTGCTAGAGACTCTGCTGGATTTGTTAGCACGTCCATCTCCTGTGAGTTTAGCTCAGTGTGATGTGGATCGACTTTGCATAAGATCTCAATTGATTTTGTTTTTGTCATTGTACAAAGATAGCTTCACGCAGGCAGCTGAGGAACAATGCGTTCTTCTGGGAGTGAGAAATGAATCAGTGCACAACTAATAGCTGAGGGCATGTGCTAAATGTAACACAGATGGTGCTGAGATAATCAGCTACTACATTTACATAATAACAAATAATTCAAAATAAGTTGCAATTTCCTACATTCCTTTCTTGAAGTAGATGTATGTTAATTTAACCTCACTGTTATATGATTGTTAAGGCTGAAAAAAACAACAACTGAAAACAAATTATTTAAATGACGTTCAGTTCTATTAGCGGTTATTGGCAGGTGAATGGAACACTAAAATACTCTAATTCTCGAAAGAATGACTCTTTTTGAGTCACTCTTCTATTAAATTGGTCTAAAAGTTCATCTTTAAAGTTAATCAAAAGTAATCTTTAGCAAATCTCAAAATTATTATCCATTTTTCATACTCTGTTTAATGTTGTAATGCCTTTTAAAATGATTAAAAAAACATCTACTGTACATTTAATATTTTAAAATGTTTTTATAAAAATAGTTTTTATTAGTGTTTAATATTTCATTTATTGGGCAAAATGTAATTTTAATCTTCGTATTTAACTTATCATTCAAACTACCCACCAACTACTTTTGTTTGTTTGTTTGCTTTTTAATTTATTTTAATTTATTTAAAAATGTTCTTGTATTATTTATCTGCTGGTGTATTAAGTGATGTAATCACAATCAGAGATTTTCCCCACAAGAGACATATTTGAGATGCACGCCAGTATCCGCTGTAAATGTCAGTTGGTCTCGACTGACCACTTGTGATCTGATTACCCAAAGTGAATGTAAACAGGGCCTTCGAGAATAAAAAACCATCCAGCATCTTAGAAAACAGTGTGAGTTTCAATGTAGAGAACAATCAGAAGCTCAACACATAATTTATAGCTAAATAAGGAATTGATGCAGTTGCATTATCCAGCTGGTTTTGATATCTCATCTCATTTTAATTTTAATTATTAATTTATTGTTTACTTTCTGCCTGTAAAATGTTTTGTTGTGCAGGTGTACCAACACAATGTAGTGCCACTTAGTCTCTCTTAGTTGTATTTCTGTGTACATATAGGTTGTGTTTGCTGCTGAGCTCTGCCGAGGGAGCCAATGTCTCAGCTCGGTGCATCAACTTAGCGTTCCACTTTTTTGGCCTGTCACTCAAAGTAAGCTCTTGTGACAGACCATGAAATGGAGTAAATTGACAAGTGCAGGAAAGCTTCAGAACCCATCATGACTGTCCTCCTGACACAGCAGCTGTGGGAAATGCAGGACCAGGTAGAAGGAAACACCCGTCAGTTCATCAATGCTGCTGTCCTTTTCATGGCCGCTGCACTATATGATTGTGAAATCAGTGCAAGTTATGATTACATCATTTATAAAATTCATGCTTTCTTCATTAGCAATGATTGCTGAAACTGGAAGTTGCGTCATAGTAATCAAGAGACTGTAGCTTTATATAGGGTAACCTTGTGCAAATGTGTTCCACCACCCTAATAATGGCTTATTATTAGCTGCTCTGCTGTAGTAAGGCTTAAAATTCATGTCTAAAAATGGGGTAAATTACCCCCTTACATACCTCATATAAGCAGGGTTTTATTTACAATTATACATGCAAAATTGCATAACTATTTTGGTAAACTCAGAAAAAAAGGTACAGAACTGTCACTCACACTTTATGTATTAACATGTACTTTTAAAGTATTAATGTGCACCGTCGAGGTATTAATATGTACCATTTAGGGGTAAATATGGTACAAAGATCTACTTTTTAGCTTTTGTACCTTAGGGTAACGCCCCAGTGACAGCTTTGTGCCTTACTTATGAGAGTGTACAACAGAGCTTTGAGCATAAAACTAAACATTTAAATATCATCTACTGAGACATATGGAGTTACAACTGATAATTATGTGCATTTTATGTAAGGAGTCTGCTTCTACTAAAGATAACTGATTTACAATCTAATTTCATATGAGTTCATATACATTTCATATCAGGATTTCATATAGATATCAGCAACTGCACCAAATTTCAAATTTTTTGCACATTTTGAATATAAACTGCATATTCTGCTATATCATGCTCTATGAGCCATAAAAGCCTGATGTATCAAATATGATACTTGTTTTAAGGCTCAATGAGCTGTTCCATTCGAAAAAATAAAAATATACATATATATATATATAGAGAGAGAGAGATTATACAGTTAAGCATCATGTTTTCAAGTGGTCTGTCTCTTCCCCTGATTCTGTCTCTGCTAACATTTAAGTTGTTGTTGTTCTTGGTAGAGAGTTGCCTCCAAAATTGACCTTTAAAAATTGAGTGCAAAGATATTTGATTCCACAGGTCTAGTCTCTGTAGTTATGTTGAAAGTAGTTGGTTTAAATTTCACAGAATGCATTGAAAGTGGAGGCAGATATAATCCTGAGAAAGTAGTCATCACTGCTAAATCAGTTATTGGCATAATCATAATATATAAAGAATCCATATGTATATAAATATTTAGTCAAGTTAACCATAACAAACAAAACCATAAGTGACTGATGCTCTTGTACGTATAATGGATGGATGCATAGAGAGAGATGGAGATGAGAGCTTGAACAGGTGTGGAGTTTGTTTTAAGTAGGTCTCTTCAGCAGCTGCACTAGCTGTGCAAGTTTATTCAGTCCAAGAGAGTGGCATGGCAAGCCGAGACGTTTGCAGTGTAAATACAGAGTAAAATATGCTTTTGGTGTGTCAAATTGAAATATTCATTGCATGCCATTAGTTGATAAATGTCCAGGACTGTAACTTTAGCACAGAACTGTAAACTGAGCACATCATTATTTATATTAATCCACTTGTATATTTTTAACCAAAATGTTTATTTACATTTCATCCAGCCGTCCATCTTTAACAGAAGTCCAGCAATTAAATCTCTTGCTTTACTGAGAGAAATTCATGCTCTGTAGCAGTAACCATACAAGGAGCTCTTCAGTGCTGATACTAAGAAACATGATCTGAAGCACCAGTTTCATAACATTAGAAGATCCTTTTGTGTAATTTCAATGAGGTCAAATGCGTTTTCTTCTATTTTCCTGTTGAACTGAAAAGCAGCTTGACTTTAGTATGGCATCAGGTTTAATAACTCCTGTCCCTGCTTGTGTTTGTCCAGCAGCTGGTTAGCATCAAGAGGAGATTCCTTGCTGTGTTTATGCCCTCTTGTCACAGGCTGTCAATTAGAGACCTGTTCACTTTAGCCTGCAGCTTATTCGCCCTTTTCTCACAGCATTCCCTGCCTTAGTGAAAAGAACGAAATGATGGCATCAATTACCTGATGGACTCTGACACAAATAGGGTGTAATCTGACGATAATTTATAGCAATGGTTTTCAACATGGTTTTGCTCAGATTTTACGTTGGACAATCAGTGGCGAGTTGACCAGCTGTAACACGTTGCCAGAGTTGCAATTGTTAACAAAAACGGCTTTAAAATAACACATTGAAATTGTATTAATGTGAGTATCAGCCGTATTACCAAGTGTATAATGAATTTGCACCAAAATACCATGAAGTTTAATTGTGAGGTAACAGACATGGAAAAATTAAAATGTTATGCTTTTAAGATCCTCTAAAAAGAAGTAGGAACTAATGAAAAATATATTATATAAATAATATTACAGATATTAAAAATGTTATTTTGCCAAAAAGTTTTTGTTGTTATAGCATCGACCAGCAGCAACCTTGTCAACTCTGCTGTCCTGACGCTAGTGGTTGGAAATGTCCAGACCTCCAGCATGGGCTTGTAATCTTAACTACAAATCATTTCAGCCGTAATGTTAATGGAGAACACAAGCTCACCGAGCAATGCGAGAGATGCATTTGCAACACTAAACACCCACATCAGCGGCACGACTACGACAGATGCTTTCAGGAAATAAAAGCACCATGCCTTGTCTCAGTGTTAAGGACTAATGGACCAGCAACAGTTCATCAGGTTGTAGCCAGGGCCGTCCTTAGCTGATGCGGGGCCCGGTGCGAGGTAGGGTGCGGGGCCCCTCTCGGTCCGTTTGCCACGGGGACCCCTCAAGCGCGGGGCTCCGTGCGGCTGCACCAGTTGCACCCCTAAGGACGGCCCTGCAAGAACACCAGACAGGTTCCAATGGTTCTAGTCTGTTTTCAGGAGAAATGCATGAATGAGAGCTTTGACATGGAGGATTGTTGCTCTGAGCTGCACCACAGGTGGGGGATGGGTCCGTTCGCGATCGCGTTCCGGGGGGGGGCCCGTTCGCAGTTGCATTTTTAAGAAATTTCATATTTAAGATATGTGTTTATGCGTAATATTTGTTTCCAATACCTTAAAGGGGTCATCAGATGCTCATTTTGCACAAGTTGATATGATTCTTTAGTGTCTTAATTAAAAGTCTATAACATACTTTGGTTAAAATTTCTCAATGTTAGTGTAAAAAAACACCTTTTTAAACCTGTCAAAATCAGCTCTGTTTTATCAAACCATTATAGTCCATGTAGCTTTAAATGTTAATGAGCTCTGCTGGCCCCGCCCCTCTCTTCCGAGCTGCTCTCAGAGAGACTGTTTACTTTAGCCGCATTCATCGTGAAACTTGCTAATTAGCGCATTAATTAGGAAAGGTGATTTGCAAAGATTCATAAAAAACACTTATACTCACTTCTTCTGTAGATGAGGCTGGATCACGAATGATTCGAGCAAACATAGATGCATTTAGGCTTGTCGGGAGTGCCGCATTCACTTCAAAGCGAAAGTAACGTTAATCATCTGCGTCTTCAGCAGCTCAGATGTCGGGAGTAAATGACGATTGCTATATTCATTATTACATCCAACAATAAAGCACCTCAATCGTTTAATCGGAGACATCTTGTCTTCCTCTGCACCAGAGTCAACACAATGGCGGACTGATGACAGCTCACTCAGGGTGGGTCTAAGGTAAGACACCAGTCCAGTCTGTGCTGAAACACTACTGTCAATCAACTATCGTGGGAGGGGCCTGTACAGAACTACGTCATTCTGACAGGAATCTCAGAACAGCCTGGTTTGAGAAAGGGGATTTTAAAATAGGGATTTAAAAAAAAAACACTGGGTGGATTTTTTTCATTATAGGATGGATGTGTACACACACTTCCAACATACATTTATGTTCAAACAACTTGAAAAGTAAATTTTGCATCTGATGACCCCTTTAAAGAAATAACTTGAAGGTAGGTAGGTGTGTGTGTGAATTAGTAACATAACATGAAGAGAGAGCGAGAAAACTAAATCAATTGCAATCATTTACTTTTATGACTGTACAGTAGGGCTGAACGATTAATTGCATTTGCGATAATATCGCGATATGAAAAAACGAGATTTTTCAATCGCAGAGGCTGTGATTACAACCGGTCACGTGACACGCGAGAGTAAAGAGGTGTGTTCGACTTGAAGATCGATTGGTGGAGACATCAAAGTATGGCGAGAGAAAGTATAAGGAGACGTCCGCTCTCTTATAGCTCTCGCCATACTTTGATGACACACACTGATCGGTCTAAGCAGCGCTGCTTCAAGTCGAACACATCTAAGCAGTCTTCAGAGGAAGCATCAAGTTGGCACTCTACAGTGTTGCCAAGTCCGCGGTTTGGGGAACCCCTCCATAAAACGTGTATTTTACTCCCTGGAACGCGATTTTTACTGGTGGACCCCCCTCAAAATGCGATTGGGCTAGTATTAGTATTGCAGGGGGGGTGCGGGCCAAAGAAATAAAACATTAAACAGCCAAATGATGTAACTTAGAATGGGAGATGGATCGGTTTGTGAAAGGGAAGAGAAAAGCCATAGATGAAGTCACACAGACCCAGGCAGGTGCTGGTCATTCAAAAGCTAAATGCAGAAAATATGACGAGGCATATCTTGCTCTCAGCTTCACTCACCGTGTCTATACCGGACGCTACAGTTGTCTTGTCGTGCCGCAAACGCTCTACACTGGACGCGACAAAGCGACCGTTGCAAATAATTTTAACTTTGTGTCAGTACGTCATAAATAGAACAAGGCATCAGTTTAATGTCGGGTTTTGTCGTGTCGCGCCGCATCTAGTGTAGACAGCCTCACTGATTATAATGGGTTCTACTGTATTTTGCCTGCTCGCGTCCGGTGTAGACACAGTGTTTAATGTCGTTGGTCAGGAGGACAGCCTGTGTGTGTCCTATGCCTTGGCGGACAGCATGAAACCCACAATAAATAAATAAATAGCCTAAATAACAGTGAGAATAATAATAATAAGTTATTCTCTCTATGCTATATTTAAATGTTTCAAGTGATGCAGGTGTTTTTTTCCCTGTAGGTTTTTAAAATAAAATGCATAAATTTTTCATAATGTTTAGTGAAATTATTTCATATAGGCCTGGCCTACAGAAAAGAACACTTGTTTAATCTATCTAATATTGTGTTGGTCATACTATACAATGATTTATAGCTTGTCTTTGTTGAATAATACAGAACATAAATAGCTTAAAAAAATAATTGCATATTAAATCGCAATATTGGTAAAAAAAAAAAAAAATCGCAATTAGATTTTCCAAAATCGTTCAGCCCTAAATGGCACTTGTTTTATTGTTTTAGACATATTTATAAGATGCAAGGGCTGTGGAAGATTATTTGACTCAGAATTACACAAGCAATTATATATAACACCACAGGGATAATTAATGCTAATGATGATTGCGTACTACTTTCATTCATTCAACTTGACTGGCAGTTCTAATATTGTTTGTAATTTATTTATAACAAGAGTTCTCCAAGATTATTGATGAAGCTGTCTATGGCGTGAGTACAATTCCTCTCAGATCATGCTCTACCACGATTATTTCTATTGACATATTCAGACTAGGGGTTGTATACATATTTAATATCCCCAACACACAGATGCTAAGGAGAAATTATTTTGTCCTTCAGCTGAATTTCTTTCATTCACTCACACAAGCTCACACTTGTCTGTTTTTCCCACAGTAGCTGTCACAAAGCAAGGCCAGACACAACAGGTAAGTGCAAAACAGGTTGGTTTATTGACTGGGTAAGTGGATGACTGGAATCGGTGAGTTAAAGGCAGGTGAATGTCAACACAGTGAGTGGTTCCAGCCGACGATGTAACCCAGGAAATGCACCGTGGGGCGATGGAATTCGCATTTCTCCAGCTTCAAGAAGAGATGGTGTAAACAGAGCTTCTGTAGGACCTGCTGAACGTGTTGGCGACGGTCGGCCACGTTCCAGGAGTAAATTAGTATATCGTCAATATAGACTATCACAGAGCGGTGGAGGAACTCCTGGAACACCTCGTTCATGAACCCCTGGAAGACCGACGGGGCGTTGGCTAGCCCATACGGCATGACAAGGTACTCATAGTGGCCAGATGGTGTAATGAATGCCGTCTTCCACTCGTCGCCCTCCCGGATTCGAACGAGGTTGTAAGCACTTCGCAGGTCCAGCTTGGGATCGTGGGAGGAACAGCAGGTAATTCGTTCTAGGAGAATTTGGCAGAGAGAGTCCAGAGTAGTTCGTAGGAGTGAACGGTAGACCTGACAGTGAGTGACTGTGCTGTGTGTGTATTTGTAGTGTGGCTTGATTGGTGACAGCAGGTGCGGGTGATCAGAACTCAGGTGACTGTGATCGGGTAATTATCCTGGATGGTGACTAAAGTGACTGTGATGAATCCCTGACAGTAGCAATGTGTTGCTGTTTTAAAAAATCTATTAATATTTTATTCCCCCTTATAAACTCCCAACCTAAGGCTGAAGTCTTCTTGAAGTGTCTGGATGCCTTTGTGGAAACATAGGCTTGGGATTTTTGTAATGAACAATGAAGTCTTTGCTTCTTCCTTCCATATGTCATTAGCTTCAAAATTCTTTACACAGTAGCCGCATTTTTAAATTTCATTACATGGAGCCTTCAACTCGACAAAACATGGCAATAAAACTCACACATGGCCGCGAGATCTTTAAATTGCGTCAAAGGTGTGATTTGACCACCAAAAGGGTAACAATGGGGTGAGACGTCAAGATGAACAGAGCCTCATCACAGAATATATACTTTCAATAATGAGGGAGGGTGCCAAATGCGCAATCTGTGGGGTTGCTAGGCAACTGCATCAGCATCACTCCAGCAGCCTCGTGTCAAGAAACGCATTGGAACCATGCTTTTGCATGGCTTCGCCTGGCTCATGTATGTGATTTGCAGCACATTGATTGAAGAATGCCCCATTGCCTGCCTCTTATGGCAAAGTCACCCACAGGCTGAATCGCTCAGTAAAGGAAGTAATGATTCACAGGCATCACGAGTTCAGCACAGTTGGCAGCATTAGTGTGATTATTGTTTTGGATTCAAAGTCTTCATTCGCAATGTATCACTCCCAAGGTGACAGATGAGCCTGTTTCACGATTCTGTTGCCCTTTGCCTGTAGTATGTAACGCTATCAGTTATTAGCAGCTCAGCGTTTAGAAGCAGTGCAGTGTCTTGCTGTGTGATCATTCGTTAGTAATCAGTAAGCAGAGGTGGAAAGTAACAAACTACATTTACTCGCGTTACTGTAATTGAGTAGTTTTTTTTGTGTACTTCTACTTTTTAAAGTAATTTTTAAAATCTGTAATTTTACTTTTACTTAAGTATATTTTGTTTTAAGTATTGTACTTCGCTACATTTTAAAACACATTAATGAAAAAAAAATCGCTCCCTGGAAACGACTGCAGTAAATAATGAGTAGGAGAGCAAACTGGCGCTAAAATCACAAGAAAGATGCAGACGTACAAGACTAGGCGTTATGGCGCAGACCCAGCTGAAACCGAAACCCCGTCGTATTCTGTTGAAGTTGAACTCGAAGGAAATGAAGTGAAACCCTGGCCATATTTAAGCTCTATTATGCAGTGTAAGCTGTGTTTGCCTATAGGGAGACCAAACTAGCAGCTTATAAAATCTCGACATCAACCCTTTGCCAGCATGTATAGGTAAGGTAAATACTTGCATCGTTGCATTGGTGGTTAAAATGAAGCTTTGACAGTTTAGCAAAAGGTTTTGCACAAATTAGCCAAAAAGACAGTGGTGCAAGGTGTGCGATATACAGTATATCGTCTGCGATAATATCGTAATTGTTGTTTTAACGATGTGCGATTTGACTATCAGTATTTTGCCAAAAACCAAACAAAACACTCCTACAGAGTGCCGTGAAGTCTAGTAACGTTAGATTAGACTAGTGCGCGCGCATTTAGAGTGCATTCTTTCACTGCGTGATTCAGTCTGTTAAAATGAATTTAGAATGATCACAAAATTGAAGATATAGGGGCAGAAAATTTATATATTCAATATAATCAATATTAAACGAATATTCGTGGAACTTGACCAAAAATCAGCATGATTACATATAGATTTCTTTACAACAGTTCAATAAACAAGAAGTTAATTAAGAGACTTGTGTTTTAGACATCATGTCCCCTGTTTTTGCTCTATTTCCACAACAAAAATAATTCCAAACACAGCCACCAAAGCACAGTTTTGTGTCTCTGAGCAACATGAAGGTGTTTTGTTCCTGAATGAATCAACCGTTTAAATGATTGAATTAAATGGTTCAATCGCAATGACTCACTTATTAACAGTGACAAACCTACTGGCGGTTTTAATTTCACATGTAAAGTATTTTGATTTTTTTTTTTAATATAATTTCAAATGAGTATTCAACATTTTATGTCATATATCAAAACATTATTTCTGCATTTGTAACTGCAGGTTAAATGCATTCATGTCCTGCATTATACAGTGTGTAATCTAAATGCCACTACAGATGAAGCTTCTGTGCTTCCTCTGCATTGCAAAGATGAATTTTGTTGATAATGATTTGTGATAAGTAATTTTTACTCTGAGTAAATTTTAAATGAGCTACTTTTTACTTTTATTTTTACTTGAGTAGATTTTTAGACTGGTACTTTTACTTGTATTAAGTCAAATTTCATTAATGTAATGGTACTTTTACTTGAGTAGAATATTTTCGTACTCTTTCCACCTCTGTCAGTAGGACATGATCAAACTGTGAACTGCTCACTAAAGTTGCTGCTGACGGCAGCAGAGCACACGAATAAAAGAGAATCTGTGCTCATTAATTTAGATTTACAGGCCTAGCAGATTATACATTTATATACTTATAAATATGGCAGTGCAAAGCTACCACTCTTCTTACCAGGATTTAGCACCAACCTTTTCATCTCATTTGAATTTTTTTTCTGTCCAGTTTTCCTGTGTATTATGATTAGCCTGATATCAATAATAATTCTTTGTTGCTTGATAATTACGCAAAGATTGATGTTTTGACTCATTTTGGAACTATTTTTGTTGGCAGAGAAAAAAAAATGCATGAAATATAAAAATATAAATATTTATTTAAATGCAAGAGTGCACTTATTTGATCAAAATCTCAGTAAAAAAGTAATATTGTGAAATATTATTACAATTTAAAATATCTGTTGTCTGTTTTAATATATTTTACAATGTAATTTATTCATGTGATGGCAAAGCTGAATTTGTCGAATGTCGAAAACATTTGTGCAACTTAATGTTTTTGTGGAAACCATTTTTTTCTGATCCATTAGATCAGAGTAATGTCTTGAACATCCATTGTTTGAAATATAATTTTTTTTGTAAAAAATTTCACATTTCACATGATCAAATTAATGCATCCTTGCTGAATAAAAATATGAATTTCTTAAAATAAAAATCTTCGAATGACCCTAAACTTTTAAACGCCAGTGTATATCAATTATATATTTATACTTATTTACTGTGTATAAAGTTTTAAACAGACGGTCTTATGCAGACTGCTTAGACCGCTCTGATTCATCGATTTATTATACACAGCATTTAAATGACATTTTATACTTTTAAATTAGTAGTCTGTTTATCCATGAACTGTTGATTTTGGTTGGTTCACTTCGTCAGTCTTAGAGTGGCCAAAAATGATTGCAATGTGTTGCAGTGCTTGATTCATTCATTAATTTCATGCATTTTTGTATAATTTAATTAAAAATGTTTTGATTTAAAAATCTGCTTGTCTAATTACAGCTTTATTAAAACTGAAATTAATACTACTTCACTTTTTTGTAGACTACTACATCTTGCCGTTTGAAGAGCTCATTGATGATGCTGTCCTTTTAAAGTCTGCCCTTCTTTTTTGTTCTTGCAGCTTTCTGAACTTCTCCCGGCTCAGTAGTGCTAGAGCCTCAGACGTATTTCATCCTCTTCCTCATCGATTGTGACTCTGAACTTCTCTCTCCCTCTGCTGAGGGAGCACCTACCGTCTGTACTTCTGCTGTCCAGTACACCAAAGCAGGTGACTTCAGCACACACACTGAAAGACAGTCCTTTTATACTCACAGGTGCCCTGGACCTTTTTCGTTCACCTGAGAGATCATATTCCTGCAGGCCAAGCAGTAAATGCTATAGCACTGTCTACTTCTGACATTCAAATGTCCTTTTTCCAATAAGACTACACTTGTGTCCGAGGAACCAGCCTATTTGAAGTCCTCGCATGTCACAATTCTGAGAAGTAATGTCCAAATAACAGGAACTTACAAAGACAAAAGAAATAAGGCCACAGTTGCTAGATATAAAGTTGCAGTGGCTTGTGTCTACATGTCAGGGCATTCAGATCCAAGTTCTCTCATAGAAGCTTGTCCCAGTTTGACTGGAAATGTGCAACTTAGGAGCTTGTCAAGACTGATTTTGTCTCATGTGATGTCTTTTGAGAACAAAATATAATTGGTTCCCTTGAGAAATCCGCTGCCTCACTAGGGGTTCACTGGTATGTCAGGACAGCCTGGTGCCCTTGAAGATTGTACATGGTAAAGATCTTGTCCCATTAGAATAAGTAGAAGAATGAGAACTCCATTCCCAATGCACAGGAGTGTGTGTGGCCACACAAACCGTACATGTGTGAACATGTAGTGACAAATCAGATCTGATCTTGCTCCCGCAACTCCTCTTCTCCTCTGTAGACTTTTGGAATGGCTGCTAAACCTCATCCACCTCTGATGAAGAAACACAGTCAGACCGATCTGGTGAGTCGTCTCAAGACACGCAAGATCCTGGGCGTCGGTGGAGAGGATGATGATGGAGAAGTGCATAGGTCGAAGGTCAGTCTTTGTATCTTGCATTATTATGTCCTTATTAATTTCCTCTCCCAAGTTCCATGCGACTTGCATACCAACTTACACACGCATGTTAATGTTTTGCATTCAGTTCTTGCAGAGAAATGGATGTTCATATTGTCAGTGTGTGATATGAACTGTACAAAAACACACAATGCAGTCTTTTGCTTATCTGATGCGCTTCCTTGGTTGTTGCACTTTGATGGAAGCTCATTTAGACATTTAGCCTTTTTAAAATTTTTGTGTTCTTTTTATATGTGGCCTGATTTTATTTTGGGTTCATTTTACCTGTTACTTTTTGAGTAGTATGTTGCCATTAGTCGGGTTTTACAAAATTCCTGTCCAAAAGTCCAAAATTATCACTTGCCAAATGGCCTTGTTGAATAAATAAAATTTTACTTGCCAGTAGATGGTAAGATTATAATACATGGCTGTGTCAGATTGTAAGAACAACCTGACTGTTGCTAATGTAAGTGATATGCAACATTTAAAGCAGACAGCAAGACAAACTGTCCACTAAAGATTTAGTGACCTGTAATTTTTGAAACACATATGCAAGAAAAATATAGCTGGTTTTCCAAGTAAAAACCGCCAAATAGTACAGAGTCTAGCGACACACAGCGACAAAGTAATTAATAAATAAAAAATATTCCAAAATAAAAAAAAAAAACACTGTAAAGATTGTATAATATTGCAAATATTGTAAGATAAATTATCCCAAAGCAAAATGTTCAATTATTTTGGGATCCAAATAAGGGATATTATAATCTAAAAATGAAAATTGTCATAATTTAGTGACCCTCATGTCATTAAAAATCTGTATGACAAAAGATATTCTGAAGAATGTTTTCAATGGTGTCCAGAGCAACACTGTATTCCACTGGCTTTTGTATGGAGCAAAAAAAAAAACATTTAAAAAATATCTTTAATGTTTCACAGAAGAAAGCTTTACAGGCCTGGAACGACATGAGGGTGAATAAATGATGACAGAATTTTCATTTATGACTGTAGTATTCCTTTAACAGAGCATTTTTGTTTATCATCTCATCGGTCTCTTTTGTTAAGGTGCATTTATACCACTTTTTGTTGGTAATTAGATTAGTAGTTAAGATGGAGCACCTTAACACCGAGTCACATCCCTCCAATGACAGATATACAGTAGATTTCTGTTGCTTTCATTTCCCTGCATTGCAAATGTTTTCCTTCACGCATGTGCCGGTTCTTGTTGAAGGAGCAGGCAGTCACACAGGCCGGATTATTCCCTCCAAAACAGCATTGTTTATTTCTTCCTCTTCCTGCCTTCTCTCTGCTCTGTTCATGCTAAATGCGTCTCACGCTCATGATTCAGGTCTGCTTCCTGGAGAAGGGTCTGTTCCTGTGAAAACCACGCGTTCTAGAATGACTGTACAGATGCGTGATTCAGTAATGACACAGCAGCCAGAGGCCAAACTCACATTCAAGCAGATGCACATGTCAGAACACATGCACAATGACATGATACACACCTAGTGAAGTGCTGTTTTTATGTGTGCATGGCCTTTTGGTGCAAATGACCCGCAAAGCATTTGAATGGAAGTTGCATTTGCATCAGCATTTGTTTTGACTGTGGTAGAAAGAGACAGAGCCAGTGTAAATATGTGGTAATACATGCACTGATCTCTCTATGTCCTTTTGCAATGTTTTGATATCCTCAAAAGTGCAATTTTTGTTTACATAACTTCCACACAAGTCGACCTGGGCTTTGGTAATAACTCCCATGAGATCACTCTCATTGCTATGCCTGGCTTTTATCTTCTGCGATCAGAGTCTGACCTGCAGTAGCCTCTAATCAGGATGTCGGTAATCGCTGAGAATTTTTTGCAGAGGCCAAAGCTGCCAGCAAATTGAAATATTTGCGCTCTTTTAGAGCTCAGAAAGGTCTCGGCTGCTTACACTGTTCAAATAAGATGGCCGTCACAAAACCAACCACCAGATAAAATGCAATTTGCAGTTAGCCAGTTGGTAAAGTATGCTTTCGAGCCGGAAATCTTTACTGCTGTGAATCCTAATGAAATATGACAGCTCTAAAATTAAAACTGGATTGGATTTAATTTAGGTTGATCTAGGATTGCTTGATTATGGCAAAAATCATAATCACGATTATTTTGATCAATATTGTAATCACGATTATTTAACGTGATTATGAGTGGGCCAAAACTTTATTTGAGTGATTTATATAAAGATAGCAATATATATTAAATATATTTTCTGTAAATAAGGTTGCTATGACATCTACATTTTAGAGACCAGTGTAAATTCACAATTCTCGATACCACAGCAGAATTATAATATTAGTAAAAAAAAAAAAGTCCTCAAAAATTATTGAAAATAATTTAATAATAATTAGAAAAAGGAAAAATAATAAGAAAGAAAGGAGGAAGAAAGGAAAGAAAGAAATTTTAAAAATCATACAATGATCTGCTCTCTATGGATTCTCTCTGCAACACAAAGCAGATACAAACTATAGTGTTTTCCATGTCAAGAGGCTGTTTACTGTTTAATGTTTTGTTGTTAATGCAAGGAATTTCTTTCCTTCCCAGGTTTGGGTTATTCCCCGTCCATTTATTCACGTTCTGTCAAGTTCACTGGTTTCTCATTGGTATATCTGTCTGAAATACCTAATTTTTTATTTATAGAGATCTTGATTTTGAGGTCAAGCTCGAAAAATGTAAAATTGGTGTCTAAAGTTTGTGGCGACTCATGAAAATCCTTGTATATTTCATTCTTTTCTAATTTAGTTTTTAATTTAATATTTCATTATAAATTATATCAGCATCAGCATAACAATTTGAGTGAAAAGTTGAATTAACAAGAATTTCAAAGTGTCTTGGCATTTGGTTTTGTCCATTTAGCTTTAAAGGGTTAGTTCACCTAAAAAATGAATATTAGGCTGCGTTTTACTCACCCCCGAGGCATCCTAGGTGTATATGACTTTCAGACGAATCCAGTCGGAGATATATTAAAATTTAGGGATGCTCCGATCGATCGGCCGGAATGAAATAAATTATTTGGCGCCACAGTCATGTCATCGCTGGTGTGGAAATGCTATGACGTTTCGAGAAACAATGACCTCATACGTCATCCGCCCGGAACTGCTTCCGTTTACAACAGTGAGCGCAAGCTAGATTAAAGTGATTATTACGTTTTGAATATGGATATTATTCTTTCAAAAACGCATCGATTCGCTACAGAAGGCCTTTGTTGTTGTGTTTTTACGGATGGGCGCTTTTTATTTAACTTCTTTTGGACTGAAGCAATGCAAAACACCCGCTGACTGCAATGATAGAGCTTGAAAGATCAAAGAGAATTTTTGCTATAACTCTGACTGGATTAGTCTGAAAGAAGAAAGTCATATACACCTAGGATGCCTCGGGGGTGAGTAAAACGCAGCCTAATTTTCATTTTTGGGTGAACTAACCCTTTAATGACAGCAGCACTTGAGTGTGAACTCCAACTTGTGCCAAACTTGGACCCAGTTGTTCAACAAGTTTAATCTGGATCACAGTGATCTGGATTTGTAAATCCCTTGTTTTGCTGTCCAGGATTTCATGCACTTTTTTCCCAAGGCAACATTGGATTGGATCACCCTGATCCAGATACACACTTTTGCAGATTACAAAATCCAGATTACCAGTGCTCTGAATTGGATTTCATGTATAGCTACTAGCTATGTCAAGACGAACAGGAACAGACAAACATCCCCTTCTATTTACTTTTAAAAAGTCAGATCCCTCATCTGATCCACAACAATTAAATAAAAACAAATATGCATTCAACAACAGATGCAGTTTTTAGAAAATATATTTGACTGGTTCATCTCGTGTATTTGTAATTAATATACAATAATAAAAACAGTTATTCTTTTTTTTGACTGGGAGAGTGACTTTTTTTTTAACTTTACTGTGCTGAAAGGTAGCTTAAAGTGTATGTACTTTATCACTGTAGCAAATCAAATGCAAAATATAAACATGATTCAAGCGACAGTGAGTCGTGCGCTTCACACTAGAGTTTACAGTACGTTAAAGTACGTTAGACATCATTTAGTCGCCCAGAGTGAAGATTTATTCGCATATGCGAGTGATTTACTCGCAATGTAGAGGGTTGCCATCTGTGCAATGATCAGTGTCACAATGGCTCAATGTTTTTTTTTACACAATGTCACAAAAGCAGTTCAGAATCTGAAATATTTCAAATTCATTTAACTTTCATTTGCTTTTAAATGTTTCAGAATTCTTAAACTCTTAAAAAATGACACTTGCATCCCACTCTGTGTATTATGTTAGATTTATTCATTGGGTTTTATAGCTGCCTGCCTATTTTTTACATTCTTGTCTTGTCATGCAGAAATCTGATTTTACTCTCTGCTCTTTCAGCACTCTTCACACTCTCAACCGTAAAATGAGCCTGTCTGTCTGCTCTTTGAAAGAGGTTGTGGGATTGTGTTGTCATTTCATTAACTTGAACAGTCCCTCAGCAGAGGATGAGTTGAAATACATGCTGTGTGGCAGTAGGAGGCGGCAGTATTGGATGTAACGAAAAAAATCCCTATGATGTCTCTTGTTTACTTTTGGTGCTATTGGAAGTTGTGGTGATTGTCTGGGCAGCTCTGGGCATCTGCATTCTGGCAGTCACCAAATCTAATTTATTTTCGAGCACATTAGCACATCCTAGTATGAAGCCCAGCAGCAGCATCTGCTGTATCACTGTGGCAGGGTCTACAGGGACATGCACAATCGCAGCCCTCATGGTGTGAGTTCTCTCTTTATCTCTTCATGCTTATTTTCCCACCTCTCTGCCTCCATTCTGTCTCTTACACTGGTTTTCTCTTTCTTATTTCCCTGTTGTGCTTCCATTTTGTTTCTTTTTACAGTCTTTTTAAGGAAATCCATGCAGATGCTCTGACACTGTGGTAGTCTGCCACAGTAAGTGGGATTCTGGAGGTGTGGCATTTTATCTGCATTCACCGAGCACCCACTGAGAATAAATGAAACATAATTTCCTGCTCATATCAGTCACAGCATTTACAATGTCATCAGTCAGCAAACCTCAAATTAAAATGCTTCTTCCTTGCACAGATTTATAGAATAGCAATCAATCATGTGACTCTGGGGTGCTGGTCTACTAACCTCTATCTTAAAGCGGTCCTATTATGCGTTTTCACTTTTTCAACTTTAGTTAGTCTGTAATGTTGCTGTTTGAGCATAAAAAAGATCTGCAAAGTTACAAAGCTCAAAGTCCACTTCAAAAGGAGATATTTTATTTAACAGATTTTTCAAAAACTACAGCGAATGACTCGTTTGTACTACAACGCATATTTTCCAGGATTTGTGATATCACAAATACCGACGAATGGGACGAGACCTGGTTGAGCTGCACTAGAGAAGGCAACGAGTGTTATCACTATGTCGGAGACACGCTAGCTTTCCCAAGGCAGACGAACTTAGAGTGGTTACAATCATCCGGTTTTAAATCGCGCTCAAATTGAGTTGATTTTGACGCAATATTTACACTGAAGCTCGCAGG
>NW_015541011.1:26756-53156 GCF_001515605.1 Sinocyclocheilus anshuiensis | reverse complement strand
CTAGTACACCCCCAAAACAAAATCAAGACTTTGTAAAAGAGCATAATAGGACCCCTTTAACATTCAGGCCACAAAACCAGAAACAAAAGACATTCTGACATTCATGTTCATTTTCACTCACTGTTTTGCTGATAATATACACTATCATTCAAAAAGTTTGTGGTCAGTACGATATATATATATATAAATTCGTATTTTTTTTTTGGTAAAGAAATCAATACTTGTAATCAGTAAGGGCATAATTGCTCAAAAGTGACAATAAAGTCATTTATAATTTGTTTATACTATTAAAAAATATTTTGAACTTTCTATTAATCAAGGAATTCTGAAAAATATTAAGCTGAACAACTTACTGTTTTCAAAATTGATAATAATAATATTTCTTGAGTGCTGAATAAGTATATTAGAATGATTTCTGAAGGATCATGTGACACTGAAGACTGGAGTAATGATGCTGAAATTCTGCTTTGCCATCACAGGAATAAATCGCATTTTTAAAATACTACAGTAAAAAAAGTTATTTGAAATGATAAATGATGAAGTAATACGATTTCACAATATTGCTAGTTTTATTGTATTTTTGATCAAATAAATCTAGCCTTGATGAGCATAAAAGATCTATCAAAAACATTAATAAACCTTACAGACTCCAAACTTTTGAACGATAGTGTACTTTAAACAAAACTTTCACTGGATGATAGAAATAGCCATTTGGACTGTGTATTAATTTTCCAGATTCAGTGCTGATTCACAGGCACTGTATTCGATTCTGCTTTCATTCATTTTGATTATTTCAGTTATAATGTCCATTTAACTTGGAGAATGTCCACTTTTAATTTAGAGAACATTTTCTATTACTCTGCAAATTTTGTGTGCAAAATCCTGTCATTCCAATAGGAATCTTCACATTTAGGAGTTTCATGCGAGGACGAAAAACTCTGCCCATGCAGGTTTCACTCATTTTTAAGTTGGTCACATGAGTTCACCATGTTGACAAACAGAAAGCTGCTTGGTTTGAAAGTGATGTCTTTGTGCTTCATACATCTCTATGCTATTGACAGTAGAAGCTGGACTTTTTTTTGCTTGTGAAATTTTGCTGCAATTTCACTAATATTACTGCACCATAATGCTGTAAATGATACAGGACAATCTTTCAAGCCAGTGACCCATCTTTTTTAACTATTCATTAAAATAGTTATTTGTTGTTTAAATCATATTACACTGGTAATGCTGTAACTCATTGGAGTCATTTGTTAATGAACTACAATGAAGTTCTAGTGTGATTCCTGTAACAAATGATTTTAATGAATTTGTTATTTTAATGGCTAGTTAACAAGACAAGTTACTGGTGTGAATTAGTTTCTTGGTTCTGAAGTAATAGATTTCCTTAGAAACCAAAATGCTCCTTTAGGAGCAATAAATGCTCTTTTCTATCTTTCAACTGTTTTAAGCAGCCATATGGAAACCCGTGATATGCTGCTAATGATAGAACAGTGTCACCTCCCAAAAATGTGATTAAACAATTGAGTTTGCCAACACGTTTATTTCCTTGTAGTGTTGCCATCTTTGTTTAACAGCTATGAAGAAGTAGGTGGATGCATTGAATGACAGCCATAAACCTGAATATGTGTGAATCTGTGGAAATCATCAGACACACAATGTGGGTGGCTGCATTTGCTAATTTGTTATCAAATTGGATTTCATGTATAATATAGTGTGATTATTAATCCACCTATCAACCGGTGGCCCCCAGACGTCAGCGTTCACAACAGGTTTCTTCACTTAAATTAATGATTAGCACCACACAACTGTGGACAACTCACCATGCACTATCAATTCATCATGCTTCAGAATGATATAGTTGTTCTTGTTCCTCCGAAGTCAATTCAGAATGGAGGTTTCTGTCAGAATTGTCACTTCTTGCAGGATATATCCATTTTTTATTATTCTGAGTGTAGTGTTTGTCTCTCTTGTGTCTTGCGCTCTCTCTTCCCATCTTTCTTTCTTCCTCACTTCCACTACTCTTCTCTCTCAGATCAGTCAGATGCTGGGGAATGAGATCAAGTTTGCAGTTCGAGAGCCTATGGGACTGAGGTAAGACCACATCCCTGTGCTGTTCCGCCGCGCTCTACGCTGCAGTGCTTAGGGGAGTTTGCTCTTATAAACCTAATTTATTACAGTCTGCCTGTCACCAATACAGAAAATAGCAGGCCTTTAATTAAAGCACAGTAATTTTGACAGGCCACAGATGAACCAGCTGAACCCTGAGCTTAAGTATTGTACAAATCCAGCCGCTGTTTAAGTAACGTGTATTATAACGCGTCTGTCTCTGGACACTAAAGCAAATTATTTATGTAAGAAGAATCTCCTGCGATATTATTAGCTTCTAATTTATGTGCATTAGCCGAGTCGCTTGTGAAGTCTCAAGATCTGTTTGAATTTTGCACCATTCAAGAACATAACACATTTCTAGAATATATGCAGTGGGGTCCAAAAGTCTAAAACCACTGTTGAAGCATTTTTTCTTGTTAAATACATTTTTAAATGATAAATTACACTACCGTGCAAAGGTTTGGGATAGGTAATATTTTTGTGAGTTTTTGAAAGAAGTCTCTTATGCTCATCAAAAATACATTTTTAAATGATAAATTACACTACCGTGCAAAGGTTTGGGATAGGTAATATTTTTGTGAGTTTTTGAAAGAAGTCTCTTATGCTCATCAAAAATACATTTTTAAATGATAAATTACACTACCGTGCAAAGGTTTGGGGTAGGTAATATTTTTGTGAGTTTTTGAAAGAAGTCTCTTATGCTCACCTAGGCTGCTGATTAAAAATTCAGTAAAACAGTAATATTGTGAAATATTATTACAAATTAAAATAACTGTTTTCTATTTAAATATATTTTCAGCATCTATTACTCCAGTCTTCAGTGTCACATCATCCTTCTGAAATCATTCTAATATACTGATTTGGTGCTCAAGAAATATTTCTTCTTATTGTTGGAAACAGTTGTGAAACATTTTATTGGACTGTCCTGCTTTTAATACAAGTATTCAACATTTTTATTCAATAAGCTCACTTAAGGACTTGTTTAGTAAGATTTTACCAGTAACGTTTTAGAATTTTTGTCATATGTAAATGTAACCATAATCGTAACTGCTGTGCTTTTTTTTTTAGTTTTTACTTTACTGTTTTTATTGTAACTCAGTTCTTGGCATGAAAATAGCCTCAGTTGCTGACATGGCTTTAAAAACTATACTACTACAACTACTACTACTGGAAACAGTTGTGCTGTTTAATATTTTTGTGGAAACTATGATTATTGTTTTTTAAAGATTCTTTGCTGAATAGAAAGTTCAAAAGAACAGTATTTATTTGAAATGTATTTTTTTGTATAGGTTAAATGCCTCTAACTTTTGATCAATTTAATGGATCCTTGCTGAATAAATTGTTTTTTTTACAAAAAAATGAAGAATGATAGTGTATATAATCAGCATAACAATTGGAGTGAAAACGAACATGTGGTTTGTCTCTCTTTTGCTGTAATGAGAGCAGCACTTTGTAAAACCTGATGATCATATTCTCCAGCATGATTTGAGATGATCCATCTTGAGCTTCAATGGAAGAACAACATCTGACCATCTGTAAAGAGTCAAATAAATGTCACAAATTTGCTTATTTGATTAGTGATCTAAAATTGGTCAGAATCTAAAATATTTCTTGTTCGTTGTACTTTAAAGAGACTTTAGTCTTTGCAACTTTACAGATCTTCTTTATGAGAGAAAGGAAAAATTGAAATCGCATCATATGACCCCTTTAAGTTTATTTCCAGGTTTAAATGCAATCCCAGATCCAGATGTATCCCAGATATTTCCTCTCAGGCTTTTGAACCCTTCTGTACTGTATATTGTTGCTAAACTTCCCTTGGCATTTTAGAATAGAAAATACATCATCTAAGCTAGTCGTCTTCTCTGCTGACTCTGATGTTTTTCCCTTTCTCAAGGTTATGGATCCTCTTCTCCGCTGTGGTTTTCACAGTCATGGCCCTTATGGTAAGGTTCAATACTTTAAGCTCCATATGTTCTCAGGACCAGTACTCTCTTACTATCTTTAATATCCTAAATGAGTCTATACAGTAATAATTGATTTTAAATGTGTGATTTATAGGCCCTAGCCTTCCCTAGCCAGCTGTATGAAGTTGTATTTGATCAAGAACAAACAGCCACCAGTGTCTCTATACGTCTCTATGGAGGGGCCATTCTCAGTAAGTCATATTGATTTCATTCTGTATTTTTAATAACCTAATGATCTCTCACACTCTTAATTAGAGGTTGTCATGTGGTCAGCACATCTATTGATGGGCCATAAAAAGACTCCTCTGAATATATTGAGGCACTCTTAGAATGTGTGTTTGTGTATTTGTTATGCGAGTAAATGGCCAGTCAGCCAGTGGATTGTGAAGAGAAGCGAGGAGGAAGTATTCCCTGCGGGGCGGCACGCTCTCCGCTGTTCATTCATTTAATTGCACATTAAATCTGACTCTTTCTGGCCCACTGCAGACAACAAATTTGCACAAATTAGTAGTGCAATTATTCCCTTCTCTACCTGCTCCCTTTTCAAATCTTGCCCTCAAAAATTAAATAGATGAGACATATTTTTAATAATACTCATTTAATTCTCCTGGTAATTGTTAAATCTGTCAGTATGTGTCAGCCGCTGTTCTCTGGTGTCTCCGGGTGAACATTTTATGTCTCAGTCCCCCAGTGATAAGTTACCTTTAATTAAGTTTAGTTCACTGGAACATTTGTGTCATCTTACTCAACATTTCCTCTCTCTTAATCTGCCATTTCTAAAATTCACTGCATTTATTCATTGGTTTAACTAACTAAACTGTACTAAACTAAAATATCATCTCAACTCACCTCATAAAGAAAAATAAAGTAATTCAAACCTTCTAAAGGGTCATTTATCTTCAGTATACAAACTATAATCCTGGTAGTTTGTATACTGAAGCATATCAATAAATGTTGTGACTTTTGAGATTTGTTTTAATGTTCAGCTGTCACAAGTTGTTCTTGTTTACTTGCACTACCGTTCAAAAGTTTGGGGTCAGTAGGATTTTTTAATAAATCTGTTATTCTTACCAAGGCTGCATTTATATGATCAGAAAGTTTTATATGTTAATATATTTTAAAATGCAATTTATTCCTGATGGCAAAGCTGAATTTTCAGCAGCAATTCCTCCAGTCTTCAGGGTCAAATGATCCTTCAGAAATCATTCTAATATGCTGATTGCTTAAGAAATTGTTCTTTTTATTATCAATGTTGAAAACAGTCATGCTGCTTAGTATTTATGTGGAAATCAAAATATTCTTTGATGAATAGAAAGTTCAAAAGAATAGCATTTATTTGAAATAGAAAGCTTTTGTAACATTATAAATGTCTTTACTGTCACTTTTGATCAATTTAATACACCCTTACTGATAAAAGTTAACAAGATCTTACTGACCCCAAACTTTTGAATAATATAATAGTGTACAGTATATATATATATAACACTTTCTCATTTATTTGCCTTCTTTTTGGCAGGTCTCTCTCTGATCTTGTGGAATGGCTTGTACACTGCTGAGAAAGTTATCATCCAATGGACGTTACTTAGCGAGGCCTGCTACTTTGCCATCCAGTTTTTAGGTTTGTCTCAGTAAGAACTAGTCTAATGCATGCTGTGTCTGGTCAGCTCTAGATGGGCCCTTTACTATCATGATGCTACTGCCCTCTAGTGGTTGGGGTTTCTCAATGGATTCATTCACTTGAGTTTCAAGTTTAATTTACTTATATAGCACAATTAAAACAGCAGCAGCTGACCAATGTGCTTTACAGCATCAGATAAAATAAATTTTAAAGCAGAACAATTAAAAAAAAATCACAGATAAAATCAGAGACAAATTATCAACAAGATATCAAAAGAAAATCGGAACAACAGAAGTCGAATTTAAAAAGTACATTACATAAGTACAAGTACATAATTCAAGTACATACAAGCACATTGTAACATACATTGTCTATGGCTTGCTGCACATATGCATTTGGTTGAAACATTTTGAAGAAGTAATATTAATTTCTAATTAAACTATTAAGCTGATATAGAAAAAAAGAGCATAGAGTAATATAAAATGCCGAAAACACTGGTACGTTGCAATAAAACAGGTTAAGGGGTTTTTATACAAATATATTGCTCAAAACATTACAAACTTTTGAACAGTACTGTAAGTGTAATTAGTCATTGTGATATTTATGATACATTTACCATGTGTTTTCTCCAAACTCTTTGATATTTGGATCATGTATATCTTCGCTTCACTATGTTACAGTGACCTCCGTCACTCTGGTGGAGCTGGGCTCCCTACCAAATGCTGCCATCCTCCTCCTCCTCAGTCGCGTATTCTTCCTCACTGTCACGCTGACCTACTACTACCATCTGGGACGCCGGCCCAAGAAGATCTGAGAGCCCCCCAAGCACCGTTACGACACACCTGGTGCTTGGGGAGTTGAGTGACGGGCCACTGGGCTGGAGTTTCCATCAGAAGCTTTGAACAGTGACACGACCAACAACATCAACCTGTTCACCTGGCGTTGAGCCCTACCACAAGGACAACGCCAACCCCAAGGCCTTTATTTTGATTTCAGCTTACACACAGGAGTTTGCCTTTACTGAGCAACTCCATCTCTTTTTGTTTTCTTTTCTTTTTTTTAATGGGAAACACTCACAATATGGTCAAATGAATTCCATTTTTCTTTCGGATAGTGCAGTCACAGTGTAGCCCTCCTCATTCACCGTTTATCGTGTAAAGTATTGCACACCGTAGCCGAGCTTGGACTGCTGCTGGCGTAATTGTCTGTAGCTATGGTATCAACAAAACTGTAAATCATTTCATGTAATAATGCCAATGACTTTGAGCTCCTAGTCATGTGACGTGCGTGAGGGTGGCTAGAAAACACTAGAATGTGTGTGTTTTACGTGCAGGTCATTCAGTGTTTGAGCAGTAAAAACATTGTTCCTGGTTGGTGTATTTTGTATCAATGCTGTATCACTGAACTAGGAACAACCTGCTCTACATCGAATTAGTTCTTATATGGGAATGGTTATGAAAAGCATAGTTATACTTTATGGATGACAGACGCAACAGGTTCATTACTTCGCTTAGTCGGCTAGTTGGTGCATGGACTGTTTCAGGAACTTCATTGTTAAACAGTTAATGGGTTTGAACTAATTATTCATATTTCAGATAACAACTTTATCAATTTTTTTCTTAGTGTCAAGTTCGTTTTCATCAAGATGTCAGTGTGTATGAACAAGAAACCTTTTTCGTTTAGTGGAACATGGTTGTGTAGTACAATGACATGTTTCTTTCATTTTAACAAGCAATGTAGCAGTATTTTCCCTCACTTTTCCCTAATATTGCCTTAATATGCTAAACTGCACAAGCGTTCCACATGTCAGCACACTGCCAGGTGTTTGTATTCTTCAACTGATCTGTATATATATATTTTTGTTGATTTGCAGTTCTCCAGTTGCTTATTTATTGGCCTGCCCAAAAGTTTTTGCATAAGTTAATTTAGATTTTTTTTAAGGTTTGTGGTATAACTTGCATGTTTGTTGTCTGAGTTGTTCAGTCCAGAAATTATCTTGTATGCCCTTGATAACAAGTCGTCTTGTGCGAGTTCTGAGACAAACTGCAAAATCAAAATGAATCATGTGTATGTAGTTACACGTTTGCTGCCTTGTTTGTATTTGCTGTTATTTTCCAAAGTGTCCATTAGTACAACAGTGACAACCCATGAAAAGCATAATAGAATTGGAAGCATTTTATAACTTTATAACTAGGGGAAGTCGTGGCCTAATGGTTAGAGAGTCGGACTCATAACCCAAAGGTTGTGGGTTCGAGTCTCGTACTGGCAGGGATTGTAGGTGGGGGTAGTGAATGTACAGTGCTCTCTCCCACCTTCAATACCACGACTGAGGTGCCCTTGAGCAAGGCACCGAACCCCCAACTGCTCCCCGGGCGCCGCAGCATAAATGGCTGCCCACTGCTCCGGGTGTGTGTTCACTGCTGTGTGTGTGCACTTTGGATGGGTAAATGCAGAGCACTAATTCTGAGTATGGGTCACCATACTTGGCCACATGTTACGTCACTTTAAATAACTTTAATAGCATAACTTGGATATTGGAAAAATGTTGATTGGCTATATGGAAGGAAGGAATACATTTCAGAAGAACCTGTACGGTAAATATCTGTTGTTAAATGTTGCGTATGAGGCTACCGTGCTGTTGGTTGTTTTCAAATATGATAGAGCTTCAGTGGAGAAACAAAGTGTGTGTTTATGTACAGTATGTGGACAAAAGTAGCAGTTACTCTTGGCAGGGTTTAATTAGGTTTTGCATTTAACCGGGCCCAACTCCAAACCTCCGCTTACACATGGCTCAAAATAAGTAATAAAGAAGTTCAAAGGACCAGCATTGTAGAGGCTCATGTTTCTTTCACAAGCCAGTCTGATTTTGACTATTTGTTGTCTTTACATGGGAACAAGGTTCATAGTTCAAATCTCGCTGTCCTGTAGATACATTTTCTTTGACACAAAACCAAATCAGTCCTAACTAGTAATTCAGAATAGGCATGGCTGTTACTGGATGTTCTGTACCTCTCATTAAAAAGCAAGCTCTCACCCTCTTAACACTCGCCCAGCTAAATATGATGATGGCAAATGCCAAACATGAATCATTTTGTTATTCACAGCTCCTGATGAGAATTGTGTTGTCATGCAATTAGAAATAATATCCAGTTAGCTGCTAGTGGCTTCAGGTGTCTGCCGATGGTATACATAATACCTCTGAAGGGATGTTAATGTACTTTTTAAATGTGTGTGTAAATATTTTATTGAAAGATACTACTGTTATGAACCTGCATCGTTATCTTTTTGGAATAAAGAAAATGTACATTTATTGCAACTGTCATTCAAGGTCTTTTTTTTTTGTGGCCAAATAATGCATGACTTGAATAATAAGCTTTTACTTCACACTAGCTTTAGCCTTTTGTCAGCATATACAACAGCTTGTTTAAAACAGAACTTGCCTGGAACTATTAAAAAAGGAAAAGAGACCTGTATGGTTATTTGTAATGACCTTGGCAAATTGTAACACATTAAAGGTATTCTAGGAACTGTTTTTGTAGTTTTTCCTAGAATTTTTAACCCCCTTGAGCACTTGTATTAGTACTTATTAGTACTTTGTATTATTAGTATCCTCTTCATAGCTATTCTTCATAACTGTAACTTCATAACTATACTAAATATACATTTAGATTTGCCAAATTGCAAATTAGAAGTGCCAAATTTTCTGAAAATGCAACTCCATATTATTTTATATGTAATAAGTTGTACTCTGTTATCATTGCGCTTTTGTGTAATCTTCACCCTTTTAGGCAAATTTTTGTTCTTTTTGAATGAATAATCTAGCTCAAGTAGATTAATCTCACACATTATTAACAAATGTTAACGCTTATGTCTGATAATTTGCATTGTAACAGTAATGGGATCAGACTTCAGCAGTTCCAGCTCTTATAGAAAATTACATTAAAGTTGTATGTGAAATAAAAATGTTTACTCTTTTAATGAAAATGTGTTTGGTATACATAAACAGGCTTTAACCTTACACTTAACAGAGACTTGAATTTGATAAAAATTCCTAACCCTAACCCAACAGGCTCAGACAGATAGATATACCATACTCTAAAATGAGCTTAAACACAGCTGCTCTACTAACAAATTTATGCCTGGATAGAAACCTGTATCTTATAACTGATAAAAGTAAAATACCAAATATAGCTGCAAGCAGCAATTACGGGGCCAAGCACTCCAGAGGCAAATTGAGGAGTTATGCATGGCATGGAGCATCAGACCAAATGCAACAATGAGTAATAAAAGCAATTTTAGGATGATTGTAATTGAAATGGCTGAAAAATCATAAATACAACCACTAGTAATATGATTAAATGGCTTATCACTTTTGACCAACAGGTGGCGCTGTAATCAAATCATTTTGGTGTGTTCTGTGTGAGGTGACAATGGCACACACAAAGTTTGTTTTCATTATGTCAAAGCTTTGAAGAAATATAGCCTTAGAGTCATTTTGGCACCATGCCTAAAATTTGTAGCAGCGCTGTACGAAAACGGTTTCGTCTATCGACACGAAATCCATAACATTTGTCAGCACAGTCTGAAGATGATTTGACTCGATTTTGGTGAAAAACGGACCAAAGCTTGAGGAGGAGTTCGAAAAAGTAGGTTTACAGTATAAATCAAAATGGCCGACAGGCAGTTCGGATTTGCTAAGGCATAATTGGTATGTATGTTGTCGGCATAAGTCAAGGAATATTTTGAGACCAGTTTCATTGCAATAGGCTAATGCCAATCAAAATAAATCAATGGTTTATTACTCTTGACCAATCGATGGCGCTGTTACCAAATTGGTGTGGCGTGGTCAGTGTGAGGTGACAATGGCACATACAAAGTTTGGTGCAAATACGTCAAAGCTTTGCAGAGATACAGCCTCAGATGCATTTTGGCATCTTTCCAGCAAATTAGTTGATGCGCTAAACGAAAACCGTATATATCAATACGAAATCCATAACTTTTTGCCAGCTTGGTCTGAAGATGATCCGAGTCAAATTTGGTGAAAATTGGACTAACGGTCTAGGAGGAGTTCGAAAAAGTAGGTTTTCAACATGAATCAAAATGGCGGACAGGAAGTTCAGCCAATTATGGCAAAATTGGTATCGATGTTCTCAGCATGATGCAAGGAATCTATAAACATCAGTCTCATTACAATATTATAATGGATGCAAAAGTTATTAGCATTTTTATAAATTGCTTTATAACGTTTGACCACAAGGTGGCGCTGCGCCCAAACTTTTTGAGTGCCATCAGGGCATGGTGCAGAAGATGGATACTGATTTTCGTAATAACAGTCTAAGCGTTCTTAAAATATTGCATTTTTTGACAAAATTCAAAATGGCCGATGCCCAAAATGGCTGACATGGAAAAAATTGGTATGATTCGACTCGGCATGATGCACCGAATCTAAAGAGACTGTTCTGTGATTTTTGGCCAAACCATTCAGAAATTATAAGCAAAAATATGCATTTTTTTATATCTCCTGACCACTAGGGGGCACTGCGCCGAAACACTGCAGGTAGTCTCAGGTCATGCTTGTTATAACACACACCAAGTTTGGTCTCAATACGCCAAACCGTTGCGGAGATATATCCTCACATCCATTTTTACGTGCTTTTCGTAGAATTCCTTCGTGCGTTATTCGAGAACGGTGGAACGAATCAACTTGAATTCCATAACTTTTTGCCAGCATGGTCTGAAGATGATCTGAGCCAATTTTGGTGAGAATCTCTTAGTTTCTTGAAATATACTGTATATTGATTAGCCCCCTTAAGTTTAACTAGCTCATTATCAGGTATAATAAAGATGGAATCAAATGAAATCAGCATTTGCAGTCACTAAATTACAGCCAGATATTTAAAAGTTTGTAGAGAGGCAAGACACAAGACTCGAGAATGATTCAAGAATGCATATTTATATACTGTATATACTCATTTTTGCAATAACACATAATACAACATCATAAAAAAAGACCCCCTTTTCCATCAGTTGCTGCATGGACAGAAAGGCTGTAGATTTACTTATTGTAGTCATTATGTCAACGAGGTTTAGCTTAATTAAATCATGGCCACGAATTAAGAACAACGTAATAATCAATAAAACTAGCAATCGGGAATTCATTATTATTTCTTAGCAGTTCTCAGGTTGGCTACGTAAACTTAGCATCGTTTTAAGGTTATAAAATAAAAATCGGTAAAGTTACTCACTCTATTTGCAGTCTGCAGACAAGACACTCTTGCTTCATGCGTTATTCGAGAACGGTTGGACAAATCAACTTGAATTCCTTAACTTTTTGCCAGCATGGTGTGAAGATGATCTGAGCCAATTTTGGTGAGAATCAGACAAACCGAATACGAAAAAGTAGGTTTTACGAACAATTAAAAATAGCGCAAAAACTAAACCTTGCGACTTTTGAAAAAAAAAACAAAAAAAAACAGCAAGACCGCGAGACATTAACGAATCAAAAATGCCGCAAATAAGTTCGATTTCCTGTTCGTGGTCAGTCAATAGCCGCGTGTGGTGTCCAAGTTTGTAAATAAAGACTAAACGACAGCTTCTGATATATTTGTTTAGCGATTTATTTCATTCATCTCCCTCTCACTGGTGGAACTTTGTATTGTGTGACATAGTCCAGTCGTGTTTAGGGCGGAGTGCCGCGAGGCTACTGGCCCAACGGTGGGAACGCGGCATGATTTCGGCCTCCGTGCTCGAGGTCCGAGGCTATTAGCCCCGGCTCGCACTGGCCAATGGAAAAGTGGCTAATGGGTGAAGATGGCAGAAGACTGTACGTGCGCGAGATGGACATATGCGCATCTTGTCATGGCATTTTACATACTGCGAGTTTACATAGCCTATTAGTCCTGTTGTGTCTAATATGAATAGACCCAAGCTATTCACAGATATTGCCAGATAATCACTTTACCTCTACCATACTTTTAACAGACTTGGATCGTTTGTGATTCTGGCTGTCATCCTTTCTTGCATTGTCTTGAGCCTTCACTTGGCCAATTATAAGCTATATTGTCAGTAGCCTGGATAGCCCACAGTCATTATGCTACACCATATCGCCCTCTACTGGATGTAAAATGCTCTGCAGTACATTTAGTCATTTTAGAATGTTAAGTATGGTAACACTTTAGAATAGGGAACACTTATTCACTGTTAACTACGAATTTTGCTGCTTATTAATAGTTAGTAAGGTAGTTGTTAAGTTTAGGTATTGGGTAGGATTAGGGATGTAGAGAATAAGGTCATGTAGAATAAGGCATGTGCTTAATTACTACTAATAAATGGCTAATATTCTAGTAATATGCATGCTAATAATAAGCAACTAGTTAAGAGACCCTAAAATAAAGTGTTACCATTTTGGTGAAAGTAACTCAAAAGTAATACAGGAGTCATGTAACGTATTACAATTCTGAGACAGTAATATTGTAAGGTAAGGAGTTACTTTTAAATAACAGTAACAAGTAATCTATAATGTATTACAGTTTGGAAGTAACTTGCACAACACTGCAGAGCTCTGACTTTGGCGGCAACTATGATCACCATGGTAACCTGTGTCATACAGTCTATGGTTCAGCCCTGTTTTTATACAGTCTATATTTGGTTCAGCCCTGTTTTTATACAGTCTTTGGTTCAGCCAGGCAGGGCGGTAAAGGGTTAAAGGGTTTCTCATACTGCTGCTAGTCTTTTTGTTCAGTCTCTAGTAGCACGACAACGAACTTACTGACAGCTGCTCAACGGATCTTCCTTGCGACTTGACACAAAAGAGGTAAATGATTTTCACTTGTATCTAAAATGTCAGTACAGAAAGTATTAAAAGTGATTTAACTTGCTGCTGGCCTGAACTAGTGCCAATAAGTTAATCTAACTCAGTAAATAGATCCTGAGGAGCTTTGTACCTTATTCGCGTTTTCTACCATAGTAAACTAGGTCTGTGCTATTTTGGAGTGTGTATTTGTTATTTATATATAGCTTTAAATGCTCGCTGATGTGGCGCTGGCAGCTCGCACCGTTTTCACTGTTTCGCTAGTTTTAATGATGGTTAGGCTTGGTTAGAAACTAAATAATCAACAAGCTGTCTACACTAAAACAGTGAGCAGCCAGACAGCCTTGGTTTTAAAAAGCAGCATTCTAGTAGTCGCGTGGAGTGTAGGCAGTCACATCTCTTTGTATTATATTAGCTTTGGATGTTCTCACTGTCCTGGAACACCAGTAACTTAAATATAATCGAACTGTAAAATTGTCATTGTGAGGCCTGAGCATGTCATGGAATTGAGTAATTAAATATAAATCTTATAGAAAGTCGTAAAAATGAAAAATGTCTGTAGAGTACACACAGATCACACACACACACACACACACACACACACACACACACACACACACATATATATATATATATAGAACTCCCCTAAATTCCCCTTTTAGGTGGCTCTTATGGGGGGGGGGGATTTTTTTAATTTGAGGGGAGAGTTAGGGGATTTTTTTAGACACATTTTTAAACCAATCATCCAACCTAAATGTTTCGTCATCCAGTGTATTTGTGTTTTACAATTTATAATGTTGATTCATATTTATATTGTGAGGAAGATACTCTGAATTGAATTTATTTTGAACTAAAAAAGACAAGTAAACAGTCAGTAGTCTTTAATGTATAAATAAACATTAGTGACAGACAGCAGCAGGTTTATTTAGGTTGCTGTCTCTTTAAGACCTCATGCACGGATCAAACTGTTACACATAAGTTTTGTTTCGCAACTGTTTATATTAACTTAATAGCCTGTATACTGACAATGTTTAGTATAAATCGACTGTTTACATGAATACTCATCCAGACGGGCACTTTGACATATTTTTGTATGTATTTGGCCGTTTATGCGCAAAGGCGCGCGCTCTCAGATGCATCTCTATGTGCGTGCGCTTTGGGTGTGAGGCGGCTCAAAGAAAGGGTCTCGCAGTCACAGAGCGCGCAAGTACTGAATTGAGCACTTGAATGTTTAAAACTGTAAGACTCAAAAGCACGTGCAAATGATACATTCCTGTCGCGAGCGTCTTTCATGTTGAAATATTTGCGGGAATTTCCCACATACAAGCACGGAAACTGCGGGAATCAGTAGAATTATGTGCAATTATACTCGTTTTTTTTTTATTTGCCAGACAATGTTTTTAGACCTGATATATGCAAGTACATCATGTACGAAATATCAGACCACAATTCTTAGCGTAATGTAAGTGCATTCTAAGTATTGCCGCAGGGGGCGCAATAGTGTATTATTGTAAACAATGTTCTTTTATGGTAAGTTTTCTCTTTCAAATCAAATACCATTAGTCTGAACAGTTTGTATGAAAAAAAGAGGAGAATCTTGCTAAGCAAGTTTGTTAAAACTATTTATTTTTCAATTACCTAATGACACGTCTTGTTTAATGGCTCAGACATTTGAACGCAAAGCCAGAAACTTACTTTACGCAAGCCAGTGTTGTATACATGATGTGCATATGGTGTGTTCAAGTCATGTTGGAAATATTGAATTTACGAGTTGAATGCACATGAACACTACCACAAAGTCATAATTTTTAATGGGAAACTCTAGAGTTAAACCTAGAGTTTCCGAGTTGGAGGTGTGTCAGTGAGAAAACAAGTTGAATGTATCTGTATATCTGTATCTGTATTTGTTAAAATTACATAATTTTTCCCCATTTACAATAAAACTAAGTTGCATCTACAAAATAGTAGACATAGTAGTAATAGTAGTGTTGTACAATTACAGTTTATATATTGATTCAACACGTTCATAAATTGATCAAAAATATAACAAACAAAAACACACAGATGCACATCTTTGTTCATAATTTTTGTATAAGTAGACTTAAATGTGTTGTGTAGACTTAAAACTTCCCAACTCATAAATACGAACTTCCCAGCAGGTCTTGAATGTACCAGTAGCCCTAACAAATCTCAATACTTAAGGAATCGATAGAGTTAAATGTGTGTGCCGTTAAACTGGATTTGTTATTATTCAGGTAAGTTGCTATAAACATATTGACTTTAGGAAACCTGTTCAGCAAGATTCTCTTCAAATTGTTGCTCTGCCATGATAGTATCATGACCGTCAAATCAAATTGTGCATAGAAAACTTTAACCGCCAACTGCTGTTTATCATGGCTGCCGGAAGTGCATTCTTCAAACATCAATTCAGTCGCATCTTCCTCTAATATGTTAAGGTGAATTTTGGATTTCTGCTTACTAAATTATTTGTATATATGCTTGCCTATCTACACGGTCTGAAATTTGGTGTGAGATTGAGGGTATTGCGTACAGTGTTAACTCCCGCAAGTGCCACGTTCGGTAAATTCCTACTAGTGATGTTTCGTTTGTGAACGAATCGTTCTTTTTGAACGAATTTTTTAGGTGAGCAAATCGTTCTCGTTCACATAATCCATTGACTCATATTTCTCGTTCACTTAAATTCCCCCCTCCAGAGCAGCGTGGCGCTATTGGCAGCGCATGCGCAGATCAGTGAACCGGGTAGCTCTCGTCAAAGAATGTTTCATCCTGTCAAAGAATGACTAAACCTCGAGCCAATAGCCTTCGAGTTTGAGATGTGACGAAGCATGTGATTTGTTGAATGTAGTGAACGAATACGCCCTTCACTGAACGAGTTTCTTTTGAGTCTGAACGAGATCGAGAGATCTTCTCGTTCATGAACGAAATGACCGAACTGGTACATGTCGTTCGTGAACGAGTTGAATGAACTGCTACATCTCGTTTGTTAATGAAATGACTGCACTGGTACATATCTCGTTCGTGAACGAAATGAATGAGAGTGTACCTGGTCAGTCGGCCATTTAGCATGTCAATCTCGAACAGCAATCAGCAGATGCAAAGCACAGTTATAGGTACTGTGCACATACGCTTGTTTATATATTCATATTTAGCATACAGAACATAACTCAACTTTTTGGCAAGTACTTTTACTCTACTCACACTACATTTTTTGGAAGGTAATGGTACTTGAGTATATTTTTTCAGCACTCTTTCCACCACTGCTAAACTGCAAGCTAAAACTAAAACCGGTGTTTTCAGAAAGGAAGCGCTTTTATCCACAGTGGAGAGAGCGCGCGCGTGCACATGGTTGCCAGGTTGATAAAGATAAGTAACACACTTAGCAGATATTTCCGTATTGCGCAAGTGGGAGGCTCTGTTTTGGGAATTACGTGTCTTTATATCAGGCATCCCAGTTGTGTTCCTCTGCGGCCAGATTAAACCTTGTTATAGCCTATATATTATGCTCTATACATTATGTTTTTTAGAAACCTGCACTTTTCTGCTTAATTTTAAACGTTGTTCTTGTATTCAAATTAAGCGCGGTCCACTGCTGCACACGTGCCACAATATCGATACAGGGACAGCTGTATCGATACTCCTATCGTCAAATGCCTGTGACGATACATCGTCGTATCGATGTATCGAACACAGCTCTACATGATACTACATTTAATAAAGATATTCTGGGATATTATTAGGGTCACTAGTCTGCTGTCAGGACTGCGACATCTGTCTGTAATGAAAGCACAGATGTGGAAATAGGTCAGAGCTGAGTTTGGGCTAAGAAGTGGATGATGCTTCAGGTCCATAAAAGGTTAAGGGCTGGCAGACCTCCCAGGACGTGTCTGACTGGAATGAGCCCACAGAGAGAGTGAGAGAGGGCCAGGATACAGATGTTCCCCTTCTTTTACTTTTCCTAGCTGGAAAACTCCTGCTCTAGGAGCCAGCTAAAAATGGGATGCCACTGTCTTTGAGAGCTGCCTTGCCAAGACAGGCTCGCTGCAGAAACTTAATATAGGCAACTCCTTTTTATAAGGGAAATTTAGGTTTGGGTGCTTTCTAAAAAAGATTTAATGTGCAACAACATTCCTTGTTGCAAACCAGTAAACCAGTTGTAACTCAGCTTGCATATATTAGTTCACACTGCATTTGAACAATTTTTTCAGTTTCTTTAGACTTATATAAGGTGTTTAAAGCCGGCATGAAATAAAAATTCACCATATCTATTCTCTAAATCCATGTCATAGATTTTATTGTGAAAAATTAATCTGTGCAAATGTTTCTTTTGTAAGTTTTATTACACTTATTTAAATGAACTGCACTAACCGAGCAGTTCATTTTAGGGTGTTTTCACACTTGATTTGATTGCCTGGCCCTAACCTGAGTTCAGTTGATCCTCCCTCCCCCTGCACCAACTGGATTGTGTTCACACAATGTTTTTTGGTTTCTGAACCACACTCTCAGAAATAAAGGTACGAAAGCTGTCGCTGGGGTGGTACCTTTTCAAAAAGTACACATTTGTACCTAAAGTGTCCATAATGGACCTTAAAGGGATGGTTCACCCAAAAATGAAAATTACCCCATGATTTACTCACCCTCAAGGCATTCTATGTGTATATGACTTTCCAATCCAATCAGAGTTATATAAAAAAATGCCCTGGCTCTTCCAAGTTTTATAATGGCAGTGAATGGGTGTTATTTTCAATAGTCCAAAAGAAGTCCAATAAAGTGCATCCGTCCATCATAAAAAGTGTCCCACACGGTTTCGGGGGGCGAATAAAGGCCTCCTGAAGCGAATCAATGCGATTTTGTAAGAAAAATATCCATATTTAAAACTTCATAAGTAATAGCTTCCACTAACTGTCGTACGCACGTTCACAACAGAACGATGTTCTGGCGGATGATTTAGGCGTAGCGGTAGAGTAAGCTCCGGTGAGAAGTGTCTTACGCGGAAGCACAGAGGAGAGAGCAAAACAAAACACCAGTCATTGAATTAGAAGTACAAAATGAGGATTTATAAAGAAAAAATGTTGGACGGTTTCGATATAAGCCAAGAGGAGACTGGTTTTCCTTTGCTAAACAAAGTAAACTTTGCTTCTTTTACTCCTGTAAACAAAATCTTAGTTCTCGCAAGACTAGCATATTCTCACCGGACCTTACACTACATCCTACGTCATCCGGCTGGAACGCCACTCTCTCATGTACGCACATACGACAGTTACCGGAAGCTGGAGATTACTGTTTATTAAGTTTTAAATATGGATATTTTTCTTACAAAAACACATCGATTCCCTTCAGGAGGCCTTTATTAACCCCCCGGAGCCGTGTGGGACACTTTTTATGTCACTTCATTTTTAGGTGAACTATCCCTTTTAAGGCCGGGACACACTAAGCTAACTTCAAAGAACTAGCGGCAACAAAAGCCGACGGTGTTGTTGCCTCGTGTCGGACTACAGCCGACGGCAAGCTAACACGTGCGCTCTGCGCATGCGTGAGAGGAATTAACTGTCTATATCATCAGCTATCAATAGTATATATTCGTCATTCAAAAGGAGAAACCGAAACAAAGATATTAGAGATAAACGCAGATATACGAAACGTAAACAAAGCAGCGCTTGCTTACCATTTTGAATATCAGTAACGTTGATTACTTTAATCATTTTAAGTGGCTCATGTTGTTATGAAAACATTCGCGTATTAGAATGATTGGGAAAGTTCACGTAACATTTAAACAGCCTTCTGTCTGTACCGCCTTCATTTACGTGCTTGTTTTCATCACTTTCGCTTTAATTCCTGGGCACTGACTCGTTCGCTAACCTAAACATTCAATCAGAGCTCTCACTCGCACCGATGGTCCCAACGGCCCCGATGCTGAATCGGGCAAACTGACGTGAGCCCGACGAGAGCCAACGAGTGGAACACACCAAACAAACTAGCCCGACCGTCTCACGCCGTCGGCCTGACGTTGGCCAACGGCCGACCGTCGGCTTGGTGTGTCCCGGCCTTAAGGTACATATTAGGGCTGGGCGATATGGCAAAAAAAATTAAATCTAGATTTTTTCAGAACGTTTGACCGATTCTTGATTTTTTTCGATTTTTAACTATAGTCAACTTGAAAATGTAACTACAACACGATCCAAGTAACCTTTTCTTTATTACTGACTGTTTACTTGTCTTTTTTAGTTCAAATGTATTCAATTCAGAGTTTGAAATTAAAGGTCTTTTTAAGTGATTTCTAAACAATATAAATATGAATCAACGCATAATTATAAATTGTAAAACACAAATATAGTGGGTGACGAAACATTAGATGATTATAGTTTTAAAAAATGTAAAAAAAAATACCCCAACTCCTCCCTCAAATTAAAAAATCCCCCCCATATAAGAGACACCTAAAGGGGGAATTCCCCCCCATTTTCCAAAATGAAATTCAGGCAGTGGTACTGCCCCAGTGACAGCTTTCGTACCTTTATTTCAGAGAGTACACAGTACGTTTGTGTCATCAGAGTGGCAGCTGTTTACCCCTGTTGGCCTCACTTTTCTACTTTTTGTGGATTTTGAAAACTTGAATTTGTTTCCAAAGCACCAACACCGAACGACACGTGCATCTATTTGTCACGAATGTAATGCAAAGTTTTGAAATTTCTGCTACAGGTGAGTGGAAATGAGATTTGGAAATGATGCTTTTGATCATCTGTTACACTCAGATGTATGTCACAGTACGGAAGAGCAGATTTTTCACTACTTAAATTTCATGAGGACTTTAAAAAAGTCTGTTGAAAGGACTTTAAAAAAAGTCCTATACTGCACAAATTGGTTTTCATACTTGTATTCTTTTGTGGTCTGCAACCTAGTTACCAGTGAAAGTCTGATCATGTGTCAAAGCCCTTTACACCAATAAGAAGAGGATTTCTGTCAGGCAGAGGTTGCGTGTGATGCTTTAGATGTCCATGGCTTATTTCACTTAATGTTATATGATAAATGTTCCTGATTTGTCCAAAGTGACTTAAAAAAGGAAGTTTACAAAGCAAGTGATTCTTTGTAAACAGGCAGTACGATTAAAAGTGCAGCAATACAAAGTTCCATATAGGGCAGAAACGTTCAACAGACACTCCAACCCCCTGAAATGGTGAAAGGATGATCTTTTTTTATGTATTTTTTTTTTTTTGTAAAGAATGATGGAGGCTAACAAACGTGTTGACAAATATAGCACAGAAAATTTTGTTGATGGTATAGTAGATAATTGTTTCCCCCTATGATTGTAATGCTGTGATGTGGCCGTTGAAGACCCGGCTCTCATTTAGCTATGGCTTGACCTTCCTCTTGGTGGAGGGGTGAGAGGGGGAGGCTCATGGGTAACTGGGGCGTGAGACTGTTTCCCCTCTTAAGTGGAGCATTCACGCTGCCTCAATTACGGTTGCCATAGGACTGCCCTGAGAGTATGAAAGATGTTGGCTGGGGGAAATCATAGGGTTATGCAAAAATAGTGTCTTGTGTGACCCAGAAGGGGTGAATTATTACTTGGCCCATAATTTGGGTCTTTTGCTTCAGCCTAAATTACTAACAAACTCAAGAAGCCTTACTTAGTAATGTTTGAACTGTTTTTTATGGTTGACATTTGAACAACACAAGAATGAGACTTGAAATTGCTTTAGTTGTGTTAGGCGTGCTCTTGGCATTCACCCAAAATAGTATATGAAAATAGCTTTTAATATTTTTAACTTAATGATGGTTAATTAAAGGTTCTGCCTCCTCCTTTCCCTGAAGACAGCATTAATAATTTTGCTGCACCTCCTTTTAATCTCTTCTTTTGAGCACGTGTTCTAGACATGTAAATCAGTGGCTCCCACACTAAACACAAACTTGTGTACCCATCCTCCCTGTAATTTACTGTCTGCTATAGCCTCTATTAAAAATGTCCAAAAAAATAATTGCTGAGATATCGCATACTTCAGTGAGTACATAAGAAGATTGTAATAACAGTATTCACACACCATGATTGAATAAACAAATATAGTTCCCTATAACAATTATAGTTTTCCTATAGTTTACATATCTGTATTTATTTTCAATTTTTTTAAATCCTATTTTCCCATTTGCCACATGACAAAAATTTAAATATCATACATTATTGAAGACATTTAAAAGTATAATTTATAATAATGATAATTTAGGTTATTTCTGTTTTATGTTTTGCTTATTTATGTATTTTATAATAATAATAATAATAATAATAATACTTTTTTAAAAACCATTTTGCCATGACATTGGCCCCATTTGCCACATGACAAAAATTTAAATATCATACATTATTGAAGACATTTAAAAGTATAATTGATAATTTAGATAATTTAGGTTATTTCTGTTTTATGTTTTGCTTATTTATGTATTTTATAATAATAATAATAATACTTTTTTTAAAAACCATTTTGCCATGACATTGGCAAGACATTGACATGTCTTTGCAGTATTATTGGACAAAAGCCAAAATACCCAGAAGTATGATGTAGGCATGTGTAGGAAATCCCTGTTCACTCATGATCTTTAAATTAAACGGTATTAATTTAATATTCAAGGCCGCTGTCTGCTGTATGACACCATGCCATGTATGCTACTGATTTCTTGAACAAAATCAATCTAACTCAAGTGTTGATATCTACTGCTAAAATAGATGTTTTGTTCAAACCTTTGGGGGTCAGTAAGATAAAAAAAAAAAAAATCTCATTTATTTTTCGTCATTTTATTCTAGTAAATAGAAAAATCAAATAAGGAAATTAATTTCAAAATTTTGGATAGATATTTCAGCACTGTTCAAAATTCAACAGTACTGTACGGATGCATTGATTGACAACATAACATAAGACAGTTTACTTCTTTTTGTGTATATTTAACACCCTATACATGTGTAAAAAGCATGCTTGAACTGAAGCTCTGTCAAGTTATTTGTCAAAATAAATAATAGTGAAAGAGCACTTGCTGGGGGAAGTTATTTGTCTATAGTGATTATGCTGGATTAAATTTCTGGTCATGTGATCTATAAGTATCTAACATCAGCAGTGTAACCCTTACCAAAAAGTAGCATACTTCAAGTTTATTTTAGTAAGTATAATAAAAAGTAGACTAAAAGTATACTTTCCTATTTTTAGTTTAAAAGAAGTATACTAATAGCACACTTGAATAAACTTCTTTTTCGTAAGGGAAAGCTTGCTTGGGTGTGTTCAGATGCCCTTTTGTGTTGTGCTAAAAAGCCTAGGATAGGACAGCTTTAGTCTATTATATGCAATGGGCCAGCATGCCATCATTGTATTATAGAGGGGATGTTGTGATTGACCAGAGAATGGGCGACATCTACACAGTTGAGTTACAGTACAGCTAACAGCGACTGTAGAGATTAGTAAAGAACAGAGATGATGGGGTGCCTCAGCTTCCAGATGGCAAAACTTCCTGCAACCCAAACTACACCATAAACACATTCTCACACACACAAGCTAAAGTCAAGTGTGTGGTTGTTCATGTATTTTGGCTGCAGTATGTTTTGTGGATGTGAATCGAAACTGCTGAACCGAAAGCCAAATCCTCTGACACCTGATGAAACTTTTTTGTACTTCCCCTTCCATATTTATTATTGTTTTCTCAGGCCAAACTGCTGAATGTTGAAGAATAAGAGAAAAGTCCAATCCTGTGTAGTATACTATTTTTTTTATCATGACTGTGAACATGCTTACCAGTGGAAAGAGGGGAAATACATTGGCTGTGTTGTTATTTCTCTGAACTCCCCTTTGTAAATGAATTAAAATACAGAAAAAGAGTGCATTCAGCACAGAAAAGTCGAGAGTCTGGTTTATAGCTCCCTGGAGTACTTTGAAGAGATGACGCCAAGTAAGCTTGGCTCTGTGACTCTCTCGCTTCATATCCTGATATATTGCTTATTACTCCAGACTGGAGTGTGTGTGTGAGTGTGTGTGTATGAGAAGAAGAAACAGTCTAAGTGAGAAATGGAAGAGTCATGCTCTCATGGTTACATTTTGAATCCCCCTCACAGAAATCTTACATTTTATTCCCAGTGTCTTCATTAGATGTTCATAGAGGCTTTTAAAGAGAGTTCCAATATTTTAAGAGCAATTTCATATAAGATTACTTGGATGGATTGGTGTAAGTCAGTGGTTCTCAACTAGGTTTGCTTCAGGATCTTGATTTTGCATGATTGGAAATTAAGTGGCAACCCATCGCAGAATTGTTTATTGTAAGCAAAAATGTCTTTGGAATCAAACAATGAAATGTTTTTGAATCACAATAAAGACACATTTTATGATTGTAAATTATTTTTCTCCTCCATTTCAAAAGTTGATAAGCCTATTTATGACTAAGCCTTTTACCGCAAACCCCCACCACCTCTTTTTTTTTTTTGAAAACTGCTGGTATAAGTTATACTCATGAGATCTATTTCTCCAAAAAGAAAAGTCTTCTGATGATTGTATTACTATCCTCAGGGATTGTAGGATGCTTGGCAGAGAAGATATTTATGAATAATATCTTCTGGGAATCTGACCAGAAAGGCATTTTAAATCTCTGACATCATAAAGTATTTCAGAAAATGTGTAATGAGCTTCAAATGAATAAAATGAATAGAACATGTAGGTAATGTTGACAGTAATGTTACTTAATATGAAATGTTTTTGAATCACAATAAAGACACATTTTATGATTGTAAATTATTTTTCTCCTCCATTTCAAAAGTTGATAAGCCTATTTATGACTAAGCCTTTTACCGCAAACCCCCACCACCTCTTTTTTTTTTTTGAAAACTGCTGGTATAAGTTATACTCATGAGATCTATTTCTCCAAAAAGAAAAGTCTTCTGATGATTGTATTACTATCCTCAGGGATTGTAGGATGCTTGGCAGAGAAGATATTTATGAATAATATCTTCTGGGAATCTGACCAGAAAGGCATTTTAAATCTCTGACATCATAAAGTATTTCACAAAATGTGTAATGAGCTTCAAATGAATAAAATGAATAGAACATGTAGGTAATGTTGACTAATGTTACTTAATGCTTAATGAGCAGAGACCAACTGCCTATTTAATGACTCCCTCAAATAAGTCATGAGTCATATCGAACATATTTGCTTTGAGCTGTTATGCCTTTGCATGATTTTCTGACACGTGTCTTCCTTTTGACACAAAGAAACAAACACTGCAATGTTTTGCTCAGAATTGCAGTTGAATTACAAATGAATAAATTTGAGATTTCTCTGGACGAGGATATACCTACTGTTCAAAAATTTTGGGTCACTAAGATTGTTTTATTTTTTATTAATACTTTTATTCAGGAAGGATGCATTAATTTGATCAAAAGTGACAGTAAAGACTTTTACATTAATACAAAAATTCTATTTCAAATAAATGCTGTTCTTTAAACTTTCTAGTCATCAAAAAATCCTGAAAAAAGCATCACTGGAACTTAACTGGAAAATATAAATATCATTCGTTAATTAAACTGAAACTAATCAACCAGCCAGAATACCTAGAGTGAAAACTGAATCACAGCTGTGATTTATAGAACAGGTTTTTTTCCAGCGAGAGCTTACACATTATCACTTGCAGACTGTTTTTAACAATGTGCAGAGAGAAACTCTTTCATTATTGTTGTCATGTCTAAGACCTGTTCAGTGTCAGTTAGAAGTTGTCTCCATTGGTTTTCTTCTTCATGCCTCTTAGAGTTTTGATGAGATTTCCTCTCTTTTACAGAGCAGCAGTCATGGGGAAAGGATGTATTGCTGCCACCAAGTATTTCCTGTTCATGTTCAACCTCCTCTTCTTTGTAAGTGCACACACTCCTACACCTTTATTCTAAATCTCAGCAGGAACACTGCCCTTGAGCTCAGCGCATTAGCCATGTGGCTCCATGTCTTTAGCCCTGGTCTTCAGGTCTACTGTGAGCTAATGCAGGATGAAAGGGAGGTTACTATTGAGAACTGAAGTGAAAATGGAGCTTTTTGAGAAGAATAGAAGTCTATAAGAAAATGTATTTATGTAAAAAGAAGTTTCTGACCTCTGTGCTTGTAAAAAAAAATGCTGCTGTTTCAACTTCAGTTTAACACAAAATGTATGTAAAAAAAAATTGACTGCTCAGATTATGCTATAGTACAATGTGGTCATGCAGTTGGCATTATTATCAAACTACATTATTGGAACTAAAGAGAAACCAGTAAAATGCTGTTTTTGGGGTAAAATGTTTTTTTTTTTTTTTTTTACAATTGTTTATTTAGAAGTGTTTGTAATAATATAACTGTATTTATGCATATGTAACAAGTAGCTCAACAGTGAGTATGAGCTATCGAGGCTTTTAGAACCAAAGGTTAAATATTCACTTAATAATATGAGTTGAAACTCCATATACATATATTTTTTTTTAAGTTCAGTCATTTATTTATTTACATGAATCTAATTTTCCTATTTACCACATTTCCAATTTGGGCATGGTCTGTGTGGGCATGTAAATAAAAATAAAATGTATTAAAATGCATTATTGAATTTAGTATAGTATATTGAAGACATTTAGTATAGTACAGTATATTAACATATACTATACCCAGCAGTGTGATGTAGTTGTATGTAGGAAATCCCTGTTAGGAAATTGTTCAAGCTTAGTAAGGAAGCAGGCCTGCTTTCTGTTGCATTTCTTTGGAAACCTTCAGTTTGACCTGTTGTGTCTTTGATATTAAGGGTCAAAGGCTAATGAAAAGCATGTGTGTGCCTCTCTCTGATTTTTCCTTCTGAAGACCCTTTAATTGTACAGTAGCCTGGTGTTTTACTGCTTTCCTCTCCACAG
>NW_015541011.1:20100-25060 GCF_001515605.1 Sinocyclocheilus anshuiensis | reverse complement strand
TGTTTTTGGGGTAAATTTTTTTTTTTTTTTTTTTTACAATTGTTTATTTAGAAGTGTTTGTAATAATATAACTGTATTTATGCATATGTAACAAGTAGCTCAACAGTGAGTATGAGCTATCGAGGCTTTTAGAACCAAAGGTTAAATATTCACTTAATAATATGAGTTGAAACTCCATATACATATATTTTTTTTTAAGTTCAGTCATTTATTTATTTACATGAATCTAATTTTCCTATTTACCACATTTCCAATTTGGGCATGGTCTGTGTGGGCATGTAAATAAAAATAAAATGTATTAAAATGCATTATTGAATTTAGTATAGTATATTGAAGACATTTAGTATAGTACAGTATATTAACATATACTATACCCAGCAGTGTGATGTAGGTGTATGTAGGAAATCCCTGTTAGGAAATTGTTCAAGCTTAGTAAGGAAGCAGGCCTGCTTTCTGTTGCATTTCTTTGGAAACCTTCAGTTTGACCTGTTGTGTCTTTGATATTAAGGGTCAAAGGCTAATGAAAAGCATGTGTGTGCCTCTCTCTGATTTTTCCTTCTGAAGACCCTTTAATTGTACAGTAGCCTGGTGTTTTACTGCTTTCCTCTCCACAGTGGAATAGAGGACAAGCCACAGACGCCAGACTGATACAGGGGAACTGCCCCCTGACAAGAGGAAATGAAACTTCTCTGATCCAGTTAATTTAGAGGACACCTTGGACCCATTAGTTTTGAACTTTGGGGCTGGAGTGCATGAGAACTCAGTTCGGTAGAGAGTTCCTGTATCTCTTTAGCAGTTATCTATTGTATGTTAATGGAAGCACAATTCTCTCATCCACAGTCCAGTCACAGTTTAAACTAAGATCAGCTCTGAGGAACCAAACGGGTCAAGAAGGTGACAAACATAAATGCAACATGTCCTTTATGTTTGTCATGCCTGTTTCTTTTGCCCTGTAGATTTTTGGAGCTGTAATCTTGGGCTTTGGACTATGGGTCATGCTGGATAACCAGAAATTCATCACGGTTTTGCGTAAGTACAAAAACACCAACATAATTTCCTGTTCTGATGTATGTAATAAGAGTATGTCTTATTAAAATAGGTTACATCTCCAGGCTGCCAATGGTCAGAAATGGAAAGATCTATGATGGCAGCACAAATGTTTTCACGCTGGACAATCATAAATTGATACATCTCAATAATTTTTCTCATAGTTTGCATCAGTACTTTGTCTTAAAAATGGGTTTAAAAAAAATAAACTGAATTTATATATATATATATATATATAACATTTATTTTTTAAACCCATTTTTGAGAGCGAATGTAGGTTAACCTGTACTATCTGAACAGAAATTAAACAGACCTAAAGTACTAATGCAAAACTATGAGAAAATTAATTGTGATGTATCAGCATGAAAACATTTGTGCTGCCATCATAAATCTTTGAAAAAATTAGAAAGAAATGATTATATAGTATGATGTTGTCATGCAGTTATTAGCAAACTACATTATTGGAACTAAAAAGACAGTCTTTAAAGAAACCAGTAAAATGCTGTTTTACTGTAAAATGTTTTTTTTATTTACAATTATTCATTTAGAAGTGTTTGTAATAAAATAACTGTATTTATGCATAATTAACAAGTGGCTTAATCAGTGAGGATGAGCTATCTTAGCTTTTAGAATTGAAGGTGTTCACTTAATAATGGTTGAAACTGATATATACATAATTAATTAATGTATGCATGTATGTAAAGACATTACAGACCAGAATAAGTTAACCGTTATCATTGAGTCAGGCAATATCTCGCTGGTTACATATTTTTCTGTTTACACTCTTGAGTTCATACTGGTGGGAATGCACAGTGAAAGCAGCTGCTATTTGTGCGCTTGGCGTGGGGAATTTTCATTTTTTTGCCATTAACCAGGTTTTCCACAAACCCCCTCCTATGCTGCACTCTCTGTGTTTATATATGCACACATGCGCTCACACAGATGTTAAGTAAACCATCTGACGCTCATCGGAGAGGACTTAAACAGAGAGCGAAAGCAAAATAAGGGAAGAGAGAAATGTTAAATGAATGAGATACAAAAGCCAAACAGAGATTAACTGTACATGATTTGTGGAGAATCATACTCGTACCCATACTGCCTCTGTCTGGACAGCCAAAGCCACGAGACTCTGTGCTGAAAAAGAGTGGAACAGGAAAACGAGGGTGGAAAACTAACGTAAATCCTCTTGATTTATTATTGATTTATAGTAATGCTTCCAAACTGTTCAGCACCGATTTATCACTCGACTAAACTTTATGCCATTTTAAAGGGATAGTTGACCCACAAATGAAAATTCTCATAATTTGCTCACCCTCCACCCTGTTCTCTGTGTGATTTTCTTCTGTGTAACATAAGTAAGGGATAATCGTTTACTTATATGGGAGAAAGAGCTGTATAATTAATGGGATAATGTACATTCGCGCTGATCACCCTTCTCAAGGTTTATTTTGCGATATATATTGAGTTGAGATATTTTATTAGCTCAAAACGCAAAACTTCCACAAACAAGTTCAAAAAGATGGACATTTAAGTGATAATGTAGTGTCGAATCACTTATTTTACAGCTTTGCACCACATAATTACAAAACAGTCCTTCTAGCAACAAGACAAACGCTTCAACAATATTACCGTAGGCCTGCTATTAATACTGAAGTCCTCTATTCACAACTGACCAATCAGAATCAAGCATTTCAGAGCGCCACGTAATAAAAAATGATATTTGGAGAAATATAGTTTGATATAGTTTGGAGATATTAGTTTGGTTACTAATATTTTTCAAAATATATTATTTTGTGTTCCGCATAAGAAAGAAGGTCATATAGATTTGGAATATTGTGAGGGCAAGTAAATTATTTATTTTATTTTATTTTATGAAGATTGGACAGCTATTACTTTAAGCTAAAGTCTCTTTCACACCATTGCTGAAGAGGACTTGGTTTCAGAATTGAAGTCCAGTGTTTGAAAATAGACTTAAAACTTAAATATTTTCATAAGACCAAGCCACCAAACCAATTTACAGAATTCTGTAAAACCAGTTTACAGAAGTCTATATATAACACATGCTCGGTTAAATTACTGCAGGGGAGTATTTATGGGAAGTTGACCAGCTCTAAAATTGTTTGCCAAGCTAGTGACACTGCCATTCTTTCCTCTCTCATCTCACCTCATATTTTACATCTGTCCTTTGTTTATATATTCCAGCGTCTCCAGATATCGCAGTGCTGGAGTCTCTGTTATCATGACCATTTTAGAAACATTGTTTTTTTTTTCAGATTCAGCTGTTCCGCTGGAGATAGCAGGGAATATCTTAGGATATCCTCATACTTGGAGATCCTAAACTCTGCCCTTGGCTTTTTGCTAACACAAGATCCAATAGTCCCGTGTTTTACTCCTGTCATGGGTCCTGTCATGGTCGCTCCCGCGCTGCACAAGGAGTCTGTTTGTTGACTTTGTTAGTCAGTAGGCTAGGGCCCTGTTGAGCATGAAAATAACAGGTGCATTTTCTTCCCTTCCTCCCAGGTTGGTTTTTTACAGACTTCCACACAACTGCATGGCTATAAAAGGAACTCTTAAGAATTTTCTCATTATCCAGATTGTTGTGATCTCATTGCTATTCTTTACATAAAAGCTTTACTTCCTTTTCAAATGGCACATTCATTTGTGTAATAGAGTTTACAGCTGAACACCCAGAACATGTTACAGCATGAGTCAATGTTTGGTTGTTTGGAGCCTCGGAGGCTGGTATGTTCAACCATGTGCCGGGTCCTAAAGTTGTTGTCACGCCCATGGACAGTCTTGTGTTTTGTTCCTCATTTTCTCTCCTTGACCCAGTTTCTCCCGTGTTTGTGCCCATATTTGGTTTTCCTGTTCCCGTTTCCGTTTGTTCCATTTGTTTCAGCTGTGTCCTATTAATCTCCTCGTTTAGTTCCAGGTGTTCCCCATTTAGTTCCTGTTTTAGCCCTGTGTTTTCCTGAGTCCTGCGTTCAGCCTCAAATGTCTACCCCATGTGCTACGTGTGTGTTCCCTGTTATTTTGGTTTCATTAAAGAGTAGTGATGCAAAGTCCGATTCATTTCCGCAAACTGGTTCTTTTCGGACAGATTGGTTCATTGAACTGGCTCAAAAAGCCGATTCATCAGTTCCTGACGTCAAGCAATAACATCTCTACGCATTTCTTTTCTAGCAACTCAGTGCAATGTTGTATCAATGAAAAATTCAAATAAGTTATTTGTGTCAACACATATTGAAACATTCAAAAAATAAAGTTATTTGTGTGAAAGCATATTGCTGATTATTACCATATAATTCACTTAAGTAAATGGTGTTTGTGGTCACAGTTTCATTCGCAGTATCTTTGTCAGATACTGACTGACCAATATTGACTAGCCTACAACTTGGATAAGATTCCTAAAAGTTTCACACCTACAGCACACATTGCAGACATTGATGCACGAGAGAATTCGCCAGAAAGAGGTATTCAGGCAGCGAGCGAGTGAAGAAAACACTGGCATTTTAGCGATGACTCATCTGAACACCTCTGATTGGTCATTGCCTTCATAAGCTCAACAGCATCGTGTGTAATTGGTTAATGCACAGTGCTGTAAAAACGCGTCTGTATCTGGCTCAGCACCAGCAGATTTGAATTTAACAGCTGATATGACTTACTGAACATTATAATCACGCCGGTGTGATTGTATTAAATATAGAAAATATTAATCGGCTATTTTTGTCTTTTGGAAGCTGCATTCAAAATCCACTTTGCTCAAAAATCTGACAAAAAAAATCTGTGCAACCCCCTCACTTTGAATGGGCATGACGCCTCTGATAATAAGCATATTTCCAGTACACGCCTCAGGCTTGCACAGTGTCATCAACTCACTCATCAGAATCTTCGGTAATCCTCTGCAAACTTC
>NW_015541011.1:8308-19826 GCF_001515605.1 Sinocyclocheilus anshuiensis | reverse complement strand
CGGCTCGACCGGTTACTTCCTGAGAACCGGCTCAAAAGAACGATTCGTTCAAGAACCGAACATCACTATTAAAGAGTATTTCTGTTCTGGATCTTCTTCGTCTCTGCGCTTCTTCGTCTCCTCACAGTAGTGCACTGTGACAGTTGTACGTTTAATTCAAGAAATAAATACTTGCTCTTCAATATTAATGACAAATAAAATATCTAATTCTTTGTTGTATTTACCTTTCATAGCATATAAATGGTGCTTGAATGGTCGCAAGCAAATGGTTTTGGCTGGTGGTATAAAATTGTATCCCTTTCCGAGATTACTTTTCCAGTAGAAACTGCTGCCGGGGCTGTTGGGACTGAATTTTTGCATATGTAGATGAGTGTTTGTACCTTGACAACATCGTAGCAACTACAGTATGAGCAAACACACAGTGAGGTTTGTGGAAATTTTAAATGTACCCTCAGACAGATGCTATGCTTTAGGCAGGAAGCATATGTTTAGAAATGTGACACAGAATTCTTGCTTGAGTTGAAAGGTAATCTACCGGCCATTTATTATTCTCAGTTTATAAAACAAAATAGTTGTCTGTCACAACCGTGATGTCACAGTTTTGCTTTTAAGGTCGTACCAGGGCAAAATAACCTCCTAGTTTTGTGAATTTGTGCATGTTTTAGATTAATTTATTTACTGACAGACTAAGTATTGCAAGAAAGGCTGTGAATATTTTACTGTTAGGGCTGTCAATCAATAAGAAACATTATATGCTGATTAATTAATAAAAAAATGAATAAAAATGACATCTAGCATTTTTTTATTAATTTGTGATACTTTTTTCAGGATTCTTATAAAAAAGTTAAATAGAACAGAATTAATTCAGAATAGAAATCCTTTTAACAATATACACTACAATTCGAAAGTTTGGGGTCAGTACGGTTTTTTTTTTTTTTTAGAAAAATTGTAATACTTTTATTCAGCAAGGATATGTTAAATTGATAAAAAGTGATAGTAAAGACTTGTATTGTTACAAAAGATTTCTATTTTGAATAAATGCTATTCTTTTAAAGTTTTTATTAATCAAAGAATCGTGAAAGTATCACAGGTTCCCCCCCAAAAATTAAGCAGCACAACTGTTTCCAACATTGATAATAAATCAGCATATTAGAATGATTTCTGAAGGATCATGTGACACTGAAGGCTGTAGTAATGACTGATGAAAATTCAGCTTTGGAATGAATTTGGAATGAATTTTAATAAAATAGAAAACCGTTATTTTAATAATATTTCACAATATTACTATTTTTTGTGTATGTTTGATCAAATGCAGCCTTGATGAGCATAAGAGACTTTAAAAACATAAAAAATCCTAGTGATCTTTTGAACGATAGTATCTGTCTGTCTATATCTATCTCTATACACACACAACATTTAAAAAATATATATAATAAATTGCACTAAATCAGTATGTTAAATTGACAGCTCTACTTTCTACACACATGCTAGAGATACGATTTTTTTTTTGTGGTTTGTTTGTTTGTTTAGAGATCACATGGTTATAGAAGTATTGATGTTTCTTCAGAGCCACAAGCCACTTCTTTTTGCCCTGTTTATCTATTAAAGAATCTTCATGAACAACTATGAGCAGCCAAACTCATTTCTGTTTTGAATTGCAGGAGGCTCAAGCTTGTCTGTGCGTTGCAGACTATACTTTTCACTCTCTTGACTGCTAGTTTCAGGTCTTTAATTAACTCAAATGCTACTGACTTGTATGTAGCTAAGGATAGTAAGAACAATTTGTGTTACCCACGTAAGCAGCACAGCTCAGCACCAACCACTGTACCACTTTAATAAGAGACTTAGACATTAGAATGCATGATGAAAAAAATTTACACGACTAATTTTAAAACCACATTTATATACTGAGCAACTATAGAAGCCTAGAAGATTTGTTGTTTTTTGAGGTTGTTAGCCATACTGATAGAAGTGATAATAGTATAATAGTTGGTTCGCCCTTTTACTTGCTTTTGCTCAAATAGTGAAATGAGTTTTGTATGGTAAAATAATGACAAATGTCTTTGAAACAAAAAAAGCATGTTGAATTGCACTAACTGAAAAAAATAATGCATGTTTATATCACTGTATTAGTTCATTGAGGCATGTTAAGCGTCGTTGGGGAATCCTGGAGTGTGGGAAACCCCAGTATTACAACCACTGATCTATAATAGAACATATATATATATATATATATATATAGATCAGTGATTACAACTCAGTGTCACACAAGCCATGATATAAAGTTAAGGAAACTAAGCAACCAACATCAATATCTTAGATGTAATGTTAGTTCTGTATATCAGCGTCGGGGAAACAAGCAACAGCGAAGATGCTGAATCAAACGTAAACACAGCTTTTGAGTCTTAAAGTGCCTCTATTATGCCTTTTCGAATATTACCTTTCATGCAGTGTGTCATGTAGCTGTATGTGAACATAAACTATCTGCAAAGTCGTGAAGCCGTAAATAAAGTTATTGTCTATCAAAAAAAAAGAGTCGTCAGGAATTAAAATCTTATTCTGTTACGGCTCTACGTCACAAAGTAACACATTTGCATAATGTCTGCCCACGTTCTACGTCGCCAACTTCAACTTGCCCACTCACAAACAGTAAAATTTCCATGTGGTTAACATCATGTTGAGAAGACGCGCTGTATCCTACGCTGTGAGAGTAAATTTGTTTTATCACATCTTATAATTACCACAAACTTGTTAACACTTGACACTTACCACTGAGAAACGCCCTGCTCCAGTCGTGCTTGCGAATCAGTCTCTTGTCGATCAACCAGTTCAACCATTTCATCATCAAACTCCGGCTCGAATTGGTAAGGTACAATCGACACCATCTTTTCTATGTATTGACAAGTCTCCAGGGCTGTCATTCCGTCATGGCAATGTTTCGGTTCCGACACGCGCTGTATGCGGTAGACCAATCACAAAGGACTGCGCCATCTGACCAATCACAGCAGTGAGGGCTCATGGAAAGGAGGGGTTTAGAGAGACTGATTCTTTGAACTGCTTCGCACGAGTCGTTTACGAATCATTTAGAAATGAGGTAAAATTAAATCTATTTTTTGAGAAAACTAACGTGTTTTTTGAACTTGCATGCATGTAAACCTGTTTTAGGAGACTCATAAAACAATATTAGCAACCTTAAAAATGGCATAAATAGGGGAACTTTAATCAGCTTTTCCACATATACATACTGGCCCTGATAATCATAACTTCTACCGCTTGATCCATTTCTGCAAATCAGTTTTTGTGAATGAATGACTTGCTCTACCTGTTGCTTTGGTCTTCATCAACACCCGCTTGCGCCACCTGCTGGTGAGCGACTAACAGCAGATGCAGATCATGCATCGGTACTCTACTGCTATTCCTGCAGTTCCTGGATGTGCAATGCTGAATTTTCTGCCAAATTTAAACCACTGAATTAGTGGAAGCGAATTTGTAAAGTGAAATTAAATGAACTGAAAATTACCTGTTGAATATTATACATTGTATTTTTAAACAAATTGAATATTTCAGAAGTGAACTCTGGAAGGTGAATATGAATTTTTAATTATGAAAATGTGTGTGAAATGTTTTGAATTGAAATGTTGACAGCTTAAATTAAAAACTGTTAAATTTCAGCCCCTAAAAATGCAAGCCCTGAAAATACAAGGCATAAAAATGCAAGCACTGTTAATGCAATGCATTATTTTTTCAGTTAGTGCAATTCAACATGCTTTTTTGTTTTAAAGACATTTGTCATTATTTTACTTCCATAGTTTTGATCAGTCTGAAAGCCTTGTGAATACCATTATTAGACACATCAAAAAGTGACGTCTTCCTCTGCATACATCTGAAATTGAGCTGCAAAGCCTGAAGCAAGACTGATGTATAGCTGCAGAAGAGAAAGAAGTGAGCTCTGAAAATCTGTTATGTACCCTCCCCTTCCCTTACAACCACCCTCTAAACCTCAGTTTCATTTTCAGCCTCTGCTCCTGCTGTTCTGAGTAGCACCACCCACCTCTGCTGCATGACAGCTTAAACTTTAAATTAAGGCTGTTTTTGCTAGTGAGATTTTTAATTGTTGTTTGTGTTGTTAGATCAAATATTAATCACCAAAGAGAACTGATCTTGATTCATTTTCAGCATCTTAACATATGAAGGTTTTTTTTGTTGTACTTTTGCTGTTAATGTGGCCTTGTCAGAGAGTGTGACTGTTGTTTTCTGACTTTGTCGTCCATGCAGATGAGTCCACAACGCTGAAAGTTGGCACCTATATCTTGATTGGGATTGGATCTCTGTCCATGCTTATGGGCTTCCTGGGCTGCATCGGTGCCATTTATGAGGTCCGCTGCCTGCTTGGACTGGTAAGGGATTTATGGAGAGTTTTATTTTTTAATTTGATTTAATAATTTTTTGTTTTTTTTATAGTGCATATTTATATATGTAATGCTGACTACATCAAAGCCAGTGCGTGTTGGTCTTTGGGCTATTACATCAAAGCCTGTGCATTTTGGTCTCTGGGCTATTATAATTTTTTTTTTTATAGTGCATATTTATTTAAATATAATATTACTACTGACTACATCAAAGCCAGCTCTTTTCAGTCTTTTTATTTTATTTCATTTTTAATTCTATGTAATTTTTTTTTAGTGTATAAATTATTATATAATACTTATACTATATAATACTTATATTATATAATACTACTGCTAACCACATCAAAGCCAGCTCGTTTTGGTCACTGGCCTATTATTTTAATTTATTTTAATTGGTATATTTATTTATATATAATTAACTGCTGACTACATCAAAGCCAGCTCATTCTGTTCTCTGGGCTATTAATAAAAATGATATTTCACTTCTAACCATATTCGGTCGAATTATATGACGATTTTTTTGGTCAGTATTTATAAAATAACAGTGTTAATAGCTTTAGGTTTGACACTTTTTTAGCAAAACTTCATTGAGCACTGGACCATTCACAGAAGATGTCAGGTATAGAGGTGCTGCTACACTGTGGTAATCACAGTCACAACAAGCCCAGAATTATGCGTGCCCAGAGCATCTGCTGAGGGAGCTTCAGAAAACTCTTCCTTCATTAGCATGATAAAGAGTTTGTTTGAAATGGCTCTCTGAGGTTAATGCTGCTGGATTTACTGAGCTGGAGTGACAGGGATAAGCCAGTGAGATTTAAGGGATGTCTGTGCAAAAACTGGGGGCCATATTAGTACCTGCTAGATGACTGGATCAGCTTAGCGGTCAGCAAGGGTCTTTGTTAAACTGTTTGACCCATTTAGAAAATAAAGTTAACTAGCTGTCACTCTTTTCATGTGCTTTATGTAATCACGCAGTGTTGTAAATTTGCTAATATGTCCAATAAACAAGTGAACATGTTTGTCTGACCTCTAATGACTATAAGATATCAATGAAAGGATATTTAAAACAAAACAATGACACAGTAGGCTTTGAGGTTTTAGCTTTTGTTTGAGTGTCCAGTAATTGTGAACTGACTTTTCTGTTCTCTGTTTGCAGTACTTTACCTGTCTCCTCCTCATCCTCATTGCCCAGGTGACGGCTGCTGTCCTCATCTACTTCCAGCGAGACCTGGTAGGTGACCATACCTCTGAAAGTGTACAGCAGGCATATTCAAATGGCGGACCGCGAGACATAATGGCAACGGCAGCACGATTTTACCTTTTCTAAATAAAGTGAGCAGCGCTTCAAAACAACGGAGCGGTTCACACCACAAGCACTCAGGGTCGTTTATTGTAATGATCTTTCGGTGTTATATCCGCTAATATTTTTTATCTAGAGCTAAACCGGCTTTATTCAAGCCCTTACCGTGTGTGTTGCTTCTCGATAAAGACACTAAAGCACCATTAAAAGCTGCGGATGATACGGTTATTTTAAAAACAGAAGCAAAAATCGATACTTTTGCTAAAACACTGCAGAAAACAACAATGCTGCAAGTATAGTTATTTTTACCTATATGACTCTGACCCTTCAAACCAGGTTTGTGACAGGATATTTTCTTCATCCACATTTAGCATTATTAATCAGTATGTTAAGAGCATTTTAAAATAAACACGTAATTGTTAAAATTGGGGAAATTATTTGTAGCAAGGAAGGACAACATACAGTTTTTATTCTGCTCATGATGAGAGCTTTTGGATTGTTTGTTTTAAGCAAAATATAAAAATGCTCCAGACTTCAATTTCTGAACCTTCTGAAAATTCTGAACCTCCATTCAGTATCTTTTGTGTTACATGGCCTTCTCCCTTACATATGTATCTTAAGTGTAAAAAATAATAACAGCTTGATAAATTTGAATTACTGAAATAAATGAACTTTTCCACGACATTCTAATTTATTGAGATGCACCTGTACATCCTCTAATACAGGAGTTTAACTCACTTGTGCTTAGTCAACCTAGCTTAAATCAGTTTTAGTTAAGTAGCAGCCGGCCTATCCACAGCTATAAGCACATGCTTAAAGGGTTAGTTCACCCAAAAAAGAAATTAGCCCATAAATTACTCATATTCAAAACTTAATAATCACTTTAATGTAGCTTGCGCTCACTGTTGTACACGGAAGCAGCTCTGGGCGGATGACGTCAGCGTTGCGCATGCACTACTGAGTCTCGTGAAAACCAGCGTTTGTTTACAGGAGCAAAAGAAGCAAAGTTTGAAAACGCATCGATTCGCTACAGGAGGCCTTTGTTCACCCCCCGGAGCCGTGTGAGATATTTTTTTTTAATGGATGGGTGCATTTTAATGAACTGCTTTTGGACGGATGCATGCAACACCTGCTGAGTGGCATTAAACAGCTTGAAAGATCAAAGACCATTTTTAATATAACTCCGACTGGATTCGTCTGAAAGAAGAAAGTCATATACACCTAGGATGACTTGAGGGTGAGTCATTTACGGGCTAATTTTCATTTTTGGGTGAACTAACCCTTTAATGCTCAACTTAACTTGCTGTGTTTAGTGTCTTTCTGTTTGCATTATTGGATATATACTTAGTATAGCGTGTCTAGCCCTGCTGTAGAGCAGGTAATTTGAGTCTGTGCTAGGGCATGCTCTGTTTTCTCTGTATGCTTCACCACAGGGCATGCTGACTGCATTTCCCAGAACAGGGCGAGGTTCACAACAGTCTCTTACACCCTATGTGCATAAGCAGTGTTTTGCCATTTTAGTTTATCATTGCCGTAGCCCCCTCAGTGCAGTCTGTTCCACCACACCTCCTACACAGACATGAACTTTAAATAAGATGTTCACAAGATAATGTTCACTTGAACAGTGATTTGCTATTACGTTTTTGACACGGATGTATACATTTTTGAAATGTAAAGAATGGTTTTTAAACTGTTTGTGCTGGTTTTATCAGTTAGATGACAATCAGAAGGTCCAAAAATTAAGAGGTTTTTTTTATGCAGCAAGGATGCATTAAAATGATCAAAAGTGACAGTAAATTTTTTTATAATAAATTAATAATAAATGCTATCATTCTCAACTTTCTTTTCATCAACACATCTTGAAAAATGTATCCTTGTTTATTATTAAGCAGCAAAACATCGATTTTTCAACATCGATGACAATAATAGGAAATATTTCTTGAGCAGCAAATCAGCATATTAGAATGATTTCTGTTGGATCGTAACACTGAAGACTAGAGTAATGATACTGAAAATTCAGCTTTTCCACCACAGGAATAAATTACGTATTAAAATATACAATAAGGTTTCATTTGTTAAAGGGGTCAGTCATATGATGCGATTTCAATTTTTCCTTTCTCAGACATCTGAGCAAGCCTGGGACTACCTCCAGAGAACGGTGAGCTTTTCCTTCAGCTATTGTCTGCCATTTCCTCCCTCACTGACTTTTTCCATCATTCCCTCAGTCTCTTACAGTGAACTTACAGTAATATCTGTTGCACATATTAGAGATGACAGAAGATTAATTTCTAGGACAATTTCTCGGGGCTTTTTTTATTTTCATTTAGGTTTTCTGCACCAATGTGCCTAGATTTTTATGTTGTGGTTGTTATTTATACTGTAATATAAAATTCTTTCCTGCTTTTTTTTCCACTTACAGATGAAGTGCTGTGGTTGGACTGGACCATCTAACTGGACGGAGAATGTGGTGATAAACAGTCAAAAGAACAATTCTCAGATTCTATACCCATGTTCCTGCAGAAATGAATCCATCAGTGGCACAGATATAAAAGAAACAGGCCTGTGTGAAGCTTTGTCCCCTGAATGGCCTGTCTTCACTACGGTACACACATACAGCTTTACTGCACAAACTGACATATCCAGCAGCATATTCCTATATAAAGGGATAGTTCACCCAAAAAAGAAAATTCTGTCATCATTTAATCACCCTCATGTCATTCAGAAACTGTATGAATGTTGCTATCCAAATAATTTTGGTGACCATTGATTTCCATTCCATGGACCGAAAAAAAAAAAAGTTCTCAGAATATCTTCTTTTATGCTCCTTTGAAGAAAGAAAATAATTTTTTGGTGAACTAACCCCTTAAACTTTCCTGATTCTGGTTTTAAACTCTTCAGCTTCATCCCTTGTAGCACTCACCATTCACACTAGTACTTCTCATTGCTAACTCATTCTCTCTCTAACCTGACGTTTGTGTTGCGTACTGCTAATGAGATTTTCTTCTCCATCTGTGCCACATTTTCTCCCTCCGTTCATTTGCTTTTAGTACAACATATGGATTTCCTTTGTGGACTGGATATCAGCTTTTCTCAGCCGGCTAACCATTCACTCCATGCCAGTATTTCTGAGTCCCCATTCAAGCAGTTGGCTCTTTCATTAATAATAAATTGGATCATGAGTATGGCACAGGTGGTGCTTCTGCTCATTAGGTCTCAAATGTCAGGCAAAACTCAAGCGTGCCATTTTTTATACCTTTATATTTGCATATTTGCCTATAAGCTGGACCATAGACCGGGCCACCTACATTTAAAGGGCAATTCTGAATTCTTTCTCATAATGCCATCACTTTAATTCATTTGGAAACTGTATTATATTTGTAGCATATACCCAGTCCTATTGTTCAAATAAGTTGCTGTAAATCAAAATGTTTCCTGTTAAACTAGACCACTGACTGTTCTGGACTTTCACTTTCTTTCCTCTAGTTGAGTTTGGCTTGTTCTGTTTGTCTCCTTCTGATGTTATCTTTGGACAGCTCTGTCTGTTCAGGATCATTTCCAACCCCTGCATATCTTTTTTCACTTTTTTCCCCCTATTTGTTCTGTTTTTTTTTTTCTTCATTTCTCTCCATTCCCTGTGTCCAGGGTTGTATATCTAGTGTGGAGGACTGGCTCCTAAGGAACTGTGGAGTTATTCTGGGAGTCTGTGTTGGAATAGCAGTGATTGAGGTAAATCTAGAAAGCCTATCATGTAAAATACATTACAAATTCAATATTATTCCTTTCTAATATAATTTCTGTTATTTTGGCACTTTCTACAAATATGGCACGCCTTCTTGTCCCCAACCTTTTTTTTTTTTTTTTAATTACCAAAAACAATAGATTGCATAATCTGTTGTATTTATATTCAGTTACATTCATTTTAAATAAAAATCCCCTTTTATTAGCAACTATTTGTTTTTATTAAGCATTTTTATTATGTAATAATTTGCTAATTTAAATAATAATAACACATTTTGTCACATTTTTATTGGAAATATACATTACCATTCAAAAGTTTGGGCTTTGTAAGATTTATGTTTTTGAAAAAGTCTCTTATGCTCACCAAGGCTGCATTTATTTGATCAAAAATACAATAAACAGTAATATTGTGAAATATTATTATAATATGGAATACCTGTTTCCTATTTGAATATTTAAAAAAAAAAATTATTTTATTCCTGTGATGGTAAAGCTGCATTTTCAGCATCATTACTCCAGTCTGCAGTGTCACGTGATCCTTCAGAAATCATTCTAATATTATGATTTAGTGTTCAAGAAACATTTCTTCTTATTATCAATACTGCAAACAGTTGTGCTGCTTAATATTTTTGTGGAAACCATGATACATTTTTTTTCAGGATTCTTTGATGAATAGAAACTTTATATTCATCAAAGAATCCTGTAAAAAATGTATGTAAAAGAGCAGCATTTATTTGAAATATCATTTTTTTTTTACATTATAAATGTCTTCAGTCACTTTTAGTTCAGTCCTTACTGAAAAAATATTATTTAAAAAATCTTACTGACCCCAGTCTTTTGAACAGTCTAGTGTTTCTAGATGTATGTGCTATGACTTTTGCATTAGTGACCAAAAACCAAATATTTTTTCCTAATCTTTTGTGTTTATATTCAATCAAAGTAACCTATAAAAGTCTGTACCGAGTCTGCCCTGATTTAGCTGGGTAGCTTGTTTTGTGCATGAGAGAGAGGTGGGGAACTAGATTGTGATCACCGTCTGCTTTGCTTACTTCAGCTTTTAGGGATGATCCTGTCCATGTGCCTCTGCAAGAGTATCCAACAGGAGGATTACACCAAAGTACCCAAATACTGAGAGCAAACCCCTCTTCAGTGACTCACCCCACATCAGAAAACACCAGTGTTACACCTCTCCACACCAGCAACAACTGGAACAAAGCATCACCCACATACACATATCCGTTCTTCACTTTATTATCCCCCTTAAACATCGAAACGTCATCCTGTTTAGGATCAGCATTTTACGATGAGGATTGTTGTACCTTTTTCTTTTAAATAAACTAGTGATCTTTTCTTGTTAGTGCTCTGCGGGGTCTGAATAGCTTTATATTTGTATAGCTACATATACTGTACGCTGACTGTTGCATTTATGCTTTTCATTGTTAGTTGAATCTGAGAGCACTTTAGTGGATAGCAAGTTTGAAATGGGAAAGAGCTATCAGCTACTTTTAAAATATTTTTATAAACTAGAGGGGAAAATCAACACTTGTTTTTTTTTTTAACCTTTTATCATTTTTATTTGTTTTAGAATTGTGTATTTTCAGTTTGGTTATGTGTATATAAATACGATTTTTATACTTACTGAATAACTACTACATCCTAGTTATCGCAGCACTTGATGGCTTTTCTGCATGTATGCGAAGTGTTATTATCCGGGGCTGGGTCGCTCCGGGCGGAGGCAGGTGCGCTGTGGGTAAAGGTTGAGGAATGTTAGGGCAAATCACAAGTCGTAGTGTAGCATTTCTTGTGGTTTACATGTGAGTCGGCCTACATCTCTCTGTGGATCAGGGTGTGTATGTGGATTTAGGTTGGGTGCGTATCCCACAGATCCTTCTGCTGTGCTGGTGTGGGTAAAACAGCTGTTCAAGTATGTCTGTATACAGATCCTGCTGACTAGCTTCAGCTGTAGCCTGCAGCACCACAGCAAAATCCACAGATGTAACATCTGTCTTCCTGTTACTGACCCATTTCAGCTCAACCAAAACAGGTCTGCGTGAAGTTGTGCGAGCCTTTT
>NW_015541011.1:0-3918 GCF_001515605.1 Sinocyclocheilus anshuiensis | reverse complement strand
ATGCTCCTTTGAAGAAAGAAAATAATTTTTTGGTGAACTAACCCCTTAAACTTTCCTGATTCTGGTTTTAAACTCTTCAGCTTCATCCCTTGTAGCACTCACCATTCACACTAGTACTTCTCATTGCTAACTCATTCTCTCTCTAACCTGACGTTTGTGTTGCGTACTGCTAATGAGATTTTCTTCTCCATCTGTGCCACATTTTCTCCCTCCGTTCATTTGCTTTTAGTACAACATATGGATTTCCTTTGTGGACTGGATATCAGCTTTTCTCAGCCGGCTAACCATTCACTCCATGCCAGTATTTCTGAGTCCCCATTCAAGCAGTTGGCTCTTTCATTAATAATAAATTGGATCATGAGTATGGCACAGGTGGTGCTTCTGCTCATTAGGTCTCAAATGTCAGGCAAAACTCAAGCGTGCCATTTTTTATACCTTTATATTTGCATATTTGCCTATAAGCTGGACCATAGACCGGGCCACCTACATTTAAAGGGCAATTCTGAATTCTTTCTCATAATGCCATCACTTTAATTCATTTGGAAACTGTATTATATTTGTAGCATATACCCAGTCCTATTGTTCAAATAAGTTGCTGTAAATCAAAATGTTTCCTGTTAAACTAGACCACTGACTGTTCTGGACTTTCACTTTCTTTCCTCTAGTTGAGTTTGGCTTGTTCTGTTTGTCTCCTTCTGATGTTATCTTTGGACAGCTCTGTCTGTTCAGGATCATTTCCAACCCCTGCATATCTTTTTTCACTTTTTTCCCCCTATTTGTTCTGTTTTTTTTTTTCTTCATTTCTCTCCATTCCCTGTGTCCAGGGTTGTATATCTAGTGTGGAGGACTGGCTCCTAAGGAACTGTGGAGTTATTCTGGGAGTCTGTGTTGGAATAGCAGTGATTGAGGTAAATCTAGAAAGCCTATCATGTAAAATACATTACAAATTCAATATTATTCCTTTCTAATATAATTTCTGTTATTTTGGCACTTTCTACAAATATGGCACGCCTTCTTGTCCCCAACCTTTTTTTTTTTTTTTTAATTACCAAAAACAATAGATTGCATAATCTGTTGTATTTATATTCAGTTACATTCATTTTAAATAAAAATCCCCTTTTATTAGCAACTATTTGTTTTTATTAAGCATTTTTATTATGTAATAATTTGCTAATTTAAATAATAATAACACATTTTGTCACATTTTTATTGGAAATATACATTACCATTCAAAAGTTTGGGCTTTGTAAGATTTATGTTTTTGAAAAAGTCTCTTATGCTCACCAAGGCTGCATTTATTTGATCAAAAATACAATAAACAGTAATATTGTGAAATATTATTATAATATGGAATACCTGTTTCCTATTTGAATATTTAAAAAAAAAAATTATTTTATTCCTGTGATGGTAAAGCTGCATTTTCAGCATCATTACTCCAGTCTGCAGTGTCACGTGATCCTTCAGAAATCATTCTAATATTATGATTTAGTGTTCAAGAAACATTTCTTCTTATTATCAATACTGCAAACAGTTGTGCTGCTTAATATTTTTGTGGAAACCATGATACATTTTTTTTCAGGATTCTTTGATGAATAGAAACTTTATATTCATCAAAGAATCCTGTAAAAAATGTATGTAAAAGAGCAGCATTTATTTGAAATATCATTTTTTTTTTACATTATAAATGTCTTCAGTCACTTTTAGTTCAGTCCTTACTGAAAAAATATTATTTAAAAAATCTTACTGACCCCAGTCTTTTGAACAGTCTAGTGTTTCTAGATGTATGTGCTATGACTTTTGCATTAGTGACCAAAAACCAAATATTTTTTCCTAATCTTTTGTGTTTATATTCAATCAAAGTAACCTATAAAAGTCTGTACCGAGTCTGCCCTGATTTAGCTGGGTAGCTTGTTTTGTGCATGAGAGAGAGGTGGGGAACTAGATTGTGATCACCGTCTGCTTTGCTTACTTCAGCTTTTAGGGATGATCCTGTCCATGTGCCTCTGCAAGAGTATCCAACAGGAGGATTACACCAAAGTACCCAAATACTGAGAGCAAACCCCTCTTCAGTGACTCACCCCACATCAGAAAACACCAGTGTTACACCTCTCCACACCAGCAACAACTGGAACAAAGCATCACCCACATACACATATCCGTTCTTCACTTTATTATCCCCCTTAAACATCGAAACGTCATCCTGTTTAGGATCAGCATTTTACGATGAGGATTGTTGTACCTTTTTCTTTTAAATAAACTAGTGATCTTTTCTTGTTAGTGCTCTGCGGGGTCTGAATAGCTTTATATTTGTATAGCTACATATACTGTACGCTGACTGTTGCATTTATGCTTTTCATTGTTAGTTGAATCTGAGAGCACTTTAGTGGATAGCAAGTTTGAAATGGGAAAGAGCTATCAGCTACTTTTAAAATATTTTTATAAACTAGAGGGGAAAATCAACACTTGTTTTTTTTTTTAACCTTTTATCATTTTTATTTGTTTTAGAATTGTGTATTTTCAGTTTGGTTATGTGTATATAAATACGATTTTTATACTTACTGAATAACTACTACATCCTAGTTATCGCAGCACTTGATGGCTTTTCTGCATGTATGCGAAGTGTTATTATCCGGGGCTGGGTCGCTCCGGGCGGAGGCAGGTGCGCTGTGGGTAAAGGTTGAGGAATGTTAGGGCAAATCACAAGTCGTAGTGTAGCATTTCTTGTGGTTTACATGTGAGTCGGCCTACATCTCTCTGTGGATCAGGGTGTGTATGTGGATTTAGGTTGGGTGCGTATCCCACAGATCCTTCTGCTGTGCTGGTGTGGGTAAAACAGCTGTTCAAGTATGTCTGTATACAGATCCTGCTGACTAGCTTCAGCTGTAGCCTGCAGCACCACAGCAACGTACCATCTGTCTTCCTGATACTGACCCATTTCAGCTGAACCAAAACAGGTCTGCGTGATGAAGTTGTGCGAGGTGCATATGTGGATCAGGTGACATGCGTGAATTAACTGAGGTCTAGTTCAGTGTTCGGTTCATTTGGAATTTGAGACTTCATTTTTGCAGTTTACAGCATTTCACGTCCCCCCCACACACAACTACCAACGAACAAGGCCCAGTGCAATTCATTAACCTGTACACGATTTGAAAAATTCGCAAATGTGCTCACTACACTTGAAACAAATGCTTTTCAACCGGTGTCTGCAGAGACATATTTCTTCAAATAGAGACATATTTGTGAACACAAATGTTATAGTTTGTATTAAAGTATCATGATTTGTGCATGTAGCGATTAAAATGTGCATTTGTGGATCAGGCGACACGCGTGCATTCATTCACGTCTCTTCTGAGTTGATTCTATTTGATTCATTTGAATTTTGAGACTTTCGTTCCGCCCTTTTAGCCTTGCCCAATCCACACACACATAGCTCGCGATCCACGCACAGCTGAGCCACAGAAAATCAGCGGCCACTAGATGGCACTAGCCCCAGTCATATGTGCGCATTCCATTGAGCACGGTTTCATGAATGTTACATTAGCTGTGTCTCATTTAGAAGGCTGCGCCCTCCGGAGGTCGCATTCGAAGGCTGCATACGTCATCGAGGCTGTCTCATTTCAGAAAAGCAAGTAGGACACTCTGAATGCGACCTTCCAACGCGACCTTCTTTCACAGGAATTCAGAGGATGCATGAGGTGTATCCTTCGCTGCTACAGATAACCCACAATACTTTGCGTCGCCGTAACCAACCGTTGTTCATTTGAAAAATGCCGGTGGCGGCAGATGTGGTGTTTACAACTTACCTTAAATCGCCTCGGTAAAAACGAATAAACTTTGTTTTTAATATCCTCCTCCTTTTTTCTCTAATAGATATCTGCTGTATGTACGCTGCAGCTCCTCAAACATTGAACAAAATAA
>NW_015541010.1:25367-25622 GCF_001515605.1 Sinocyclocheilus anshuiensis | reverse complement strand
ACCTTTAGAGAACTTTTAGAGAACGTTGCGCAAGGTTGCGAGAACATCTCCTACTACGTGGGTAGAGTTTTGAGATCATAATCTAGTCAAGTCACCTTTATTTATATAGCGCTTTTAACAATACAGATGGAGTCAAAGCAGCTTTACAATATTAAATAGGAAAATAGTGTGTCAATAATGTGAAATGACAATAGTAAACACTCAATTTTCAGTTAAAGGCAGTTCATCATTGAATTCAGTGATGTCATCATCCAG
>NW_015541010.1:10415-18575 GCF_001515605.1 Sinocyclocheilus anshuiensis | reverse complement strand
CCCAGTGTCAAAACAGACCTAACCAGCATATGCTGTTTTTTTCAACAGGGATGGTGTTGCTTTGTCTCTGTTTTGTGTTACACTTCTTTGTTTTTGGGTGGATTATATTGGAGGCGTGGTGTTGTACAATAGAATGGAGTTATTACATATTAGAAACAACATGATTGAATTCCAGCCAAAACTATTCTTTTACTCAGAGAACTTTGTGACCGGAACGGTAGATACTCCTAGCGCAGAGGCTAATGCTAGAAGCTACGGCGTGCAACGTGGAAGAAAGAGAGGGCAGTGAGCAGGCGCTTTGGTTTGAATATGAATGCAAAAACATTGTACACCGCTGCCGAGTATTTTACTTTCTAATGTTCGTTCTCTTGCCAACAAACAGGATGAACTGTCTCTTTTGTTGAACAACAGACGGGGCATGGCTAACTGTTCCGTGTTATGCTTCACTGAGACTTGGCTGAATAAGAGTATTCCAGATTCAGCGTTACATCAGCTGGGATTCTCCCTCTTCAGGGCAGACAGGACTTCAAGCTTACTGAAGCACAAAGGCGGCGGCATATGTTTCTATGTGCATTAGCGCTGGCGCACGGACACAAAGGTAATCTCCAAGGCATGTTCAATAAATTTGGAACTTCTTACCATCAAGTGCAGACCTTTTTACCTGCCTAGAGACTTCACATATGTCAGTTTGGTTGCCTATTACATTCCACCTCAAGCAGCAGCTACTGATGTGGCTCAACAGCTGGCTGCTCATATTCTTCAGTTAGAAAACTCATTTCCAGACTCAACGATATTGATTCTTGGGGACTTCATGTTGATTTGAGGAAAATCATGCCCGGATTCAAACAAAAGATTACAGTGTCGACTAGGGCTAACAATATTTTATATCAGTGGTGCAGTGTGTGCATATGTTTCTATGTGCATTAGTGCTGGCGCACGGACACAAAGGTAATTTCCAAGGCATGTTCAATAAATTTGGAACTTCTTACCATCAAGTGCAGACCTTTTTACCTGCCTAGAGACTTCACATATGTCAGTTTGGTTGCCTATTACATTCCACCTCAAGCAGCAGCTACTGATGTGGCTCAACAGCTGGCTGCTCATATTCTTCAGTTAGAAAACTCATTTCCAAACTCAACGATATTGATTCTTGGGGACTTCATGTTGATTTGAGGAAAATCATGCCCGGATTCAAACAACAGATTACAGTGTCGACTAGGGCTAACAATATTTTTTATCAGTGGTGCAGTGTGTTTCCTAATGCTTTTCACTCTGTGTCTTGGGCTCCATTGGGTCAGTCAGATCATATGATTTTCCTTATTACTGTTTACTGTTGCAAATCTAAATGTATTGCACCTATAAGAAGGAATGTAAAAAAAATGGTCTGCTGCTGAAATAGAGACTCTAATGGACCGTTTAGAGACCACTGATTGGTCTGTGTTTGAGGAATCATGTGTTGGTCTGGATGAGTATACAGAGGTGGTTACATCATATATACATTTCTGTGAGATGGTGTGTGTGTACCTTCTAAGTTTGTTACCATATATAATAACAATAAGCCATGGTTCAATAAGGAAATTCAAACTTTATGGAGAGAGAAACATAAGACATTTAAGAGTAGGGACACAGAGCATTATAAAACCATTAAATGTGACTTTGAAAAAGCAGTCAAAAAGGCAAAAGGTCTTTATAAGCGTAATTTGGAAAATAAACTGATGACTAGTAGGGCTGCCCTCGACTAAATATTTTTCTGGTCGACTAGTAGTCGTTCATTAGTCGACTATTATAAATTATAATGAGCCTTTAATTGCCTACATAGCCTAATAAGCACTTCAAGCACACGCATAAAGCTTGCCACAGCGCACCGGCAGATATAATAATTAATGTATCAGGGAAAAACAGCAAGGAGACTGCATTAACATTTTAATAATTTATTGATAAACTAGTGCTTTCTTTGTTTTCGGCTTAAGAGATAAAGTCAGTGACACTCATCATCTCCGCAGTACACTGTAAAAAATTGCTGTAAAAATACAGTGAATTTTCTACAGTAATGTACAATTCTATGTAAATACAGTTACATACTGTAAATGATGATAAAATATTAACAGCAAGCTACTGTTCAGTCTTAACTAAATATTGTCCCACTCAAAGTTCATAAGGTTTTTTATAAAACCTTTCTCTGTCTTCTTCGACACCACCGTTACTTGGCTGGCCTTTGTTTCCCTCTGGTGGTTCACAAAAATTAAGTGCCTAAACTAAATGTAATAGAGAAATATGGGATGTTAGGCTTGGCAAGTAAAGATTAATTGGGGTCCTACTGTGTTTGAGAGAAATAGAAAAAGAGAGAGGTGGGGTGGGAGGTAAAAAGGGAGAACGACAATTTCTGATAAAGCTGGGAAGAGGGGCAAAACATTTTTGATGGTCCCTTTTGAACATTCTGTTGACAATAAGTAGCACTACACCTACATGACTACTAACTCTCATTAGAGTATTAGTAGCCTGTCTACTTAATATCTGCTAACTCTTTATTGGGATGGTCTCCCAACAGACGTTCCACTGACTATCAGTAACTTTGCAAGTACATGTCAACTTAATCTAACCCTAACCCTACCAGTCTACTAATACTCTACTAACACTCTAATGAGAGTTAGTAGTCATGTAGGTGTAGTGCTACTTATTGTCAACAGAATGTTCAAAAGGGACCATCAAAATAAAGTGAAGCCCAATATTTACCTTTGAACAAACGCCAATGTCCTTGTAGCTTTCTCTTGGTTTTGTAAGTTGAAGACAGTAGCTGGTGGAAACTGCAGCAAGCTCTGTGATGAAGCTTTGCTGGATGCCTTCACCTGATGTGGCTTTCAATACTGATCATCCAACCTCCAATTGTGACTTCGTCACCAGCAACTGATGCAAACAACAATAATAGTTAATGTTCAGAAACATTATGAAATATAGTCATCAGCCTACACACCATAACAGCAAAATAATTTTACAAGACCAACACAGACAATATTTAAGGTTATCTCTGACAGAATAATAAAATGATTATGGTATAACTATAACTGTTAGCATAACTTTAGTGCACATTTCAATAAACCCTACAACAAATGGTAAAATAAAGCCCAGTCTATCACAGATTTTACAAAAAAAAAAAAATTCAAAGGATGATCACATTCCCCATGGACATTTGATTTGATTGCAAAATAACAAAAGTTAAACTCGAATGAACAAGCTAGCTTAGCTTAGTTGCTAATTTGTTTACCGTTCACTGGATATGAAAAAAACAAAACAAATTGAATTGTTATTGGTAACTTCATTCAATAAAAAGATGTAACAGTGTGTAAATAATATCACAGGCTAAAACTGACTTTGATAAAAATCGCAATTACCTTAATCGGCGAGTAGCGAAGCAAGCTGGTGAATGCGCCGTCCATTTCGATGCAGGTAGCTCACAAAATCGTCTTTAATTCTGCTTCTTATTCTTCTTTCTCTCGTTAATAAAATATTGTAGATCAGTAATTTTAAACCTGCATGAGTGCACACCTCTTGACTGTTGATGGGAGTTGATGCGTCGTGGTTTTGCTCAGATGAGTTATGAGTGGGCTCAAGCAACAACGTCAGATGTCTGACTAGACTTAAAAAAATACTGTATTATACCGCTAAGACTGAACAGTAGCTTGTTGTTAATATTTTATCATCATTTACAGTATTTAACTGTATTTACATAGAACGGTACATTACTGTAGAAAATTCGAAAGCTGTACTACTTTTATCTGTATGACCACAAATGAGGGAGTATTTTAAGAGCAAGTGAGAGCACCGGCGCCGCCATCTGTCCTGCAGTAAGCGCGCTATTATTCAGCTTCCACACTCCACACAAACACTTGAATAGTGCACATTTTTCTAGGTTAACATTAGATTGAGCTGCCATATAAAGTTGCTACTACATACATCTTTCAAATGAAAAACCATATTTGAGGTCAGTGAATGATAGGTGAGCGTTTGGATGTCCTGCCCGATGTACCTCTTCTCGTCGACTGACGGTTAGTCGACTATTCGGGGGCAGCCCTAATGACTAGAGATGCTTATGCTGTTTGGAGAAGTCTTGAGCAGATTACAGGCTATAAGAGAGAAGCCACATTCATCTCTGATGACATTACATTGCTCTATGAACTTCTACAGTCCAATGGTACAGGTTGGTCAGCTAATGCTGCCTTCCTGGCCTAGTTCTATGACTCGATCTTTTAAAATAGAAGAACATGAAGTTAGGAACCTGTTGAGGACGCATAATTGCAGGAAGACAACTGGCTCTGACGCCATATCACCTGCAACTTTAAAATGGGGTGCCTTTTCTCTTGCTCCTGTTTTTAACAATATATTTAATTGGTCGTTAAGTGTGTGCAGAGTTCCAGCATGTTTTAAGGAGCTACAATTATTCCTGTGCCAAAAAAGCCGCATATTAGCTGCTTAGACGATTACAGACCAGTGGCCCTAACATCGGCCGTAATGAAAATCTTTGAGAGATTGGTACTGAAGAATGTAATTGCATGTTTGTTTGGATTCTTACCAATTTGCTTATAAGCCTAATAGGTCAGTCGATGATGACTGATGTAACATGATCATACATGTTGCCCCTTGGTAATATTATTAGAAAATACGGGATTAGTTAGAACAAGAGCTTGAACAAGGAGTTGTGTTGCATGTTCTGAAAGAAAGGGCCTGATCTTCCTAATGTTGTATAAAGCAAATCTGCAGAACCGGGCAGTTTTAGCAATGTGGTCTGAGAAATGCAGCTTATCAATTATCAGCATATTAATTTGAGTTTGAATATTATTTTACATGATCTTTATAGCCATAGTGAAAGCAACAATAGCTATTTTACCTCAGATCTTGAAAATGAATTAGGCTAAAGCAAACTTGCGTTAAAATTGTGAACTCACTGCGAACCAACATCCATAACAAAGATGGTATCACTCACTCACTCACTCAAAACTGTTCAGTCCATTCACATTTGAATCATCTATTTTCCGTGTCCACTTTTCTTTTCTACACACTCACCATGTTTTTGCTGTCACATCGTATATCTACACTGGACACAACAAAGCATTGCAAATCATCTGAACTTTGTGTTAGCACGTCATAAATAGAATGAGTCAGCAGTTTTCTGTCGTGGATTTGTCGCGCCGCTCTGCACCGCATCTAGTGTAGACAGCATCACTGATTATAATAAGTTCTATTGTATTTTGTTGCGTCACGCCGCGCCGCTCGCGTCTGGTGTAGACACAATGTAAGTTAATGTCGCTTTCTGATGCTGCATTTGAATTTTCATGCCACATTATTTGAAATTAGCCCGGGCCAAACATTTTTCTCTTGCGGGCCGCCTATTGAGGAACCCTGGTCAAGAGTGTCCATACGGTGCGCACATATTTACGCCTAGTTTATTTTTGATAAATCCCGATATGTGCGTGGAAAATTGCGTACGCACATTTCCATGCCCATTTTGCACGTACGCAACATTTATACATCAGGCCCCAGGTCATTGAAAATGTGGAGAGTTTTACGTTTCTCGGAACCACAATATCTGCATTGTTGAAGTGGCAGGATAACTTAAGAGCCATTATTAAGAAATCTCATCAAAGATTGTATTTCTTAAGACAGCTCAAAAAATTTGGAGTATCTAAAGCTGGTATGTTCAGGTTTTATAGAGCTGTTATAGAAAGTGTGCTGACTTTCTCAATAATAGTGTGGTTTGGCAGCTATTCAACAAAAGTCAGATTTATAATATACGTAGTGCGGACAGCCTCAAATATTATAGGCTGTGATCTGCCCACCATTGATGACATTTATGTCTCACGTTTGCAGAAAAAATAGCTTAACAATTCTTAGAGATTCCCCACATCTGGCCAGACATTTTTTTTATTCCTTTACACTTAGGCAGACAACTTAGAGTAATTAACTAATGCCTTGTCCAAATACACACACTTGCGGTCTTGGCCACTTGAGAGCGCGTGCGCACGACAGGAAGTAAGTGCGCAAGACTGTCCCAGGTCTTAAAAACGCCAGAGCGCAGTGCCCTTAATGCACACTAAATCCACACTATCTCGAATACCGCTCCGGAGCGCTATTCGAGGCTTAGTGTATCCCATCATGCACCATGTTCTGGAAATAAAACATGAGACTTTTTGCCGAGATCGCATGAGAGGTAACGCAAACCTTTCCAGTGTAAGTTAGATATTAATATAATAAATAGATATTACATATAATTTGGTAGAAAAGCAAAGTGTTGCAATTAAAATAAAGCTGTGTAAACACTTGCATTTTTACAACACTATAAGTTTGTCCCATCAGGTAATGAAAAGTTCAACACACACTTGTGGTCTTCATCATCACTTGAACACTTGGACCAAATAAAGGAAATACATCATATAAGTAGTCAAGTGGTCAAGTGCAAAGACCACAAATGTGGGTATTTAGACAAGGCATAAGTCTACATGCTTTTTGAACCGTACCTATTGTAAGATGGTCCATGTTTTAAACTCTTCTGGCACTTATGCATCTGTATTTCATTCTTTTTCATTGTTGGAAAAATGTATGTATGTATGCACGAATGTGTTTGTGTTTGAGCTCACCAAGAAACTCCAGACAATTATGTTGTTTGGCAATAAATAAATAAAATAAAAAAATAAAAAGAAATAAATGAATCTCTGGGGGTAGAGGTAATAACTGATGGAGTCTCACTCTTCAGCTGTTTCCACAATTTTTCCTGCATCAAAGTGTAAGAGCTTCCCGTGTCTAATACTGCCTTCACCTCCTGTCCATTCACCCTTACATGAACGACGAGGAGAGATGTGACCAGATGGGGTTGTGCCAGGATTACTCCAGCCAGGTTTTTGTTGTTGGTATGCTCTGCAGACTTCTTGTTCTTGTCTTTGCTACCCTGGGTACCAACTTTTTAACAGTAATCCTTTGCTCCCATGCAATCCTTTTCCACCATTGACCCAACCTTCACCAGCTGCTAGAGGGCCCAGTAGTCATAGACAAAGTCCCTCAGGCATTGTCGCGGCTGCTGGACCAACATCTTTCCAACATCCATCTCCACTTCTGAGAGGTAATCATCTGAAAGAAAAGCCGCCACGAATGCCTTTTTGAAGGATTTCTAGTCTGTTACCTTAGCCTTTTCTGCTTTCCACCAGCTCAGAGTGGGTCCCTTCAATGAGCTCAACGCTGGGGAGTGGCCTGATCTCCAAGACGTTCTCACATTGCTCGATGAAGTTGAGCACCTCCACTGTCTCGCAGGAGTCGCCAAAAGTGGGGAACTCTAGGCCGAGTAGGGAGACCGAGCACAGATGAGAATGAGCCAGTCATAACTGAGGAGGTAAGCACATTAGGTGGGTGAATATGCACAGGAGGAGTAATGTCATAGGTAGTATTTTGAGCTCCATGAGTTGGACCTTTCTTTTCAGAAATCACCATTGGGGTCTGTGGACAATAGACCGGAGAAATGTGGGAGGAAGCTGGTGAGTAGGCCCGTAATCTGGAGAGTGTGGGAGTACTTATGAGTCTTTTTCTTTTTTTTTTTTGATTTTTCGGTAACGCTTTAGATTACAAACCGCAATGTACTGCATAAGTAAACAGAATTTACAGCGTAACTTTTTTGTAATTACAGTGTACCTATTCAGTACCTCCGTGTAGGTATAAGGTAACAATATGCGAAGTTTGGAGAATAAAGGAGTAATAATCTGTAAAATTACAAATTATTTCTACTGTAAGTATTTTGAAACTAAGGGGTACCTATTCTAATATTATGTATGGTATGTATGACCTCTTTTATTTGCAAGTGATTTAGCAAAAACATACACTGTGTACTTTTTTTATAGCCTACACATATAAAACACGCTGGTCATTGTTTCAATCCAAATGCTCGGTTGAGACTGTTGGGTTAGGAAGCTGGCTTGATTTGACCCAATTTGGGTCGATATAAGTAATAAGTAACCAAACGTTGCTGGGTTATGAATGTGGAGGACCTGAATGAGAGCGTGCAGCAAGTCACGTGAGTTCAAACGTGAACGGCTCTGTGTGCGACGAAATCTGTGACTGCGGTGCTTAAGACGGGAACATGTGTGGAAAATAGGAGAAAACTAATCGAAGCGCAGACGAGGG
>NW_015541010.1:0-7960 GCF_001515605.1 Sinocyclocheilus anshuiensis | reverse complement strand
ATAATAAATAGATATTACATATAATTTGGTAGAAAAGCAAAGTGTTGCACGTTTTATTGGTGTAAAGATGAGTAGTGGTGATATTTATTTTGTAAACATTTGCAACTGTTTTTTATCACTTAATTAGAAGCACCACAAATTAAATTCATGTTATAGGGACTACTGACTGAACAGACATTTAGAAGTTGATTTTAAAATGCAAAGTATTTAAAATAAAAATAACGCTATGTAAACACTCGTATTTTTACAACACTATAAGTTTGTCCCATCAGGTAATGAAAAGTTCAACACACACTTGTGGTCTTCATCATCACTTGAACACTTGGACCAAATAAAGGAAATACATCATATAAGTAGTCAAGTGGTCAAGTGCAAAGACCACAAATGTGGGTATTTAGACAAGGCATAAGTCTACATGCTTTTTGAACCGTACCTATTGTAAGATGGTCCATGTTTTAAACTCTTCTGGCACTTATGCATCTGTATTTCATTCTTTTTCATTGTTGGAAAAATGTATGTATGTATGCACGAATGTGTTTGTGTTTGAGCTCACCAAGAAACTCCAGACAATTATGTTGTTTGGCAATAAATAAATAAAATAAAAAAATAAAAAGAAATAAATGAATCTCTGGGGGTAGAGGTAATAACTGATGGAGTCTCACTCTTCAGCTGTTTCCACAATTTTTCCTGCATCAAAGTGTAAGTGCTTCCCGTGTCTAATACTGCCTTCACCTCCTGTCCATTCACCCTTACATGAACGACGAGGAGAGATGTGACCAGATGGGGTTGTGCCAGGATTACTCCAGCCAGGTTTTTGTTGTTGGTATGCTCTGCAGACTTCTTGTTCTTGTCTTTGCTACCCTGGGTACCAACTTTTTAACAGTAATCCTTTGCTCCCATGCAATCCTTTTCCACCATTGACCCAACCTTCACCAGCTGCTAGAGGGCCCAGTAGTCATAGACAAAGTCCCTCAGGCATTGTCGCGGCTGCTGGACCAACATCTTTCCAACATCCATCTCCACTTCTGAGAGGTAATCATCTGAAAGAAAAGCCGCCACGAATGCCTTTTTGAAGGATTTCTAGTCTGTTACCTTAGCCTTTTCTGCTTTCCACCAGCTCAGAGTGGGTCCCTTCAATGAGCTCAACGCTGGGGAGTGGCCTGATCTCCAAGACGTTCTCACATTGCTCGATGAAGTTGAGCACCTCCACTGTCTCGCAGGAGTCGCCAAAAGTGGGGAACTCTAGGCCGAGTAGGGAGACCGAGCACAGATGAGAATGAGCCAGTCATAACTGAGGAGGTAAGCACATTAGGTGGGTGAATATGCACAGGAGGAGTAATGTCATAGGTAGTATTTTGAGCTCCATGAGTTGGACCTTTCTTTTCAGAAATCACCATTGGGGTCTGTGGACAATAGACCGGAGAAATGTGGGAGGAAGCTGGTGAGTAGGCCCGTAATCTGGAGAGTGTGGGAGTACTTATGAGTCTTTTTCTTTTTTTTTTTTGATTTTTCGGTAACGCTTTAGATTACAAACCGCAATGTACTGCATAAGTAAACAGAATTTACAGCGTAACTTTTTTGTAATTACAGTGTACCTATTCAGTACCTCCGTGTAGGTATAAGGTAACAATATGCGAAGTTTGGAGAATAAAGGAGTAATAATCTGTAAAATTACACAGTCCGCCCCTCGTGGAAATTAATGGCGCAGACATGCGGTTTCATTTACTACACATAGGCCTACTGAAGCTCGCGGTGTTTTCAGCCTCTGCCGACAATTCTTATTTTGAGAAAACTATCGTCATATCATATACAAAGAGACACCAATGTTTCAGGAGTTTAGTACACAGAATAGGACACATGCTTATTAGATAACCGTATTTGAGTTGATGTATATGCTTTTATTTATTATTATGTTTAAATTAACTATTTTTTCCAAACCATTGTTAGATGCAGTGTTTCCTGTAGTTATGCAAAGATTTCTTATCTATTAACTATTTCTTATCGTAAATATTTCTTATGATTTTTAAATCTGCATTGAACTTCAGATCAATCTCAAAGTAAAAGGCGGTACTAAAGTCTGATTTTGTGGTGGATGTGTTCAAATTTGATCATCTTAATTCAAGTGATGAAGGATTTTGAAAGTCTGACAGTGTTGAGCACTACTGTAAGGTTAACCCTGCATGGTGTAAATGTTTGAAAATGATTAACAGTTGCAAATAAACATTAATTAGAAGTTTAGAAAAATAATCAAAAAGTAATCAGTTACATTTCTTTAATAAAGTAATGGAAAAATGTCCACTCTTATTACATTTTAAATAGGGTAACTTGTAATCTGTAACCTATTACATTTCCAAAGTAACCTTCCCAACACTGTACATGGGTTATCTGTATTCACAGAATTAACATCAGTAACTGCATCAGTAACAGTACTGTCCACATCCATATTTATACTTGTACAAATCAAACAAACACAACAATAGAGAGGCCCCGTACGGGCCACCAATATGTAACACTCAGCTTTTCTGATAAGGGAGGCTACACAAAATAAACGATCTACACCCTCTTTAAAATACTGTTGGAAGGTTTGTATAAGTACCAAGAAAAACACATACACCATCAAATAAGCCAAATCCAAACGTGTATTATACAACAAATGTTAATTTTCCAGGTTGTTACCTCTTTATTCTTTAAACTTTGCATATTGTTCCCTTATACCTACATGTATGTAGCTGTATAGGTACATTATTATTACAAAAAGGTATGCTGTAAATTTTGGTTTCCTTACACTATAAATTGCCTTTCTGACTGTATTTTATTTTTTAAATTTATTTATTGTTTATTTATTGTATTTTCTCATATATCTGTATGACCCTTGACATGTAAGGATATATGTACAGTTGTTGTATAATATGTTTTGTTCTTATTAAAGTAATTACCTCTTTATTCTTTAAACTTTGCATATTGTTCCCTTATACCTACATGTATATGTATAGGTACATTATTATTACAAAAAGGTATGCTGTAAATTTTGGTTTCCTTGCACTATAAATTGCCTTTCTGACTGTATTTTATTTTTTAAATTTATTTATTGTTTATTTATTGTATTTTCTCATATATCTGTATGACCCTTGACATGTAAGGATATATGTACAGTTGTTATATAATATGTTTTGTTCTTATTAAAGTAAAAAAAAAAGAAAAGAAAACAAAGTTATATTATTTCTTGAGTCTCACTTATGGAGTTTCTGCATGAGGGCGCCCTCTGGCATTGTGTACGAATGAAACCGACATTACATTATGTGTTCTCACTAATGTTCACAAGATCATAGTTTGGGTAAAAATATAAAAATATATACTTATCTCTAAAGAAATTTGAAGTAAACATTTGCAAATCCATACATTTCTCCAGTGTAGAGAAGTGTGCAGTTTTTTTTCTCTCTTTCTCTATGGAATCATAACATTTAATAATACAATTTAACATTTAAAAAAATATTGTCAACATTTTTATCATAATTTAATAGGCCTACTTTATCATAAAGCCTTAGGCCTTTCTAATGATTTATAGTTTTAGGCCCCCTGTATATTAACAATAATATAATAAGTATAATATATGAATCAAAAATGAAAGAACATGAATGAATCACACAAGCAAAAGAAAAGCTTGCGGTAAGGCAGGAAATATCTTGTGCCTTACTGGGGATTTCACAAGTGCACTGACATAAACAAACAGAGCTTTAGAAGTAGAAAGAAGAGACTGAATTGGCTTTTTTTTAATTGAAAGTAATGAAAATAGGCTTAAAAAGTTGTGTAAACTGATGAATACAAGTTGACAACAACAATTTTAAGTTTGTGCTGAATTTAGGAGATTTGAAATTATATTTAGCAATTCGGTATAAATCAATATAACTGTATTAGTAAAGTAGCAAAATTACATAATGAAAAAACGTCTTCTTATTATCTTTATCTTACCATGTTCTTTCTGAACCATTTTCATTTCCATTTTTATATGTTATATTGAACCAATATACAATTCACAATGAGCTTCTCAGCAGGCTAAAACCACATGTGTGGGTGCATTTACTTTTATTTCAGTTTTGAAATGAGCAGCACATGGGGCCATCCCCTCATTTTTACATTCACTGACCTTTATGATTGATTTCATAACAGCACGTTACTAATACATTTCGGGTTGAGTGATTACACTAATACCAGTTTTGGGCATGTTACTTTAAAAATGTAATTAATTATAGTTACTAGTTACTTCTCACAAATAGTAACTGAGTTACATCATTATAAAAGTAACTAATTACCAGGGAAAGTAACTATTTATTTTTTTTTATGTTAAAATATGTCAAATAACTTGGATGCCCTCAATATTAAATATGTTAAATGAATGAAATGGACCCTAAATAGTGTAGATTAGTGTACAATGTTTTATAATAATAATTTATTCTATTTTAATGTTGCTGTGGGACAATGTGAGAGACACCTATCAAATTCAATATATTATTGTAAATATTATCAACCCTCTACGGACACCTTGGCAATAGAATCGCCAATATATATATATATATATATATATATAAAGCTTAATGGCACAGTTTTTTTAAATATCTGAAAGTACTCTTAGCATCAGTCAGTCAAGCATTATAATATGCTATTATGATAATTTAGCATTATATGATGATAGAACTTTAGTAATTACAATAACCATGTATGAATGCATATTTGTCATGTTGACTGAACTTAGGATTGGTGGTGGTGCTTAAGATATTAATTGTCATTTAGTGTTTTTATAAAAAAAAAAAAAGGAAAAAAAAAAACAAACTAAAAATAATAATGATAAGATAACAAAACCACTACGAATTCTACTACTAATAAAAGTATAAAACGCACTAAGGATTAATGAGATGCTGGGTTCATGAATATTAATCAGGTTGTGTGTGTTCGCTTGAATTGATTCGCTGAAATCAAAACAGGGACAATAATAAGTGAGCGCCAGCCAATGAGATTGCCGTTTGCGCATTAGTTCCGCCCACTACCGGAAAACCCGGCAGTTCTTAAAAGCTGAAGAATTCCAAAGGAACTCCGTTATTTAGACAGGAAAATACAACAAAGAATATCGTTTACATGTAGCGCATCAATTCTCTCTCTCTGCGTGTGTGAGACAAAGCAACAGCGAGTCGTGTGCCTTCACACTAGAGTTTACGGTTTATCAAATACAGGTGCGCTGTGCATCCATTCAGATTAACTGAAACATTAGAAGAATATAAGATCAGAGTAACGGTAACGGGGGAAGCAGTAATTTGTTTGATTAGTAGTTACTGAAAAAAATAACACCGTTTATTTATAACGCCGTTATTCCCATCACTGACTAATACTAACAACACTGCAAATTCTGAATATCCTACAGCCCGACACTAGTTCTGACAGAGAGAAAGGCAGCTTCTTTACATATGATAAGTATTCTGTTACTGTGATTTAGTAATTTGATCTGCTTGTGTGTTTTAGACTGATGCATGCTGCTGTCTATCAGATCTCTGGGTTTAGTTGTCTCTCTATCTGTCTGTTTCTATTCCTATCCATGTTGACTGCAGTAGTCCATCTAATGGTGTGTGTAGGCTCAGTCAGCAAGTGCATGTATCACTGTGAGGTATGTTTTAAGCTTTTTGTGACAGAGAAATGATGACTGTCTTCACACACATATACTCACTTTAAATGTCAGATATTAGCTGTTTCTGGAAGCCACTGGGGCTTAAATATTTGCAGCGTGTGCAAATGTGTGGGCAGTGCGTCTGAGTGTGTGTGTGTGTGTGAGTCAGAAGCAGAGCTCGGAGCGGCTCTCACATGTGTGTGGGCAGCTTCCAGATGGCTCCTCCAGCAAGCACACAAATGTCACTCTGATAACAAGCTGAAAGAAAACGAGAAAAACAAGTTGTTGGAAGCCTATAGATATTCAAACACATACACAACACTGGATATGAAATATTAGCACAGAAATATACAGGGACATATAAAGGTGACACCTATAAACTATACAAATACTGAAGTTCCTAACATTTCAAATGATTCTCCAAGAGAGTAATAATATTAAATAAAGAGCAGTTGAAAACGTCTCGGTTACATATGGTAACCTTCGTTCCCTGATGGGGGTGTTCACGATCATGTAGGACAGCTTTCAAGAAATGTGAGTTAAATATGTTAGGTAACGTTAAAACTGTCTCTTTTTTTCTTTGTGTCTAAATATTTTTTCTTCATTACATGTCTTATTTGGTTTTATTTCCAAGACCTCATTGCATGTTAAAAATAATGTACTTCAATCAGGGCCATCCTTTGGGCGGTGCAACTGGTGCGGTTGTGGGGGCCCTGCAGCGAACGGACCAAGGGGGACCAGCCCCCACCCTCCCGGAGCGCAGACAGACCGAGGGGGCCCCGCAGTCTAGGCTATAGCATTTTTATAAATATTGGTAATATATTAAATATTCAGCATATTTTAATCTGTTTTGCATCTTAATTATTTATTTATTTATATAAATTAGTCATCAAAACAGGTTTTTTATAGTGACATCCTTCATTAAATCTTGATCAACAACAACTAATGATCAACGAATTGGAGCAGCATCGGTCCGTTAGATCATTTTAAAATGTCAAATAGCCTTCAATTTATAGGTTATAACTGCATCTCGCTCAGATCTAGATTTGTGAAGATTTATTTTAATAAACATGTTTGTGTGGAGTAGTGTTGGGTTTGAGCCCCGCCCTATAATTCTTCACATTCTGAAAGCTGTTTAATCTGAAATGTCACAATACATAAATAAAGAAAGCAATAACTTCTGTTACATGACTTTAAATTTGCTGAGCAGGACACTAATTATAAGATTATGTAAAATCAAAATGGCAAGATGCAATAGAGGTTTGCTTTTGTTACATTTAATTTGACATTACCTTTTTGTAGCTAAGGTTAAAACAAGATACGATACTGACAAACAATAGTGTTTTGTTTGGACTCGGACTTGACTCGGACTCGAATCCGAGTACCCCAACTCTAGTGCGGAATGCACCTACTGCATGACAGGGAGGCGCCCGTGCGATCTCTTGCATTTTTTACATTTACATTTACATTTATTCATTTAGCAGACGCTTTTATCCAAAGCGACTTACAATTGGGGAATACATCAAGCGATTCATCTTAAAGAGGCAAATAGACACAGGAAGTGGTCATCATACCAAGTTTCAAGCATTGTTCAAATAAGTACAAGTTAGACAGAGAAAGATGAAAGAAAAGAGAAAAAAATTTTTTTTTTTAGGATGAAGTCAGATAGGGACGAAAGAGGTGAATTTTCAGCTGCCGCTTGAAAAATGTCAGGGAATCAGCATTCCGGATAGGGGTTGGAAGATCATTCCACCAGCCAGGAACGGTAAACGTTCCAGAAACGAAAATGTTCTGGAAAGTGATTTTATGTCTCTTTGTGATGGTACCACGAGGCGTCGCTCACTAGAGGATCTCAGACTTCTGGAGGGGATGTAGATTTGTAAGAGTGAGTGGAAGTAGGCGGGTGCTGAGCCTGAGGCTGTTCTATATGCAAGCATCAATGTCTTGAACTTGATTCGAGCCGCAACCGGTAGCCAGTGCAACGAGATAAAGAGAGGTGTAACATGGGTTCTTTTGGGCTCGTTGAAGACCAGTCGTACCGCTGCATTCTGAATCATTTGTAGAGGTTTGATTGTGCTTGATGGAATTTGTAAAGGTTTGACTGTGCATGATGGAAGTCCAGCCAGAAGAGCATTGCAGTAGTCCAGCCTAGAAATGACAAGAGCCTGGAGAAGAAGTTGTGCAGCATGCTTCTTTAGGAAGGGCCTGATCTTTCTGATGTTGTGCTGTGCAAACCTGCAAGATCGAGCAGTCTTTGCAATATGGTCTTTGAAGGTCAGCTGGTCATCAAAGATTACACCAAAATTT
>NW_015541009.1:17733-19276 GCF_001515605.1 Sinocyclocheilus anshuiensis | reverse complement strand
TAAAGTATGACTGAATGCTACTTCAAGTGTCTGCTGTTCTGTAATGCAATCCATTACCAACATTACCAACATGAACTGCATTAGCTGCACCATACAGTTTTGACCCCAGGAGGTATCAAATATAGAAGAAGAAAAAATACTTAAACAGAACAAGATGAGGTTTTAACCTGACAGAGCTAGGTAGTATTGATATAACCAAAACTGCATCTAACATGAAAACCATCAGTCTGTCTTCCTCCCCACACCTCAAGTGTCCACTGTATTGGCTCGTCGTCAGAGTTAGGTCACCCTGTCGCTGTGTTCTGGGTTCAGAGGGTTTTAACTCAGGAACACACTGCTGGGATGTGGAGGTTACAGAGACGTCAGGCTGGAGTCTTGGAGTAACTACAGGATCAAACCAGAGGAAGACACACACTTTCTTTAACACTGATGTCTGGAGTGTGTGGTATCAGCCGGAGGAACTGACTGAATTGTCAAATAACTTGGATGCCTCCGATATTAAATGTTAAATAAATTAAATGGACACTACATGGAATAAATTATTATTTTTAAACATTGTACACTAATACAAATCGACAATTTAAAAATACTTATTTAACACTGAACATTTTGTAACATTTTAGCAGACATACCAACAAAGCGAAGCTAGTAAAAAAATATTTTTGGTAATTTTTGAGACCCCCTTCTTGAATCAGGCATGTATTTCTTTTACTGTACAAATAAATACAGCCTTGCTGAGCAGAAGAGACTTCTTTTTAAAATATTTCAGATCCCACAGATACAAATCTATTACAGATTTGAACACTATGTGTGAATGTTATAATAAATGTATTAATATAGCTGTTGTAATTATTATTATCATTATTATTGTTTTACTTTTTTATTTTATTTACAGGACAACAGTAAAATTACAATACTAACATTTATGAATGTTGATGGAACTTTTCTTTTGGCGGAAACCCTCAGGAAGTCCTCAGTGCTTCTTTTTGTTGACAGCAGCAGATTTATAAATTATTCTCATTACTAATTTGGGAAGATGCTCATATCACATTGTCACATGCCTTATAAAAATTCATAAAAATGTTACTGAGCAACTGATGAGTAACACAGTTTCAGTAAAGATTTTCCTCGCGGCAGTACTAAACGGTCTCTCGCTGTCGGTGCTTGTAATGATTTTTGCGTCTTTCTCAGACAGTTTTAAATGCTTCCCTACTGCCAACATGTTTTCTGCATTAGTGCGTGCCTCTATTTGATAGCATCACGCTGTAAGGTCCACGCACTTGGCCCAAGGAAGGTATCCAGTGGTGGATGAAGGTTTCTTGCGTGTTCGGTCTTTTCAGCGCGCAAAGTTACTCAATTTAGGTTTAACGCAAATCTGACTCCATTTTATTATCTAATCTGACTCCATTTTAGTATGACCTCGAATTTAGGTTGAAAGGCAAATTGGTTGTTTGTCGGTCTCTAATTATTCTGACATTCGATTATTCTAGTTAACTCTTTACTTATATTTACTCGTTCATTAGGAATCTATGTCGCTTAGGGT
>NW_015541009.1:6712-17054 GCF_001515605.1 Sinocyclocheilus anshuiensis | reverse complement strand
ATATTAATTCGCTCAAAAAGAACCAAAAATCTTATAATCACACATTTCCCCCATCCACAGCTGCCATAAACAAATACAGCCCTTACCTCTTATATAGATAGGAAGTGTAACATGAGATCCAGGATCCTCAGCAAAATGTCCTGATCAGCTCAGCAGAATTCTTACCACTATGAAGCTCGCATTGGCGATTTATGGAGATATTCAGATAATTAATTACTATTAATAAATTACTCAGAGACTTGTTTAAAAGAAAGTTTGTCGAATCACCATATACAAATGGTTTCGCTTTATTAAAAACAATAACTCATAAGCAAATATCAAGAAAGTAACAACGTATAGTCTTCACCTGATTTTCGGCCCCCCAAAATCATAAAGCACTGGATTATATAGGAGAGGGCGTATACAATATTTCTCTCCTGCAAAGCATCTATTAAAATCTCCCCGATTGGATAAATGCAAGTTACACTAAACACTTGGTCACACCCCTTGCCTCAGCGGGTTGCAATACAATTGCATCATCACATTAAGCATAGCATACACACACACATACGCCTCCAAAAATATAGGCGAGGAGGTTCAAACAAAGTTTATATCCTACACGCTAACACAGGATGTCTGACCTCTTGTGCTAACCACAATTCAGCATCTTCTTTACTACACAATAACAACACCTTTTCAAAAATATACGAGCGAGTTTTCACACCTCAACATTTTCCATTCGTTAACTGTTAACCCAGATAACAACACCTGCTCTCGCTTTTGACAGGATGTCAGCTAACCGTTTATTATTTGGAGACGGCGTTGGCCCTTTGAATTTTCAAACAGTCAACCTCGCCTCGCAAAGTTTCCATTTTCAAATTAAACTCATTAACTTCAATAAATTGTTTAACCCTTTTCATCAACCATTTATTCACACGTTCATGTTGCCGAATTGTCCGAAGAAGTTCCTTAGCCATCAGTATCATGTCTTGCGTTTCTTGTCTGGTTATTTCTGCTTCTCTTCTTCTCCATCCTGCTCTTTTTTTTTTCGTTTTGGTGATGTCTCCTCTGCATTGACTCTGTGGAGTTTGACCGGAAAATGGAATAATTTCTGCTTCACCCTCTCTTTCCATTTTTCGCGTCAATCTACTCTGTAATTTCGGAATTCTTTTTTCAGCACAGTCCATAAACATATACCCAATTCTTTCACTACTAAACCATTTTTCAATATACACATCAAAAATATTTCCCTTTCTCCTGATTAAGGTGACTTCACGAAATTGACATCTGTTTAACTCATATTCATTTCTTGGATATTCATTGATGAACAATTGACTCGGTCCGTCCTTTTCCACATAAGTCTCCAGAACTTCAGACGAGAAGAAGACTTTCTCTAGCGAATCCGCTGTGAGTTTAATCACTTCCAGAAACGCTTCGAAAGTCATTCCAGCCTTTCGGCCGTCTTCCCTCACAATTACTGCAGCCATCTGTAGAAAAGGCGACAATCGTCAAAATAAGAGAGACCATAGGGGCCTGTACTGCATATTTCATCTTTTACAACTTTATCTTCATCATTCCCAATACCAGTTGCTTTCATTTGTCTTAATTCGATAATTTGGAATACAATTCTCGGTGCCTTCCTTATAATTTCTGGTCTATCATACTGTCGTCCGGGAATACATAATTTTATCCACCATGGTATCATATACATTCCATAATTGTCTTTTTCTAATATCATTTCAGTAAAACCACATACTTTCAATTAATTTTTTATGTCTGCCCCCACTCTTACACTCATGGCATGAACTAGTTGCCATATTGAAACAAACGCTTTAAAACCGTTTTGAACCATTGTTTCAGGATTATTCATACACATTATACATCGGCGTTGGCCGTCAATTAATTCAAAATATACTTTTCCAGTGTACCCTTTACACTCCATACAATATTGATCACTCTTGTGATGTTTCCACCTATACAAGAAATCATCCTCCACTCTTTCCTGTTTCATCCGTTCCACGCCTGAAAGAACCATCTGTAAATCATGCAGATATGGAATCGGAATTAACTATGGCAATTTGTCCAAAACATTTCCTGCATTTCTTCAGAGCTATTTTCATTTTATCCCATCTGTTCATCAGTATAAGAATGCCTAGGAACACTATGTTGTCATTGCTTAAGAAAAATCGCAGCATAAAAACAGTTAATGTCATAAGGCCAATAAAAATCCATAAGTTTGCTTCCTTTCCATAACAAAACATTAATATTCCAATCAGATACAATGCACTAGTTACAATAATAACTAGTTTCCCCCAATAGACTAATTCATTCTTTTTTACCATTATAGTAGCAATATCAACAATTATTTTACCTAAGCTCGATAAAAATAGGATTAAAGCCCCCCTTGCTTCTAATAGATTTTTGCCAACCTTCTGATACCATCATCAGAGAACAGACTAGAATTATTCGACTTAATTTCTTCATTAGTATGATCCTACCAATTTGTAGGCAACTAAGTAGAAGGTGCCACCAGCGATACTTGTTAAGACCTTGAAGAAGAATCCATAAAATAAAAGCCCCAATTTCTCCACTAACCTGAAGCAGTTCATCAGAGGAACCTGCAGAATCCTCCTCAGGCTGCCCGTTAGTTTCGTTTGGTGTCCCTCTTATTGAATCGTTGAATGCCATTCTATCGTTATCAATTTTGATCTCTGTTGGACTTTTTAGCAGCAGTTGGTTTAAATGGTAATTGTTTTCAAAGTATATCCCTCAATTACCCAAATGTTTCTTAGTTTTCAGTCGCAAGTGAGTCTGTGCCCTCGACTCGCAAGCTTTTTCCCTATACTCTTCTAACACCTTTAACTCCTCCTATTTCCTTTTCTGTAACTGTCTTACAACAGATGTTTTTCCGTTATGCTTTTTGTTCTCCTTCTGAAACGTCTGTGCCCCTTAGCTTGAAAATCTATTAGTTTCTCTAAAATAGCTAACTCATCTCCTTTATTCTCTTTCCTGGATAACATTCGTTGTCCTACAGATGCACAAAAACATTTCACCACAATAAATAATAATACTAAGCCTAATATTATTAATCCTCCGTAAAGCACATACCAACCTATTCTAACCAGGAAGTTGACCAATCACTTCCACATGTCTGTTGTAACGAAATTAAATACAGCTTTGGCTGCCGTTTTTATTCCTGAAATACCTTGCTCAACGAATTCCCTTGGCCTTTCGAACCACCGAGGTCCGCCGGGTATCTTTTGACCTCTAATTTGTGTACTGCTGTTACAGAGATAATTTTTCAACCAGTTTAAACCCAAATAATAGTTTTTATCCTTGCCTTTACACCAATTTTCCTTCCAGTCCTTTCTATCAATAGTCAATGATAAATCATCAATTGCTATTGCATCTAGTTTTGTCAGAGGTATGTTATTTCCTCCTTTTGGGACTCTGTATCTCAACATGCTATTAATTGCAATATAAACAGGCCCATGGAACATTTTCCATTTTTGATCCACTATCCTCACTACTCCTCCTGCTCCGTAACTCATCTCATATCTATTAGCCAGTTTACTCTTCTTAAAGGTCCAAGGGAGCGGAACTATCCCTTGCTCCAATAACATAAAAGTCGTGGCCTAATGGTTAGAGAGTCGGACTCGTAACCTAAAGGTTGTGGGTTCAAGTCTCGTACCGGCAGGGATTGTAGGTGGGGGGAGTGAATGTACAGCGCTCTCTCCCACCTTCAATACCACGACTGAGGTGCCCTTGAGCAAGGCATCGAACCCCCAACTGCTCCCCGGGCGCCGCAGCATAAATGGCTGCCCACTGCTCCGTGTGTGTGTTCACTGCTGTGTGTGTGCACTTAGGATGGGATAAATGCAGAGCACTAATTCCGAGTATGGGTCACCATACTTGGCCACATGTCACGTCATAGATCATAGATAAAACTGCTGCAATTTGATTTATTGTGAGATGATCTTGCCCTTCAGAGCATTTTTCGATATAAGCGCCACATTCATTTCCTGTTAGACCAAACACTCCATCGTCAAGAAAAATGTAATTACTTCTAAATACACCTTCCTTGTCTCTTTTTCTGTAAAGGTTTAATTCCCGTTTCAGATCTGGTCTCCAGCTCTGCGTAACCTGTTTTTCGTGAGACTACTAGCCGGTCTCTAGTTGTTGTTAACAAAGTATACTCACCTTCTGGGTTTAATATTCTGCTATTTTTTATCCATTTCGTTTTATTAATTCTGCACTTTTTATTTTCTCTTGCTTTTTATCTCTTTTACTTCGTTTCATTGTTCCTTTATATTTACATTGGCCTAATTTCCACGGGTTGAAATTCTTACTCGAACGAAATATCCAACATCCCCCTAATTCTTCGTTCAAACTAGTCCTGTATGTTGGTCCTATGAAATATTTCATAGTTTTATTCCCCTCTCGTTCTTTAATAAAATTATTTTCTTCAAATATTTCTATCTCATTGCTATGCCAGTATTTCATTTTTACCGTACTTTTCAGTTTAACCTTTGGCGTTCTGACCATGTAATATATATTTTTGCCTGTATTTAGGTTATTTAACCATTTCCAAAAATCCTTTGTTTTATTTTCTATTTCGTTTCTTTTCCCTTTCTTGGTGCACCACACAGACAATACAAATCCTGAGACATTCTGTCTCTCCATTTTAACTTCGGCTAGAATAATATCGCCTGACATTATTTCCCATTCTAACAGAAAGCTTACCCTAATTAAGATTAATAATATTATTCCTAAAAATAATAACACCCAAAGTATTATACTCATTCACTTGCAGAATCGTCGCTGTCTCCTCAATTTTCTGATGACTGTCTTCGCTTCTCCAAGCTCCTCCGAGATACTCTCCAGCGACGGTGTTCTTTTCATATTTCTGCAAGCACAGGTTAGTTCTTAGGCCCAATTAAGAGCCGTCGGGACCTCCTCAAGATACCATGCCGTATCACTTTCACTTCGGGTTGCTTTTCGTGCAACTCCACCTGTATTCCTCCAATCCAGTCATAGCCTGGATGCGCACATGATAATACATTGTCCTTCGGTTCCTCTGTGACCTGTTCGTTATCATAGGGAACCCCGGTTATGTATGTCTCATCTACCGGACACCAAACTCTGTGCTTTTCTAAGTCGTTCGCCAGCGACACGGTTAGCTGCACAAACTTCTCTTTCCTGGTAGATCGCCTCTTTTCCTTCGTGATATTAGAACACGGCTGTGTTCCTCGATAATCTTTATGATAAGGCGGGCTGTTTTCCCATCCGCCTCCTTGTGCTAGTTCAATAGCTAAGTTCCCCCAGCTACGCACCTGCCATTGTTCGCCGAGTTTAACATATACCCAAGCGATTTTTCCCCGGGACCCCTGTTTCAGGTCCACTTCAGGGAAACATTTCAAGATCGGCTCATGCCAGAGCGTCAGATGCCACCTTGTGGACTCTAAGTCCGTTAGGGTCAAATCTTTTTCACGATCTCTCCTTTTTATTTCTCGGACTAATTCTTCTCTTTCCGAAAGAGCCCTGTCCTTAATCTCCTCCCTGTCTCTGGGTAGCATTGGGACCCTTGCGTCCAAAAATGCAGCCCTCTCATGTTCTCGCATACCTAGATAAGGATGCCTAGAGAACCTGGATATTATTCCGTCCTGAAATAATCCCAACGGTTTGAGAACTCTCAAAGTCTCCCAAACCGACCGTGAAGATATTAAAGTCCGTTCCTTTGCCTTGCAGATCAAACAAAACCACGCAATCTTGCCATCCCAAGTACAATTACAAAGTTCACCAAAATTCCTGGACACTCTGTATGAGTCTATCCGTATTTTAAGATGACTGGGTCGGCAGTCTGCACATATAAGGATCCCTGATACTTCAGTGTGGGTCTATCTATACATAGTCCATTCCACTCCAATGTCTTTTTTTCTCATCACAGAAAGACAGAGTTGGCATGGCGCATAACTGGCTGCATATTAGACAGCAATATGGTCTCACCGTGGTTTCTATGACTTTGTCACTTGTTCCGTCAAAGCCTAGAAATCTCTCTATCTCCGGTTCCAGCCATAGAAAAGCCCTTGATCCATGCTTACCGTGCTCAACCCGTATTAAGCCCTTTCGATTTATGATAGCTATTATAGCTTCCATTTCTTATTTCTTTATTAGGTCCTTGTTACTCTGAATACCGTTATTCTGTATCTCTACTGTATTGGACCCCGTTATTGATTTAACTGTATCAATTACTCCCGATCCCTCGGTGAACTTGCCTACCTTTCTCCTTCTGGTAATAATGACTTCGTCTCCGACTTCAAAGCTCGAATTCTCAGCAATTTCCCTTTCCTTCAAGTTCACTGCATTACACGTGTTGAGATGCAATAAACACTTATCAATAAGCGTATCCCATTCGCCGAGGTTTTTATTCTTTCCAAACCATTCCTTCACAGACCGAATGGTGCGTTCCGCGATCCCGTTAGTCTCGGGCCTGTAGGCTATGCTTTTCACTAGTATTATTTTATTCTCCTTACAGAAATCTTCTACTAGTTTACCGCTTATATTATGCGCATTATCCGCTCTGATACTGACCATCTTCCCGCGCCATTTAATCCACTCTTTTAAGCATTCCACTACTTTTTCTTCGAGTGCAGATCTCATGGGCCAGACCATTTTGTCTTTGGTATGGTTGTCAATAGCAAGCAGGAAATAACAGTTTCCTCTGCGCGTGCACAGCCTCAGAGGACCCACGAAATCTATGCTCACTTGTTGCCCTGGAAACTCTTTGGGCAGCTCGCTCTCTTCGCAGCCTTTCGCTGTCATAAATTTTCTGCAGACCCTCAGCGGCCCCGCGAAGTCGATGCTTACTTCCTGCTCTGGAAAATCTTTTGGTAGTTCGCTCTCTACGCAGCCTTTTGCTGTCATAAACTTTCTGCAAACCTGGCATTCTTTCCTCACTTCCCTATAGCGAGTTCGCCAGTTTGGGATATTTAGATTCCTTAATCTAAGTTCCACTTGTATCATATTTACACTCGGGTGGTTTAATTCGTTATGCAACTTTTGAAATAACTCTGTTACTTCCTGAAGTTTCACTCGCCCTATCATTTTATCAATTTGCCTGTTACCCTCAGCGGCCTCGGTTGCCTGCGATGTATGGCTTGCTTGATGATATGTGTGGGCTGTTACTTTTTCTAACAGAGCAGCTATGCTTTTCCACTGTTCCCTATGTGCCATGGGCTTGCTTCGAGCTGTGTGAAAATCATTAGCCTTCCATTTCTCTAGTTCTTTATTGATACCATCCGTGACATATTCAGAATCGCTGGTTAAGATGATTTCATTATGCCCTAATTCAGCGGCCTTTTGAAGTGCGCACTCCACAGCTGTCACCTCTGCTAGCTGGGCGGTCCCTTCAATCTCATCACTCTGCGAGGTTATCAGCTGTCTGTGTTGTTTGACTAGATAGCCCCATCGTACTCTCCCGGCCCTTTCACTACCATCAGTAAAATATTTCGGGAGGTTTTTGTGGTCTTTATGATATCTAGTCATTTTTTCTTCCCTTTTCTGCTTCGTTCTTCGCCAGTCTAGCTGGTTATCATTCAGAATCAAGCTCCACTGATCAAATCGATGACTGTGGATGCGAGCCTGGTTCATCACTAGATTTTTCTTTAACCTGGAGAGTTCTCCTGCCATGGAAAAAATTATTATGGGCTGTTCTTTTGCTATTGCTTTCAATTGCAAAAGCCGATTAGTCACAGAAGCCAATACTCTCTCTACTCCATTCTCTGGGTAACGCTTCATTGCTACTTCCTGCTGATGTGTGAGAAAGGCAAGAGCGCACCTCCCCCCCCTCATTGGAGAGTGTTAGTGTGACTTCATCCTCTCTCTCTGAAGCCTCAACCTGCAAGGGAATTGTCTCATCACGCCTCTCGAGTGCACCACTATTAAGGGCCATTCTGATTAATTTCAAACCGGTGTGTTCCATCTGTTCTGTCCATTTCCATTTTCCTTCTTTCGTTCCCTGATAGAGAACTTTTGCCTCCCTAGAATATTTGGGTATTAATTCCCTGATATAATTCAGGGTTCCTAACAGCGATTGCAGCTGTTTCCTGGACTGAGGGGGCCCTGTCTGTTCCATTTCCTCCAGCTTCACTCTGGTGCTCGTTGTTAGAGCTTTTGTGTCCTTACCCAGTTTAAATCCTAGGAAATCTACCTCATGTTTTCCAATTTCCATCTTTTTCAGGCTAGGTTTTAAACCAGCCTCTGTTATTCTGTCTAGCGTCTGTTCTAGCAGTCTCAAGTGTTCCGCCTCATTCGTCGACGATATCAAAATATCATCGATATATACTGTGACTGGAATTCCTGATAAAATTTTCTTTATTGCTGCCATGAATTCATTTGGCGCATTCTTCAGCCCTTGTGCGAGCCTGGTTCATACATAATGGTCACTTCCAAAAGTAAAAGCAGTTTTTAATTGACTCTCCTCCGCCAGAGGGATGCTCCAAAATCCATTAGCTAAGTCGATTTTTGACAGCCAGTTTTTCTCTCTGCCTATTTCTGCACTCACTTCACCGTAGTTAATTAAATATCTATTATCAGGTACAGTAACTTTATTTAAGGCCTTATCATTAGTTACTAATCTCCAGGAACCGTCAGGTTTTGGCACCGCCTGTAGGGGCGCGTTCGTGGGCGCCAGTTCGCCTTTCTTCAGCTTCCTGATAATTTCCTGCTCTGTCAGCTCTTTAATTGTCTCGGCAATTTCTTTTTCTACTAAGCTGTTAATTTTATATTGCCTTTGGGGAGGGGGAATTCCCCCTTGGATCACATGTTCGTATTCAGGTTGAACTTTACCGCAGTCATTCTTTCTCCTTGAATAACTGTTCATATATTTTCTCAGAATCTTTTACTAAGCTGTTAATTTTATATTGCCTTTGGGGAGGGGGAATTCCCCCTTGGATCACATGTTCGTATTCAGGTTGAACTTTACCGCAGTCATTCTTTCTCCTTGAATAACTGTTCATATATTTCCTCAGAATTTTTTCCAGCTCCCCTTTATTACTCAATTCTGATTCTCTTACTATCCTTTCTATTTCTTTATTTTGATCAACAACTCCGATCCTGCCAATTTTGATTAAATCATCCGGGCACAGGAGATTTTCACTTCCATGAACTACTTTTATTTTATTTTTCCTCCAAACATCTTTATTTCTGGAATTACCATCAAAATCTTCTACTGTAATTACTTCCACAAATTCGTCGTGTTTTTCTGTGGGTTTTATGACTGTGATCTGAGCTCCTGTATCGACGATAAAAGTGGTATCATCATACGTTTTGTATAATCGGTGATCAATTTCTTTTGCTGATCTGTGCCCTCTCTTCAGCACTCAATTTGTTCCATTTTTCGGGACTTATGTAATTCCCTTTTTCCCTATTACTATCATTTCGATTTGTTCTAGGTCTCGACTGATCCCTAAATCTTCTTTCTCCCTGCGATGCATTTTTAGGGCTGTTTCTTTCTCCCCTCTCTGGCCCTTTTTTCCATTTTTCATCTGCTCTGCGCTCTGTGCGAGGGAAGGGTCTGCTCTCTCTCTCATGGCGATTATATGGCCTTCTTTCGCGGCTTGACCGCTTGGGCTGGTCCTTTTGCCGCGGTGGTTTATTATTCGATTTTTCTCTGTCTGTCTGAATTATTTCAGTTTTCCTGTCATATCGAATTAAAGCCTTCTCTAATTCTTCTGGAGAAGTCTCCGGACCATAAAGGAGAAATTATTTTGCCCCCACCAGAGCATTTCTTTTTACTCCCTGAAAAATATGTTTCAAGATCCCCTCGACGCCTTTTATAGCTATTTCCTGACAGGCTGTTAAATAAACTCAGTCTTTACAGATTTCAGCTCTTCCTGATGATTAGATGCTCCTCTTCACTTGTGAACTGACGGGAATATTCCAGCATTTATTGGTGAACTGTTGAATGTGTGATTGTTGTGGGAGGAGATTCACTGAACATGAATGTCTGTGTGGAAGAAGCAGATTTTCCAAAATCAACAATAAATCAGTCCGTTTTTAAACTAACTTAGACATTTAAGCATTTATGTAAGTGAAGCAGATGTCCTCCAAATTCTATATTTGAAGAGACCAGAGTCTAACAAATACAAAGTGTTGTCTCTTTGTAAATCATTATATTACTATATTAAAAGAAAAAGCATCAACACAAAAAGAGCAGATCAATTTAAAATGCTCATTCAATAACACTGCAATCACATTCTATATTTTATTTTTCATTCTGCCTTAGTATTAACATATATGAAGATATCTGTCTAGAAATATAGAAAAGAACACAATGCAGATTCTTCCAAATATATATAACAGT
>NW_015541009.1:0-5907 GCF_001515605.1 Sinocyclocheilus anshuiensis | reverse complement strand
TGTTGACAGCCAGTTTTTCTCTCTGCCTATCTCTGCACTTACTTCTCCACAATTAATTAGATACCTATTATCGGGGACTGTAACTTTATTTAAGGCCTTATAATTAGTTACTAATCTCCAGCTGCCGTCCTGTTTTGCCACCGCTTGCAAAGGCGCGTTAGTGGGGGCCAACACCCCTTTTGGCAGCTTCCTGATAATTCCTTGCTCTGTCAGCTCCTTAATTGTCTCGGCAATTTCTTTTTCTGCTAAGCTGTTAATTTTATATTGCCTTTGGGGAGGGGGAATTCCCCCTTGGATCACATGTTCGTATTCAGGTTGAACTTTACCGCAGTCATTCTTTCTCCTTGAATAACTGTTCATATATTTTCTCAGAATCTTTTCCAGCTCCCCTTTATTACTCAATTCTGATTCTCTTACTATCCTTTCTATTTCTTTATTTTGATCAACAACTCCGATCCTGCCAATTTTGATTAAATCATCCGGGCACAGGAGATTTTCACTTCCATGAACTACTTTTATTTTATTTTTCCTCCAAACATCTTTATTTCTGGAATTACCATCAAAATCTTCTACTGTAATTACTTCCACAAATTCGTCGTGTTTTTCTGTGGGTTTTATGACTGTGATCTGAGCTCCTGTATCGACGATAAAAGTGGTATCATCATACGTTTTGTATAATCGGTGATCAATTTCTTTTGCTGATCTGTGCCCTCTCTTCAGCACTCAATTTGTTCCATTTTTCGGGACTTATGTAATTCCCTTTTTCCCTATTACTATCATTTCGATTTGTTCTAGGTCTCGACTGATCCCTAAATCTTCTTTCTCCCTGCGATGCATTTTTAGGGCTGTTTCTTTCTCCCCTCTCTGGCCCTTTTTTCCATTTTTCATCTGCTCTGCGCTCTGTGCGAGGGAAGGGTCTGCTCTCTCTCTCATGGCGATTATATGGCCTTCTTTCGCGGCTTGACCGCTTGGGCTTTGCCGCGTGCCGCGGTGGTTTATTATTCGATTTTTCTCTGTCTGTCTGAATTATTTCAGTTTTCCTGGAATTAAAGCTTAAAGCCTTCTCTAATTCTTCTGGAGAAGTCTCCGGACCATAAAGGAGAAATTATTTTGCCCCCACCAGAGCATTTCTTTTTACTCCCTGAAAAATATGTTTCAAGATCCCCTCGACGCCTTTTATAGCTATTTCCTGACAGGCTGTTAAATAAACTCAGTCTTTACAGATTTCAGCTCTTCCTGATGATTAGATGCTCCTCTTCACTTGTGAACTGACGGGAATATTCCAGCATTTATTGGTGAACTGTTGAATGTGTGATTGTTGTGGGAGGAGATTCACTGAACATGAATGTCTGTGTGGAAGAAGCAGATTTTCCAAAATCAACAATAAATCAGTCCGTTTTTAAACTAACTTAGACATTTAAGCATTTATGTAAGTGAAGCAGATGTCCTCCAAATTCTATATTTGAAGAGACCAGAGTCTAACAAATACAAAGTGTTGTCTCTTTGTAAATCATTATATTACTATATTAAAAGAAAAAGCATCAACACAAAAAGAGCAGATCAATTTAAAATGCTCATTCAATAACACTGCAATCACATTCTATATTTTATTTTTCATTCTGCCTTAGTATTAACATATATGAAGATATCTGTCTAGAAATATAGAAAAGAATACAATGCAAATTCTTCCAAATATAAATAACAGTAAGAATTAAAAATTAAAGCATAAACACAGACATCTTCATTAACAATTACAGTCAAATAACTACACTGTATCTAAATATAGTTTGATTTTCTAACAACTACATTCAGAGCAATTAAAGTAAGTAATTAAATTATTAACATGTTGTGCAGTAATTGACAGCGATCATAAAATCTTCTTTAAACAGAAAGAGTGCCACAAAGCAGCAATGTAATATTTCCAGTGTGTATATTATAAATCTCTTCATATTTCTGTACAGATTTAAAATATCCCACGTGGCATACATACTAATTATATTTAGTTTTTAGCAGCTGTGCTTAATTTTAACCATGTAAAGTAACTATAACAAATTTGATGTTGTGCAGTAATTGACAGCGATCATAAAATCTTCTTTAAACAGAAAGAGTGCCACAAAGCAGCAATGTAATATTTCCAGTGTGTATATTATAAATCTCTTCATATTTCTGTAGAGATTTAAAATATCCCACGTGGCATACAGACTAATTATATTTAGTTTTTAGTAGCTGTGCTTAATTTTAACCATGTAAAGTAACTATAACAATTTTGATCTTCTAAAGATAAACCTCGAGAAATAACGTTATAAAAAATAGCAGCAGCAAAACTTGATATCGATTCGCATTGAGTAACAGCAACATTATCACTGCAAACATCGAAACAATCATTCACACGAACACACAAAAACACAAAATCACTCAGGTCTCAATGAACTCATGTTTTCCTCACATGTTGTTCTAACCCAGCAAGCAATAGCCGTCATTTCAACGTCTCGGTAAGTATAGACCCGATCTAGTCTGCGCTATGTGTAGCCCACTTCTAGTCCAAATAGCCTTGAATTTGGTTTCATGTCGTTTTTTGGCAAAATAACTTGTGAGATGTATGATATTCCATCATGTAAGCAAAGTCAACAGCGTTTACGAAGAGACACGGGCTCAACGCACCTGTCTGCACCCTCTTAAGAAAACTCCTGGACTTTGAGTTGATGGGCTAGTATTGATGCCCCCCAGCCCCCACAGCTTCCCCAGTTCAAGACTGGCTGGGCACCTTTGTTGTTTATAACCATGTTCCCCCTGATGATAGGCTGTCTGGACGTCTGGAAGTGAGCTAGATTCTTCAGGTAAAGTGTAATTTTATTTGTATGAAAAAAAAAATATGGATACTTTTGTTTGGAAGAAAAAGATAAAATAAGTTTGTAATATGTGATGTTGCATAGTGTTAATAAAAAAAAAAAAGAAAAGTTGCCATTGTTTTGGTTTTAATTGTGGAAGATGGAAAATTACAATATTTTATTGTAACATACAAATAACAAGATATATACAATATATTGAATTACAATATTAAATTATTCTCTCCTGTAAAATTACAGGAAATTCCTGGCAACTGAGTTGCAGTAAATATACAGTAAATTATAATAAATTACAGCATTTTACTGTAATAATGCTACTATAATCACAGTAGCACTGCTGTATAAATGCAGTACTTTATTGTATTAAAAAACTGTATATTACCCGTATATTACTTGCTGTAAATTCACGGCAATTAGTTGCCAGGAATTTCCTGTAAAATTACAATACATTTTTAACAGTGTAGTGTAATTAAAGTAAAAAATTATGTCAAGCTTTTCTTGTTTCTTATTTGGCGGATGCTGTGATGACCAACTTCCCGGCAGCAACAGAGTTGGGAGGCATTTTAAACAAGAAATAAAACCAATTTGCCATTAATTCTTTTGTATTTTTATCATTTTGTATTGTCTTAAGTTGTCCAAGTTGTTAAAAATGTTATTTTTCTTAATAAAATTTATGGATGGATTGCCATTTTGTTGTCTATTAGACGTATATATGTAGTCGTTTAATAGCCGTCTAATTGATGACTAGTCTATTCTTGGGCTATGGTTAGACGTCTATTAGATTTTCACTGACAGCCCAAATTTAGCCTTGTTTTAGCCTAGACGTCTGGGCTGTGTTTAGACGTCTTTTAAACGCAAAATTGCTTGCTGGGAAGTGTTTAAGCCGGCAAACACACAAACAGTGCTGTACTCGATGATAACAAGGCAGAACCGAGCTCGTATATGTTGCATAAACAAACTGTGTAAAGTATATTTAACAATTAAATATGTGAAATAGCGTGATCCGCTCACCTCTCCTCAGAAGACTCGACGCTGACGGAGTGACCGCGCGCATCACCGAGAGGCGAGATCAAATGCAAATCAACAAAAAAAAGCGCAAAATTGTATTATATAACGAGTTACTAACATAGCCATTCAGCCGTGTCTCCTCTGAAGACTCGACGCTGCCGCTGCGTCCGAAAGCTGCCCATGCAGTGCCTAAAAGCCTGGTTTAGCAGCGACCAAAGAATGAGCCATCGCGGAGTGGGCGGTCGTGTGTGTTATTGAAGGCTTGTTGAATGGCATTTCATCGTCTCTGGCCAAACAGGCACGTCTGTAACTTACAGGCATCTTTATGAATCGAAAGAAGCTTGATGTGAACTTCATCAAGGACTCCATGAAAAAAAAAAAAACTCCATCAGGTTCTTTTGGAGGCTTTGAGGGACAGCAATGCATTCGTTCATTCCTTTGCTTAAAGTTGTTTTGTGTTTGATGAGAAATAAAACCAAAATCTGAAGATGTTTTTGTGGTGTATTTATCAGTGTCTTTGCAAATATATATTATCACTCAGGGCTGGACTGGGACAAAAAAATCGGCCCTGGCATTTTTTGGTCCAGGCGGCCCACCATCACTTCGAGATTTATATATATATATATATATACACTATACTAGTAAAAAATTTTTAACAGTAAGATTTTTTATGTTTTTTAAAGAATTCTCTTCTGCTCACCCAGCCTACATTTATTTGATCCAAAATACAGCAAAAGCAGTAATATTGTGAAATATTTTTACTATTTAAAATAACTGTTTTCTATTTGAATATATTTCAGAATGTAATTTATTCTGCGATTTCAAAGCTGAACTTTTAGCATCATTACTCCAGTCACATGATCCTTCAGAAATCCTATGTCTTTATCATCACTTTTGATCAATTTAAAGCATCCTTGCTAAATAAAAGTATTAATTTCTATCATTTCCCACGGAAAAAAAATATATATACTGACTCCAAGCTTTTGAATGGTATATGTAGCCTATAATGTTACAAAAGCTTTTTATTTCAGATAAATGCTGATCTTTGGATCTTTTTTATTGGATCTTTCTTACTGTTCAAAAATATTTTGACTGGTAGTGTATGTATGTACACTGTAAAAAAAATTCTGTAGTTTTTACAAAATAATTTTGGCAGCTGTGGTTGCCAGAATAATTTTGTAAAAAATACAGAAAAACTGTAAACACATTTACGGCCAAAAACTGTAAATTGTACAGTATAAAACTGTCATTTACAAACAAGAAAATTTGAATGTAAACCAGTAAATTCAACAATGCACACTGCTATTAAAATCTGTTTTGTACCTTTAACATACTGACAACCACCATAATAATGCAGGTGGTAAAAGAAAAAGCCACACGAAGAATCAAAGCTCATCACAAGTAGCTTTGCCACAAGCAGAAGTATATACTAATATATAGAAGGTGCACAGAGTCATTCATGCAAACACAAAACACCATCATGGTAACACACATGATACTTAAATAATGCATTTAACTTTCATTAAACAACAGAAGATGTAACATAAAGCCCAAATATACATAACTAATAACAAAAACTATTAAAAAAACATGATTATTTAAACAAAATACTTTCAAATGTGGAGTGTCATGCAGGGAATTCTGGGAATATCAGTTTACAGTTTTTGACTGTAAATTATACATTTATTTGTTATTTTTACTTCTAAAAACTGTAAAATTAACAGCATTTTACTGTAAAATTACATGAAATGTCTGGTTAGATATTTTACCGTTTTTCCCTGTATATAGTACGGGAACTTACTGTTAACCTATTAACAGTTTTTTTTCCGTAGCGTTTTTACAAAATTTTACAGTTAAAATTACACACTTTTTACAGTGTATGTATCACACTCAGGGGCTTCATGCACTCATGATTTTTGAGGGGGCACGACATGCTTGTCATGTGACACAGCAGCCACAATAGCACTGTATAACTGATATAGGCTCATGTTTTATTTTATTTTTTCCGTTTTATTCGAAATATTTCCAAACGTGTATCAGGAAATATCTCGAT
>NW_015541008.1:18549-26211 GCF_001515605.1 Sinocyclocheilus anshuiensis | reverse complement strand
GATTTCAGCATTCTTGTTTCTGATGTCAGAAAACATCTAGTTTTCCGATAGTAGTTTCTCTAGTAGCTGTTCGGCATACTGGAGACTGTTTACCAGGTCTTTCTGGGCAGCCTTTGCATGTTGTTGGTCGAGCTGAGCTGCTGCCAGGGCTGCTTGGAGCTTATTACCTTGTTCCGTTGTTTCCTGCTCCCTCTCGTTGGGTGCTTTGAGTTGATCTTGAACTTGAGTTGATCTTGAACACGTGCACGTTGAGCACGTGTCAGCTCCTCTTGAAGGTGAGTGATGTGCTTGTTGCTCAGTTTCAGCTGGGTTGTGAAGGCATGGCTTAGGGAGCTGGTGATCTTGACTAGCTCCTCATGGTTGTTGTTCTGGCTTCAATCTTGTATCAGGAATCTTCTCAGGATTAGGATTATTATTAAAAATAATAACAGTTCAAAAGTCTTGGGGGTGAGGCTATCTGTCATGCCTCCCAGTCAAGTGTTCACATCTTCCCCATGGGCAATGGGGTCTGCAGTCTGCAGCATGTTGGCCCCTGAAGTGCCCCTGTCCTGTCACTCTTTGCTGATCTATGTTAAAGCACTCGTGCCGGATATTTGTTTGAAATTCAGCCAGTGAGAGCGTTTCCTTCTGCATCTTAATACAAAGCTTTACTTGTAAACAGGGCTATGAACTGCTACAAGGAACGAAAACAAAAACCAAAAACAAACGAAATTTTGACAGGAACAGAATCAGAACCAGAAACAAAATCAGATTTAATCATTCTGAACAGAAACACTTATTTGAAATTGTCATTAACCGGTTAATAACGTTATTTTATCGTGCCGTTTAATATTTGTATTTTGCAGTCAACCAATCACGAATTCAAGTAGTACGGTCTATAGCCTACACAAATGTGATGTTGATGCATCCAACCAGTGAAATGCCCACGGCAGTGGCAGTGCCCCAGCATTGAAATTTATCCGAGGATATTTCACGAACCGTCAAGCATTAGGCCTACATTTAAGATGAAAACGAATGGCAGGTAATATGCAACTTGTTGTGTGTTTTGAAACCAGCAAAAATTGCAGGATAGTGTAGAACACGGATTCACATCACACACCTACAGCGCGTCTGTGAACAGAGAAAACAGAATAAAACTATATAGAAAAAAAGGAATATATAGGCCTATACACAAAATATATTTCACTTTAATTTCACATTAACAGATTTCCAAAACGAAAGAAAAAAGTTCTGAGTTTCGGTTCATTGTGACGCGATCCAAAGTTTACGGAAAGGAAACCAGAAAAAGGCAGAAAGCCTTTTTCTTTATTTTGCAAACGCTTTTACAGTTTTCTTTATTTTGCAAAAGCTTTACAGTTAAATATATTTCACTTTGATCATTGACAGATTAACAAAACGAAAGAAAAAAAATGTGTGAGCTACGGTTCATTGTGACGCGTTCCAAAGTTCTCGGAAAGGAAAACGAGACGGCAGTAGTTTTCTTTATTTTGCAAAAGCTTTACAGTTTTGAATGATGTCTTGCTTCTATCTGTATGACCAGCATTGGTATGACCATAAATTACAGAGTAACAGTTTCCTCTAGAAGGGAAAACAATGCAGTGATCACGCCTGCGCCTCCCGTGCATGCACAACATATTTTTGCTAACTTGACATCGCAAGCCCGTTCCTTATCAAAATAACAGATACTGTTTCGAACTATCACTAAGTGCTTTATTATGAGCAGGTGTGCTTATGCTATTGTAAGCTAGCCATATTTTAAAATATGAAACATGTATATCATAAATGATTATTAAATATAAGAAATATATATTTACATATATGTGAGTGGATATACTGCATGAACATATGTTCAATATATTTTTACACATGCAATACCACATCTTATCACTTGTACATATATATTTTATTGCTGGATATAAAATGACATATATTGTGATATATAAGTAAATATATTGTCACGTATTTTTCAATATATGAAAAGCGGCAATTCCTTATGTATTATTCAATATATTATATAATAATAAGAATAATAAATATATATAATATATTTACACAATATATTATTCTGCATAATTTCTAATATACCATTATGTCGTTTAATATATTGATCATTAATATATTAGGAAATATATTTTCTTATATAAGGGTAGTTGCTGCACAACTAAAGCAAACACAAATAAAATTCGAATGAAAGAGTCGTCTCTAATTTATTTTAACTCGTAGTGAGAGATAACAATGTCTCCTATTAAGGGCTCAGGTGTGTCGTTCCCAAGCTAGGATACACAGAGGACAGATAATGGTAAGACAAAGTAAAATTTAAAAGTAATAAATGGGCAAAATAAGCATAAATTAAATAAAGGAGGAAATCAATAAATAAAACAATAGTGGCTAAGTGTATAATTAAAACAGAAAGAACGAGGGTAAAATGCAATAAAATAATGAGTAAGTATAAGTCCGAATAGAATCTGTTGAGATGGGTAATAAAATCAATTAGGTAGAATTAGTTTACTTAAACTTTCAAAGTTCAAGGCTTATTTGTACCTAAAATGATTAGGCTCAAAAGAGAATACTAGAAGTAATGATCATATGAAATGATCTGAGGGAAGAATTGGAATGCTTCCAAATAAATTCAATGTTCTAATTAAATTTGAATTTGGCACAATCAGTAATTTATAGTAAAATGCAAATAAAGGGGTAAGAAGTGAGAAAAGAGAGAAATAAGAAAGAGAAGGAGACCAACAAGTGTATTAGTTAAGGTGTTTAAAGGGTTAAATCACTTTAGCGTTGCCCATACAGACACTGTAATCAACCACTGGATGTTAATGTTAACTGTTAACCTTTGAGGCTAATGGCTTTAGCATAGACTTCAATGTCAACACAAAAGTTTTGTTAGTTTGGCAACACCATGGAGTTTGGTTACAGTGGTGTCGATGTGAGTTCAGAGTTGCTCCGGAAGTAGGTTAAGACTTCTGTCAGGATCGTAACTATGGCAACCAAAACAAACTCCAGTGGACTAGAATGTGAATCGTTCCATTGCAAGTACAATAGAATTTATTGATAGGTAATAAAATCAATTAGGTAGAATAAGTTTATTAAACTTTAAAAGTTCAAGGCTTATTTGTACCTAAGATGATTAGGCATAAGAGGGAATACTAGAAATAATGATCATATGAAATGATCTGAGGGGGAAATTTGAATGATTTTAAATACATTTAATGTTTTAATTAAATCTGAATTTGGCACAATTAATAATTGTGCGTCAATATGTCCCTTTCTAGTAGAATAGGATAAAGTGGTAAGAAGTGAGAAAAGGGAGAAATAAGAAAGAGACCAAAGTGTATTAGTTGAGGTGTTTAAAGGGTTAAATCACTTTAGCGTTGCCCATACAGACACTGTATTCAACCACTGGATGTTAATGCTAACTGCTAACCTTTGAGGCTAATGGCTTTAGCATATACTTCAATGTAAACACAACCGTTTCGTTAGCTTAGCAACACCGTGTAAGTTGTTTACAATAGCGTCGATGTGCTGCTCGTGCGCAGTTCAGAGTTGCTCCGGAAGTAGGTTAAGACTTCTGTCACGATAGTAACTGTGGCAACCAAAACAAACTCTAGTGGACTAGCACGTGAATTGTTACATTGCGAGTACAGTTAAGCATGTAACATGAAATGTCGGCGCATTTCAACACTGTACAAATAACAAACATCACTTTAGAACTTTAGAACTCTCGGTTCGTTCGCAGTGTTAAGCGAGATTAAATTCACTTAGTGAACAGAAACAAACAGGCAAGCATTATTCTCTAATGTTTAACCCAGGGAGTCGAATAGCATAGTTGATTTGGCAATGGAACATGCACTGGCAATCAAGCTATGAGTAGAAAATGTCTTGGTTACGTGTGGTAACCCTCGTTCCCTGAAGGAGGGAACGGTTCCAGTGCCCTGTGCGAGCCGCCTGCGCCCCTATCTGGTGTAGGCCAGGGCTCGGGACAAGTAGTTCCACTCACCATTTTTCAAAGCACTACCTTACTGAGTGAGATTGGATAACACTGGGAAAACGTACCCGCTCCACTTGGAACAGGGACGCTGCAGAAGCCCCATCCTTCCCGAAGGAGTTTTCGGAAGCAAATACACATATAGCATCCGTTTAGGTGTATATGGAGAAACTGGAGGTGATTATAACCCTCTTGGACAGGCAGAAGTCTGCCGGGGAACACGGGCTCTAAGGCTATACCGTGGATTATACACATACGAAACCCGCTTAGGTCTCAATATGGAACCCAGCCTTCCACGGTTCCCGCGGATTCATCGTGAAGGCCCGGCGCCGGACGTTCCGCCGCGTCCACTGCCGAGGGTGATGGAGGATCTCAACAGGGTCTACTGTACGGACACTCAGGAGCAGTTTTTAGCAAGCCAATACTAACCGGGGCCTCTCGGTGCCACTACCCATTTGAGGGGGGTCGCTCAGCCTGCAGCTCTACAAATATCTGTCAGCGAGGCGCCACGAGCCAGTGCCCAGGAGGATGCAACACTCCTAGTAGAGTGAGCTCGCAACCTGAGCGTGCAGGGCACACCCTGTGCCTGATAAGCCAGGGTGATGGCATCCACAATCCAGTGGGCCATCCTCGTGCTTAGAGATGGCATTCCCCTTCTGCCAGTCTCCGTAACAGACGAAGAGCTTGTCTGAGGTCCTGAAGCTTTGTGTCCGGTCTAAGTAGCATCTTAATGCTCGGACGGGACAGAGCAAAGCTTCCAGGGCTGGGTCTGCCTCCTCCGGGGGCAGCGCTTGCAGGTTCACCACTTGGTCTTTGAAGGGTGTAGTGGGAACCTTGGGCAGGTAGCCGGGCCGGGGCCTTAGGATTACCTGGGAGTCAGCCGGCCCAACCTCTAGGCACGAATCGTCGACCGAAAATGCGTGCAGGTCCCCTACCCTCTTGATGGAGGCCAGTGCAAGTAGGAGCAGAGTTTTCAATGAAAGAAACTTTAGCTCAACTGAATGCAAAGGCTCGAATGGGGCCTGATGTAGTGATTTTAGCATTAGAGACAGGTCCCAAGAGGGTATAGAGGGGGGGCGGGAAGGATTCAACCTCCTGGCCCCTCTAAGGAACCTGATGACGAGGTCATGCTTACCTACCGACTTCCCATTCACCGGGTCATGGTGCACAGCAATAGCAGCAACCTGGACTTTGAGGGTGGAGGGAGACAGCCTTCGCTCCAGCCCTTGCTGCAGAAAGGAAAGCACAACCGCAATCGGGCATCTCCGGGGGTCTTCTCGGCGAGAGGAACACCACTCGACGAACAGGTTCCACTTCCAGGCTTAAGCGTGTCTCGTTGACGGTGCTCTCGCCGAAGTGATGGTGTTCACTACCGCCTGGGGTAGGTCACCTAGAACCTCCGCGTCCCGTCCAGGGACCAGACATGGTGTTTCCAAAGGTCTGGACGCGGGTGCCAAACGGTGCCCCGTCTCTGAGTCAGTAGATCCTTCCTCAGAGGAATCGGCCAAGGAGGGTCTGTCGCGAGGAGCACTAGTTCAGGAACCAGGTCCGTGTGGGCCAATACGGCGCCACTAGCAAGACTCGTTCCTCGTCCTCCTGGACTTTGCACAGTGTCTGTACGAGAAGGCTCACTGGGGGGAACGCATACTTGCGTAGGCCCCGCAGCCAGCTGTGTGCCAGCTCGGCCGTGCCGAGTGTTCCCTCGGTCAGGGAGTAGAACAACCGGCAGTGAGAGGTCTCTGGAGAAGCAAACAGGTCTACCTGAGCGGCTCCGAAACGTCAAATCAGCTGGACCGTCTGGGGATGGAGTCGCCATTCTCCCGGGAGCATTGCTCGAGACAGCTTGTCGGCTGTACGGTTGAGCAGGCCCAGAATGTGAACAGCACGAAGTGACCTCAGAACCTTCCGACTCCAAAGGAGGAGTTGACGCTCTCGAACCGCCCGCTGCTGCCGGCTGGTGAAGGAGGAGGATGAGTGCGGTCCAGCGTTGGTCCGTCCGCAACTCTCCACGCCCTCCTGGGACCCAGAGATAAAGGAAACTGCTCTTTTGTCGAGAATTTAGGTACCGTCGGCCGTGAGGCCAAAAACGAAGCAAAAGATTCTCCACCCGGCCCTCCTCCGGGGGAGGGAGTGGTGCGTTCACCATCTCCCGAAGAGCAGATCCTTCCATCTCTGGGTCGCCTGTCTCAGGGCCGCTTGCTTCTCCGCTTGCCGTCAGGTTTGACGGGGGACTGGATGGACGGCCCGCCCACGCCCGGCTCCACGACGCCGCTTTGTTGAAGGCTGCTGCGGATGTGGCGCGGGAGTGGGGGCAGACTCGGGGGCCCGCCCTCGGCGACGAGCAGGCTGGGGCGCTGCAGCCGGCGGACGGGTGGAGGCAGCAGCTGCCCACCGGGGCAGGATGTGTCGGATCGCCTCAGTCTGCTTCTGGGCAGCCGAGAACTACTGGGCAAAGCTCTCGACTGCGTCGCCGAAGAGGCCGGTCTGGGACACAGGGGAATTGAGGAACCGAACCTTATCGGTGTCCCTCATGTCCGCCAGACACAGCCAGAGATGGAGCTCCTGGACCACAAGCGTGGACATCGCACGACCCAGAGAACTCGTGGTGACCTTCGTCGCTCAGAGCACGAGGTCAGTGGCAGTTCGGAGCTCTTTCAGAACTTCCGGATCATGACCACCCTCGTGCAGGTCCTTCAGTGCCTTAGCCTGGTGCACCTGCAGTAACGACATAGCGTGTAAGGCGGAAGCAGCTTCCCCGCAAGCCGTATAGGCACTGCCGGTTAGACCAGACGAATGCCTACAGGCCCGGGAAGGAAGTACCGGGTCTCCGCGCCAGGAGGAGGCAAACTTAGGACACAACTGCATCGCTACCGCCCGCTCCACCGGGGGGATCGCTGAATACACCTTCGCTGCACCGCCATCGAGGGTGGTGAGGGAGGAGGAGCCCACCGGCCAGTTTCTGGCAGTAAAAGGTGCCGTCCATTACCTGGTGAGCTCGTCATGCAATTCCGGGAAGAAAGGCACGAACCAGCGCGAGCTACCCCGAGAAACCAATCATCCAGCCTCGGTAAGCGGTGGAGGCTTCCACTCGAGCCCTACCCCCTCGGCAGCCTGGGAAAGCATAGCTGCCATCTCCGGATCCGACTCAGGCCTCGCCACCGTCACGGAGGGCGGCAGCGGGGCCGAGTCGTCATCGGACAGCTCTCCCTCCGATGCTGAGATTGACATCTGGTCGGGGGGAGGTCCACTGGATACCGCTGGTACGCTCTTTAAAGAGGGCCCAGTGCGTTCCGTGGGTCGCTCCACTGGATCGGATGTGCAAGAGGAGTGATGGTCCCCAGAGGGTTGGTTCCCTGCAGGGTTTGCCATCACTATGACCCTCAAACCGCCCGCGCTACTGCTGGAAGTGGTTCTCGTCTGTCCACCAGAATGAGCCCCAGATCGTGGCAGCGGCAACGGGACTCCGCCCCCTTGCGAGTAGCGGAGCCTGGTTCGCAGCTCCGAGATGGTCATGTTCCCGCAATGAGAACATGACTCATCCATGAAGGTCACCTCAGCGTGCTTGATGCCCAGACACGCGAGGCAGCGATAGTGACCATCACCCGGTGCCAGGTAACGACCGCACCCAGAAACGCACAGGTGAAACGGCATCCTTATAAGGACGATCCGTC
>NW_015541008.1:18218-18448 GCF_001515605.1 Sinocyclocheilus anshuiensis | reverse complement strand
CAGCGGCAGCTGGATGCAATAATTGCATGCCAATGTGCATTGGCTCGTTTAGTTTACACTCGAAGTAGATTGGTCTATCGAAGCGATATCCCAATTCGTCGGTGACCGACGTGACTCGGAGTGACCGACTGAAAGGGAACTATTCTTTATCCACTGATTTATTTCCCTTTTAACTACTGCAGTTTAGCTCCGTTCAGCTAACGGTGACTGAGATTCAGGGAGAATAGCTA
>NW_015541008.1:17641-17952 GCF_001515605.1 Sinocyclocheilus anshuiensis | reverse complement strand
ATGGAACACGCAATGACATTAATTCAGCTATAAACAAGGCATTACAGAAAATGAGGAACACGCCCAATTTCGACCTTATTGTACAATCTCAGATAACGTTAAGTTCACTTACTGCAGTTTAACCGTAGAGAGGCGGACTCGAGTTACAGCCTTCGCTGCATTCATTCCGTCCAGCATTCATTCATTCAAGCGGCCGCGAGCTGTGTAACACACCAGTCTTGACTCAAAAGCTTCTCATCTTTCATCCGCAGCAATAGAAAAGATGAAATAACTTGGTTTATGCTCACAATTTAGATTAAACTGCCCCGGAT
>NW_015541008.1:16658-17610 GCF_001515605.1 Sinocyclocheilus anshuiensis | reverse complement strand
ACATACCAGTCTCAACAGAAGCTTCTCATCTTTCATCCGCAGCAATGGAAAAGATGAAATAACTTGGTTTATGCTCACAATTTAGATTAAACTGCCTGCATTCTCCACCAATATATGTAAGGGAAACAAGGTCAATTTAGCTCAAAGGGAATCATTTAAGATTTTATAGGGAATTTGTACAGAATCACTGTTTCACGGCTGATCACTGAGTCGGCCCGCGATTCTTAGAACGAGCCGTAGCCTACAACATCAACTCGGATATTAAAATGCAGTGGATATTAACATCCAAAATATAATGAAATGAATATTAATATCCAAAATATAGTGAAAAAACTATTTATTAGTTTACTATTTATTATTAACACTATTTATTGAATTGAATTGAATTATTAGTACAGTAACAAAATCGGCAGTTTAAGACATTAACTTGTAAGCACAAAACACAAGATACTTCTCTTTTCAATATAAATAAGGCTTTATTGGATAAATCTAAGACACATAAACTAATCTAACACATGAACACATGCATTCACACAAGTTGCAGAAAGAGAGAAAGTGAGGAAAAAAATGAGTTTGAGAGAGTGAAAATGTGAAATCCCTAGTTTATAGCAATATGTGCAATTGCATAGACCTGAACAACCATCAATCACTTAATTAACCCTCGCATTGAGTTCCTCCATGTTTATATTAAAATTTATATTAAATGCACCAGTTCAGCTCAGCTAGAATCTGGAGGTTGTACATGTGTTGCCTTCGTGTTAAGGGATTCCCTCTGTTGTAAAGTTAATGAGATAATTAAGAGACTAATTAAATGATGATTGTGCATTAGTGATGAACACCTGCTGTTATTGAGAATTACAGAGGATCAGATGTTGATGTTTTATTGGTTAAAATTATGGCACCATCATGGAGATCAGTGTTTGCTTTAGTTGGGCTCTTGACCCTTGACTTC
>NW_015541008.1:9824-16532 GCF_001515605.1 Sinocyclocheilus anshuiensis | reverse complement strand
AGCAATATGTGCAATTGCATAGACCTGAACAACCATCAATCACTTAATTAACCCTCGCATTGAGTTCCTCCATGTTTATATTAAAATTTATATTAAATGCACCAGTTCAGCTCAGCTAGAACCTGGAGATTGTACTTGAGTTGCCTTAGTGTTAAGGGATTCCCTCTGTTGTAAAGTTAATGAGATAATTAAGTGACTAATTAAATGATGATTGTGCATTAGTGATGAACACCTGCTGTTATTGAGAATTACAGAGGATCAGATGTTGATGTTTTATTGGTTAAAATGATGCCACCATCATGAAGATCATTGTTTGCTTTAGTTGGGCTCTTGACCCTTGACTTCCTGCGTTAGATCTCTCTGTAGAAATGCATGTGGTGTTGCACAGTGAGGAGATATTAGCTGTTTATATATGATGAGATAATCCTCATGAGCTGGCCTGATTACGTTCAAAATGACTTATTTTTTTCATTTATATGTTTAGGTTTTGTATTAAAAACCCGGTGAAACTGCAGCATGCAAGCAAAGTGTTACTCTAATAGATAGTGAATACATTTTATTTTAAGTGAATATCCACACTGGTGCAGTGACTAACAGCTACACATACTGCTCAAAACATTAGATGGAGCAGTGCAGAAGCACAAACCACATACACATGAAAATTCAGCTGATAACTGCAACTGCAGGTTTCCAACAGAGATGGTGACAATGAGGCAAAACTTACAGACGGCTGCTTTAAACAAATTATTAAAATTATCCTGACCAGTACTCAAAAATTGCACAAAAATTTTAAAATTCCAAATAAATCCAGAAACATTAACTGCATGAAAGTAACAACAAAAAAACATATTACAATTATTTCAATTTATGCATCACATTTAAATCCACAGTGTAATGCGAGACTGTCAGATCGCCAAACCATTTCATTGCGTTTTACATCAGGAGCAGTTGTGCAGTAGGCCTACATTGGGAGTTGAAGTGCACAGAGACAATGGGCAGAGAAATGTTATGGACGTTCCCAATGTCTCGATGTTCACAGGGTAAGTTACTGGTATACTTGGAGGTGTCTGTAAAAGGCAAATTCTTCAGCTGTGCCAGTATTTATAGTGATTACTTTGTATTATTTTCTAGAAGCACACTAAGTGTACTTGGAATGCCATTGCAATGTTTTAAAGTCACTGAAAGTAAAGGTATAGTATGACCTCAGTTTGTTATCAGTATAATATTAATGTGTTCAACACTCTTACAGTGTAACTGAATTGCAATTGTAATGCCACCATAATACATTTGAAGTTCATGCTGAGTGAATTCTACATTTCACAACTTAAATACAAGAATTGATAGTTAAAGTGTATTTAAGTTTACTTGGAATATTTCCACTTTAGCACAAACAAGTATATTTAATACAAATTTAGTTGAACTTCAGTACTACTTTTAGACAACTAAAATGCATTTAGGACATTAGTTGTTCCAATTTAACAGACTTTAGGTATACCAATTTATAGCGTGCCACAAATACATTTAGTTATACCAAAGTACATACTAATAAATTGTGCTCAAGTATACCATTTTTTCATTGGTTACTGCCTAACAGATTTATAATTTATGCTGCACCCTGATTATCACTTGCATGTGTCAGAGGATTATTATGAACCAGAGAACCAGAACCGTTATTAACTGAAATACACAAATTAATTAAAGAGGACCTATTATTCTTTTACATGGTGTTTGAACATGTGTGTCCACAGTGTGTGTAAAGAACCACCCTATAATCGTAAAAATCCACCTAACTCCTTTTTTATAATCCCCATTAATCAGAAGCATTGTCTGAGAACAGGCTGTTCCAGTTTAGAGACCTGCGCGGGACGGATTTTTCAGTCCTAAAGTATAATAGAGCCTCTCATCGCAATGACATCCCGCGCAAGAGAGCGTTATAGCATACAATAACGATTATAGAAACAAATACAATAATAATGAGAAAAGAAAATACAGGAAAAGAAAACAAATACTATAATGATCCATTTACATACCTGTATCAAAGTATAACAGACACCATCCGTCCTGTCAATCATTGCATACTGTTACAATGTACATTCATATAACAGGAAATACATTCAAACCTCACATGGATCATTAAAAGTAAACAGATACAACTTCACACAATCATAAACGTGTAACTCATAACACCGGTAAAACAGAGGTAAAAGTTTAATCTAACTATGCATCGTCATATAACGAAACTCATCAGCATCCAGCACGTGTAGTAGCGGCCATTACACAAATTCATGTTTCGATTAAACATACTCTTACAACGTTTATACTTGGAGTACTAATCTCTTAATAAAGAAAAGTTAACAAACACATTTTGTGCAGAAAATCCATAAACAGCAAGCAAGTAACCATATTTGAACACTTTTTCGAGAAGCTGATAAAAACATACCTCTCATCGCAATGACATCCCGCAAAAGAGAGAGGGCTCCCAGAAATTACATCAGCTCTACCCTCACACTTACACATGACAACTTACGTGAACAGTGCTTCCTGAACATTTTATATAGATTAACAATTTCATACAAAGGGAAAAGCAAAACCAATAACAAAGAAATACAAATTATAAATGTATAAAGAAATATAAAAATAACAACAGTATTGTGCTTGTGATCACATGACCATTCATCATGGTTTTTCCTTATACAAATTTCAAAATAAAAGCCACTGGCATTAGTGCCATTAGTTAATAATAATAATTTCAATAAACTAGTGTAACAATATTACACTTGCCACACAAGTACAACGCAGAATTTTCAGAAAAGTTGCTTCTCAAAGATGGATCAATAACGACTCTTCGTGGTCCACCTTCATATCCACAACACAAGTATCGCACTTTATAAAGTGTGTTTGCAAAAACCTTTTTGAATATGCTTATGTGGCTAAAGTTGCCACTGTCTCTTACTGTATTCACAGAGACAAGAGCTTGTGATTTTTTTTTTAAAGATTTTTTTTTTGGCGTTTTTGCCTTTAATTTGATAGGACAGATCAAAGTTGACAGGAAGCGAAGTGGGAGAGAGAGAGCGGGACGGGATGGGGAAAGGTCAGTGAGCCGGGACTCGAACTCGCCTTGCCCGAAGCACAACGGCGCTGCATGTCGACGCACTGCCCACGAGGATACCGGCGCCGACGAGCTTGTGATTTTTAACCCCAAAATGCTCACGGCCTGTAAAATTCAGAAGCACAATTTTATTACTTCTTAAAACTAAAACTAACGACATAGCTCTGATCTTCATGAATACAGTCAGAGACAGTGGTAACTTAAGCCCCATTAACCATACAGCATGCTAACAAGCACATTCACAAAATATAACGTGCTGTACTTACATGTTCTGAATACGAAGTTGGACAAACAGTTGGTACTGATCCATCTTTGACAATTCTACTTGCTTTGCAGGTGGCAGGTGTAAGGGTTTCATTGTGGTGTGAATTCTCATGTGGACTCTTAAGGTTTCCATGTTGAGTAAAACTCTCTAAATGCTGTTGGCAGGTGTAAGGCTTCTATTCTGTGTGAATTCATGTGTGCCTGTTTAAGTTTCCTCTTTGAGTGAAACTTTGTCCACACTGTTTGCAGGTGTAAGGCTTCTCTCCGGTGTGAATTTTCATGTGGTGGCTAAGGCTTCCTTGATGACTGAAACTTTTTCCACACTGTCCGCAAGTGAAGGGACTCTCTCCATTGTGTACTCTCATGTGGACTTCAAGGTTTCCATGTTGAGAAAAACTTTTTCCACACTGCTGGCAGGTGTAAGGCTTTTCTCTGGTGTGAATTCTTATGTGCCTGTCAAAGCTTCCTTTATGAGTGAAACTTTTTCCACAGTGTTGGCAGGTGTAAGGCTTTTCTCCAGTGTGAATTCTTATGTGGCTGTCAAAGCTTCCTTTATGACTGAAACTTTTTCCACAGTGTTGGCAGGTGAAGGGACTTTCTCCATTGTGTATTCTCATGTGGACTTCAAGGTTTCCACGTTGAGCAAAACTCTCACCACACTGCTGGAAGGTCTAAGGCTTTTGTCCAGTGTGAATTCTCATGTGCCAGTTAAGGCTTCCTTTATGAGTGAAACTTTTTCCACACTGTTGGCAAGTGAAGGGACTCTCTCCAGTGTGAATTCTCATGTGGACTTCAAGGTTCCAATGTTGAGCAAAACTTTTTCCACACTGTTGGCAGGTGTAAGGCTTCTCTCCAGTGTGAATTCTCATGTGGACGTTAAAGCTTCCTTTATGACTGAAACTTTTTCCACACTGTTGGCAAGTGAAGGGACTCTCTCCAGTGTGAATTCTCATGTGGACTTCAAGGTTCCAATGTTGAGCATAACGTTTTCCACACTGTTGGCAGGTGTAAGGCTTTTCTCCAGTGTGAATTTTTATATGCCTGTCAAGACTTACTTTATAAGTGAAACTTTTTCCACAGTGTTGGCAACAGAAAGGGGTCTCCCCAATGTGGACTTTAAGGTTTCCTTGTTGATTATAACTCTTTTCAGACCGAAGGCAAGTGAAATCACTTCTAGTTTTTTCAGTCTTTTGAGCTTTTTTTCGTGTGGAAATCTTTTCAGTCTGTGAACACCCAAAATATTTTTTTCCAGCTGTGAAATCATGCAGATTCTCGTATTGATCTTTCTCTTCAATGTCATTGAGTACTTCTTTCTCTTTTTTCAATGCTAGGTCTAAGGTGAAAAAACAAACAAAAGTTATCCCCAGTTTAATGGCACAATACAACAGACATCAAAACATTTAGGTAATGCATCAAAATCAACAACATGTACAGTATGCTTGATCCTGTACCAGAGGTGTCCAAACCTGCTCTGAAGGGCCACTGTCCTACTTGTCCCAATACACCTGCCGGAAATTCTCAACTCAGGCCCTTGAATCCCCTTTCCTTCAGAGTTTAGCTCCAACCCTAATCAAACACACCTGAACATGCTAACAAAGGTCTTCTGTATTATTTGAAAGCTGAAGGCAGAAAGCTCTATTTGAAAGCTCAAGTTTGCAGAAAAGGGGGCCTTGAGGGCTAGAGTTGAAACACGCTGTTCTTCACAATATTGCTAACTTTCTTTAGGTCATGTCCCAAGAACCTTTAAGCTGGCAGTTAAACCCTTTATTAAAAAAAGAACACCCAGGAGATATAGTTAATTATAGACTTCTCAATTATGAATGCTAATAATTAATCACTGATCCATTAATGGACAAAAAATTGTAATAATCCAAGGAAACTGAAACTGTGGAAATTGTCAAAAAAGTTAATGATAGGTCTGATATCCTGTTTGCTGATCGCCTGGCCTCTACCTGTTCTACAGCTGATTTTGCTGGTTGTATTTTGGACTATTTGGCGTGACCTGCAATTGCATCTCTCTTGTAGTGAAATATGTGACAAACAGAAGGCGAGTATTTAAGCAAACATCTTGCGTAGCGTTAGTTCTGGCAGGTCACGTTAGTCAAGCTTGCATCAGCTGACTCTCAGCTGATCCCCATCTACCTATAGGATACGACACCTACCTAAGCATCCATATATAAGGTCCTTCAGTATTATCGGCAGTTTTCGCATTGCTCAATGGCTAATTAAATGGCGAATTCGGCAGGCAAAACACCATCATCACTTGGAATCGGGAATTTAGTAAGTGGAATTCATTTTTTATTGAAATGGACTCCACAAGTTGTGACCGACTCAAGGACAAGTTCAGATGATAACTTCATCCCCAGTTGATATCAAGAGATCAAGCATCCACGTCACAGCTACTATGTTTCACTCTCTCGAACAAGCTAAGTTCCTTTTAATGCTCTCAGGTTATTGGCAACATCCATGTTGCTATGGTTATCCGCGTTGCTTAGGCTCATTTAGGCCCAATCCCATTTCTACCCCTTAGCCCTTCCCCTTTCCCCTCCCCCGCCGTTTTGCGCACTCACATGAAGGGTAGGGGTGTCTCGGTTCTCTTTTGGTTGGAGGGGTAGGGGTAAGGGGAAAGGCCAGATAGCCCTCCAAACAAAGATTTTTCGGGACCACACTTCAAACGAAGGGGTATGAATTATCTCAGCGTAAACTGGCTACAGCGGCAACATGGCTGCCCGAGCGAACAAAAAGACACATAAATGTAAGCATTATTGACATTAATAAAGATTTTAATGAAAAGTAATCATTTGTTTTAGGTTATATTCAATCATATGTTCAAATTACGGTCATGTTATTCAAAGAAATGTTTGCAAAAAAATCGCTAAGGTTTGCTAATGTTAAACCATTAATGTTACTGACTGCACGACAGTGCCACAACATATTTTTATGTCTGATCAGGGCGATAACCACCATAGACATTGAGAGGGTCTAGTCCCCCCAATAATTAGCGTCATATCATTATAGACTGCACGATAGTGCCACAACATATTTTCATGTCTGATCAGGGCAATAACCACCGTAGACATTGAGGGGGGCTAGTCCCCCCCAATAATTAGAAATCGCTAAACCCTTTTCTCAAATATTGCCAATTCGAGAGAGAGCGAGAGAGAGAGAGAGAGCGAGAGAGAGAAAGGAAAGTTGCGTGTATGTGCGTCTGTGCGTCTCTCTACAATCAGTGAGTTTACTTCAAAAACAGCGATTTTATCCTCTTGTTGCTGGAAAATATAATGTAGCGATTCAGTATTTAAACTGTTATTAATAAAAGTCGTGGGGCAGCGTTA
>NW_015541008.1:0-4115 GCF_001515605.1 Sinocyclocheilus anshuiensis | reverse complement strand
TGTATGTGTGTGTGTGTGTGTGTGTCTGTGTGTCAGTGTGTCTGTAAGCAGCGGATTAATATAGAATGGTAAGGGTCTAATGCACACCAGTATAGGTGTGTGTATTGTAGGAGCTAGACGACGCATGATGACGTGTAGTAGTGGTGTCCCAATTCTTAGGGGAATATTTTCACCCCTACCCCTTGACACTCTGGGTATAAAATAGAATTGGGATTCGGCCTTAGTTGTTTAGTTGGCAATGTGTGGTACTATCTGTGTTGCTGGCAACACGCTTGTCGTTGCAATATGCTGTGCTTAAAGGGGGATATAATGCCATTTCATGCATTCTGAGTTCTTTATACTTTTAAGAGTTGGATTGTTATGCGCACGCACACTCAGCGACCCGAGCGAGAGCAGAGTGTGCCGCTCAATGCGTTTCGTTCATGGTTTGGAAGAGACAACCTTATTCAGCGTTATGTGAACAGTGGATGCAATTTGTATTTCCGGGTCAGCAACGGAGTTTCACAAGCTTTTTGTGTTTGTTTGTTCCCATCATTTCGGTGACGAATGTTTTATAACAAGGTACATTCTGACACTGGATTTGCACATCGTTTGATACTGAAAGACGGAGCAGTCCCAGCGATAAAAGATCCCCGTCATGACTAGACGCTTTAAACTGCATCAAGTATCTGTGTTTGTTGCCAATCGGCCCGAAAGTGCTCGCGACTCTTCAGCTCCACCCACGGCTCGTCTCCAGGAGCTTGGCTATTTTCAGAGAGAATCGTAAAGCTGTATCTTTCTTTTATAAACCTGATTAAACTGAAGACATCTGAGCCGCTGAAGGTGCAGAGGACTAATGTTACTTTCGTTTTTAAGGGAATGCGCCGATCCCCGATCTGCCTAAATGCGTCTATGTTCGTGCAAATCATTCGTGATCCAGCTTCATCTACAGAAGAAGTGAGTATAAGGGTTTTTTATGAATCTTTGCAAATCGCCTTTTCTAATAATGTGCTAGTTAGCCAGTTTCGTGGCTGAAGTTCACAGTCTGCTCGTCACTACGTTTGGAAAATATTCTCGCGGACCGGCTGGGGGTGAGATATAGCCTAATGTATGTTACATACATACAGGAAATACATACATAAATATATATAAATATATATATATATATATATAATATAGTATTATAATATCGTTATATTGTGTGTTTTTTTTGTCACAGGTTGGACTACTTTTTCGGATAAGCAAGAAAAAAAATATTTAAATCACAGAGAATGACAATGCCGTGAAGGGTTTTTGACATAGGCAAATTTTATGTGTATGTATATGCAACTCGGTATTTCCGCACTGTCTGAAACACATCTCTATATGCTTGTGCGCGCTTTGATTGTGTGCGAGAACAGCACGTGAGTAACGAATTGAGCTCTCTTTCGTTTCTTCTTCTCATGGTTTAAAATTGCTTGTACGTGTAAATTGGCTAATTAATCTGCGAATCACGTGCGTGCTGAACTGTAGGGTCTCATCTGTACGCAATACGGATCAACTGCGATCTGTTTAACTCCTAATATGTGACAGATCAGAGCAATCTTTCCTTTACTTATTTAACATGAAATTGTCAAATTGCTACTCCATATCATATATATATATATATATATATATATATATACTGTATATATAGTAAAACAAGAAAAATTTTATTTGTTTTGTCATATGCCATAGCTGTCACGAATAGTTCCCGGTCCTAGTTGGAGTTTCTAGTTGTCTAAGTCTAGTCACGTCTAGTTTCCTGATGGCCTGTTTCCTGATTTTTGCTTGTCCTGGATTATCCCTCTTGTCTCGCCCTGTTTGAATACTGTTTGCCCCTCGCCTGGACCATAGCCTGTGTTTCGGATTAACCCTTTGGATTACCCTGTTTGGACATTGTTTGCCGGAGATCGACCAAGCCCACTCACTGGACTACTCTTGTGTCTTGCCCTCAATATACCTGTTTACCATTGTCTGACCCTTGCTTGTTTTGACTTTGTTCTAGAATAAACGCTTTCCATATGGATCCGCACGCCTCTCGTCTCATCGACGTCGTAACAATAGCTATGCATCACCACACCCTAGACAAACGCAGCCAAAGTGAATACATCTCAGTTTTCAGTCAAGTAAATAATTAATGCACAAGTTAATTAAATTATATTTTATTTACTGACAACAGGAAACATGAATAAATGAGTAAAAGAATAAATAAAAGTAACCATGACAATAAATAAATAGAAGTCATCAACACATGAAACAAAGCTTTATTCAAACATGTTGTTCTAACAAACATGTATTTACAGGCGGTGAATCCACATCCCACTGCTATCTCAACACAGCTGTGCCAGTTCTGCAGCTGACCACCTTCACCTGTCTCTGCCGTCCGTCACAACCATCACTGCTGCAGTCAGACTGAATCTGATCATGGATGAGAAAGGGACATCGAGGCTGTCGTTGCCTGAGTGCACAGAGAGGATGAGGAAGACCATGATGACGCCCCTGAACCACACAACCCTAAATAAGAGCAGAAGAATATGTGTAGGACAATTTGGCTGCTGCTCCGTCTGCTCCAAACATTTGTGTGCTGCTTTCCATGAGCACGACTATCTGTAAAACATTTATGAATGTTATAATAAATGTATTAATAGAGCTGTTGTAGGGTAATTATTATTATCATTATTATTGTCTTACTTTTTATTTCATTTTACAGAACAACAGTAAAATTACAATACCATCATTTATGAATGTCGATGGAGTTGTTGCTTCCCACATCTACTGCATCTCAACACAGCTGAGACAGTTCTGCAGCTTTATTCTGATGAAGCAGCTGACCACTGTGTCCACCTTCACCTGTCTCTGCTGTACATCACGACCATCACTGCTGCAGTCAGACGGAATCTGATCATGGATGTGAAAGGGACATCGAGGCTGTCGTTGCCTGAGTGCACAGAGAGGATGAGGAAGACCATGATGACGCCCCTGAACCACACAACCCTAAATAAGAGCAGAAGAATATGTGTAGGACAATTTGGCTGCTGCTCCGTCTGCTCCAAACATTTGTGTGCTGCTTTCCATGAGCACGACTATCTGTAAAACATTTAAACAGAGTTAAACATTTTACAGTTCAGAGCTGTTGTAGGGTAATTACTTTTTAAATATTTAAATTAGCATTATTTTATATTTTATTTAATTATTTTACAGCATTATTAAATATAGCATCATTTATTATGCCAAAAATAATGTTGATTTAAATGTTTTAAAAGTTTACTTGCATTTGATAATATGATGTCATGCATCCCACAAGCTGTTAAATGTTACATTCATACACATACGATATTATTGATATTCGGCTGTCTTTCATTTTATAAATAAAAATGCAATTACAATTCCCAACCGCTAGATGGCAATTGTAGCCCTACTGAGACATGACTACTGGCAATGTTAGGGTTAGGGTTAGGGTTAGGGTTACATTCACATTAGATGTTGATATTTTATTGGTTAAAATGATGCTACCATCATGGAGATCAGTGTTTGCTTTAGTTGGGCTCTTGACCCTTTAAATATTTCAAAGTAGTTTGTTTCTAAGCAATTACAACATTGTTTCACAGTAATCATTTGTGCATTGCTGAATGAAGCCAAGCCGTACACTTTCTGCTTATAACTTATTTGACTGAACATGATGAAGTGGTTTCTCTCTTTAGATTGTTAACTGATGTTCAGCTGTTACTGAACTGCAAAAAATAAAAGGTACTATTAAATAAATGCCACCGTAATGCTTCAATAATGTTAACCAATAAAACATCAACATCTGATTCTCTGTAATTCTCAATAACAGCAGCTGTTCATCACTAATGCACAATAACTTGTAAAACACAGCTTTTCAAGTTGAAACAAAGAATATCTTTAAGTTGAGTTTACTCACATTTTTAAGGCAGCAGGTGAACCTTCGTTTCTAAGTTTAACCAATTTGAAATGATTAACAGTGCAACATTTTAAGTGGATCAAAACCTTTCATCAAAGTTGTCCTAAAACCTAAAACCAAAATGCATTCTTGTATTAGGACAATTTTAATTAACTTTTTTGATCCACTTCAAATGTTGACTACTGTATATATA
>NW_015541007.1:68774-78149 GCF_001515605.1 Sinocyclocheilus anshuiensis | reverse complement strand
ACTGTGAGGGGAGTTGGAGTTTGTAGGTGACCGGGTTTACTTGTTGCAGGATGGTAGAGGAAGGAGTTTGCCAGATGGTAAGTGGCGCGGGCTTTTGGACATGGCACAGTCTGGACATCCTTGTACGAACCTTCGCACATCCCTTGCCATATTGGGCCACCAGAAGCGCTCTCGTAGCAGCAAGAGGGTGTTGTTGGCCCCTGGATGGCCAGTGCCTCGGGAGGAGTGAGCAGGGTGAATCAGTGGGGTGCGTTGTGTTCGTGGGACATACTGGCATCCTGGAGGACAGCCCGGCGGACTGTTAGGAGCCGTGTTTGAGGCTACTGAAGGGGAATTCCATTCAATGGGACTTACGATCATCTTTGGTGGGATGATACTTTCCGGTTCTTCTGGACCTTCCACATGACTATGAATGCGTGACAAGGCATCTGCCTTGACGTTCTTGGGACCAGGGCGATACGTAATGGTAAAGTTGAACCTGGTAAAGAATAACGCCCATCGTGCTTGGCGGGGATTTAGACGTTTAGCCTCACGAACATACTGGAAGTTTTTATGATCGGTCAGTATGGTGAATGGATGGGCTGCCCCTTCTAGCCAATGCCTCCACTCTTGTAAGGCCAGCTTGATGTCCAGTAGTTCCCTGTTGCCGATGGAGCTTCCTCGAGAAGAAGGCACATGGGTGGAGTCGGGCTGGGTTCACCTGCTGCTGGGATAACACTGCCGTAGTGGAGGCGTCGACATCCACGACGAATGGGAGGTCGGGATCTGGATGGACTAGGAGTGGGGCGCTAGTGAAGGCTCTCTTGAGGGAGGAGAAAGCTTCTAAGGCCGCGGGTGTCCAGGACAGAGATTTGGGTTTCCCTTGTAGGAATCGATGGAGAAACTCCCGGAGCACCTCATGCATGAAGTCCTGGAATACGGAGGGGGCGTTGGCAAGTCCATAGGGCATGACCAGATACTCGTAGTGGCCAGTAGGAGTCACAAATGCCATCTTCCATTCATCCCCCTCACGTATCTGGATGAGGATATAGGCACTGCGGAGGTCCAACTTAGTAAAAAGGGTAGCCCCCCGGAGATGCTCGAGGGCATTAGGGACGAGGGGAAGAGGATATCGAAACTTGATGGTTATGTTGTTCAGTGCTCGGTAATCTCTTCCAGGACAGAATGGGATTGTGCTTTACCAACCACGGGCGCCCTAAGATGATGACCACCGTAGATCCCTCCAGAACCAGAAGATGAATGTCCTCAGAGTGAAGTAGGCCCAGACGAAGAGTGATAACGGACATGTCTACGGAATAGCGGTGTTCCAGTTATTGACTGAACTTGGTAAACGGTTTCCGTGGCAGTAGCTTGTAACTTGAGCCGGCGGCAGAGGTCCCGGGAGATGAAGTTTCCTGCTGACCCAGAGTCGATAAGGGCAGATACTGAAATAGAAACATCAGAGGGCAGTAAGCATTACACAGGTAGTGAGGGATTCCATCTTAATGATATCAGGCTGAATCACACTCACCACCGGACGTGGAGGGCGAAGGGGGCATGCCAGGATCATATGCCCTTGAGCTCCACAGTATAAGCAGAGACCCCGGGTTAGGCTTCTCTGCCGCTCAGCGTAAGATAACCGTTGCTTCTCCATAATCATGGGTTCTGGTGCTGGTTCTGGAGGGTAACTGGGCTCTGGTCGGCGGAGGCAGGAGGTTGTGGCGTGGACTGGTATGGCTGCTAGACAGGACTGCATGCGGCTTGAGCATCGGATGGATAACTGAATGAATTTTTCCAGTCCAAATGAGTCATCGTATGTCGCGAGCTGTAACCGGAGCTGAGGCTCCAGCCCCTGTCTGTAGGTAGTCAGCAGCGATCTCTCATTCCATCCACTTGCCGCAGCGAGAGTTCTGAACTTCAGCGAGTATTCGGCAATTGACATGGTACCCTGTTGTAGATGATAGAGTTGCTCTCCCACAGCGGTATCTCCGTCTGTCCTTCCAAACACCTCGCGAAAATGCACCAGGAAGTTCTGCAGATTTTGAATGACGGGGCTGGCCTGAGCCCAGATCGTTTCCGCCCATTGCAATGCAGGTCCTGTTAGCAGGGAGATAATAAAGGCAATTTTTGAGGTGTCAGTGGGATATGAGTGCGGTTGCATTTCAAATGTGAGATTACACTGGAGGAGAAATCCGTTGCACTCCTCCGCCGAACCAGAGTAGGGCGCCGGTCGGGCCATGGGACTAGCGATGATGGTAGGCGAAGAAGTGCTGGTTGGGATGGAGGAGGTGATGGGTGGTGCTGGCGGCGGTGCCGGTGAGGGTGACGGTGCCGATGGATTACGTAGCACTCGTCGTAGTGAGTCTACGAGCTCCTGGAATGGATCGGGGTGACTCATCTGTGCCGTCGGTGTTGGTCCGGTCTTCTGTAACGGAAGAGGTCTGACGCAACAGGTTAGTATTGTGACAGGTGCAGGTGCTCAGAACTCAGGTGAGAGGGATCGTTGTGATTAGGTGGTGGCGGAGCCTGGCTGATCTGTTACACGATTAATACAGACGACTGTATTATTTTTCTGCAAGAACCACAACAAGCAAAGACAATGATGAGCACTCTGAGCAAACAACAGCCAGACTTGATTATGCACTGCACTTTACTGAGTTATTCAACATGTGATGCTGCTGAGCATTTACTGTATGTAAAACTACTTACAATTTATGTGGATGCCATTTATAAACCTGTTAGATTTTGATGTTTTATTTTTTAGATTAATAAAATTGTATGTTTTAACAATGTAATAGCTAAGCATTTTTTTTTTTGAGTGTTTAGGATTCTGGGAACAAAAATAAAACTACCCACTAAAAACTTTGTAAGAATGTTAGTGGATAATGTTCTAATAATGTTATGACTAAACATTTATAGAAGGCCATCACAGAACTTTTTTAGAGTGTTTTTAGAGAATGTCATCCTACCTTTTAGAAGAACATTCTAAGAACAAAAATAAAACTACCCACTAAAAACTTTATAAGAATGTTAGGGAATACTGTTTTAACAATGTTGTCATTAAACAATTTTAGAATATGTTTAGAGAATGTTATTGTAACAGATCGGCCAGGCTCCACCACCACCCAATCACAACGATCTCTATCACCGGAGTACTGAGCACCTGCACCTGTCACCAATCACCAATCAAGCACCTCATCAACCAGCCTGTATAAAAGCACACACCTCAGACACCCTCATTGTCCGATCTCGTATACACGTAGAGGACTCTCTGACTTTGCTACTGCTTCCATTTGAATACTGACCTGCATTACTTACCTCCTGTGTTCCTCCTAGTGTCCCCAAGTGTCTCCTCATCTCCAAGTGTCTCCTGTTCCTCCTAATTCCCGGAGAGCTGAGGTGTGTGCTCCTCCTGTGTGCATTCCAGCTCCTGTAAAGGAAAGGACTCTGATTATTCCCCTCGTCATATCCTTTGAACTGTTCTACGAACTATACACTCACCTTGTCATCATCTGGATCCTACACCCATACTCTCTGTGACCAAATAAACTTGATTGTATATACTAACCTGTTGCGACAGTTATCCTATCTTTTGAGAGAACGTTCTGGGAAAAAAATAAAACTACCCACTAAAGGCTTTGTAAGAATGTTAGGGGATAATGTTCTAATAATGTTATGACTAAAAATTTATAGAAGGCCATCACATAACTTTTTAGAGTGTTTTTAGAGAATGTCATCCTACCTTTTAGAAATACGTTCTAAGAACAAAAATAAAACTACCCTCTAAAAACTTTATAAGAATGTTAGGGAATACTGTTTTAACAATGTTGTCACTAAACAATTTTAGAATGTTTTTAGAGAATGTTATCCTATCTTTTGAGAGAACCTTCTGGGAAAAAAATTAAACTACCCGCTAAAAACATTATAAGAATATTAGGGAATGATGTTCTAACAATGTTATCACTAAACATTTTTTAGAATGTTTTTAGAGAATGTTATACTATCTTTTAAGAGAACATTCTTGGAACAAAAATAAAACTACCCGCTAAAAACATTGTAAGTGTCAGGGAGTCTCTGGCTGCGTCCGAAATGGCATACTCAGTGAGTAGGTACTTAATTTCAATAAGTAGTTACTTAACGAGTGCTAAAAGAGTACGTACTCTACAGCCAAATCTAGTTGAGTATGAATGCGATCCGCCATGTTTACGTTATCATGTGATCTATGACGTTATAACAAGTGCAACAACTTAAAAGTTATGAGCGACAGGTTTAATTCATCTATCTGTAAATATGTTGATGTTGATGAAATTTGCTCATGTTGTGGTCTTGTTGAAGAAACAGCTGCCCTTTTATTGTGATTGTAATAAATTTAATAAATAACATTTATTAAATTGTAATAAATACACCAATAAATGTTGTGTTGATTTAAGTTTTTATATTTTTAACTCTACTGAAATGACCCACAGTTTAATCCTTAAAGATATTATTTTTTATTACGAAAACTCAAAATAGTTATCTCATGAATATGTTATTAATTTCTTTATTTTATGTGCAAAATTTTTCATCCACACGCAAAACTGGGTTAAATCTCCGTTGTTTTCCTTTTTTTCTTGTTGAATTTCTCTCTTTTCTTTTTGTCATTATGATTGTTCATTGTTAAAGATACTACCATCTTTCCCTGAGCTTGTATGTAATTATAAGTTATGCAGTAATAATAATAAAAAGAACATAAGAGTGACAGTAAGAGTGCATAAGAGTGCACTAACACCTCATAGCATCAGTAACATGACAACCCTACCTAGTATGGTTTTCCTCAGCGTTTGTAATATCTGCACAAAGGAGACGTCGATCAGCTTCTCAAAGATCTTGTCTTTGGAGACGACTGTTGATTTTACACTCGAAAAATGTAAGTATTACTACTTAGAAATTAAGATTACCTCAGAAAGCATTGCTAGCCCACCCCAACACTTATGAGCAATAATAACTATAAATGCTGACTAATAATTAATTATATATTTTTAGTAAAACAAACATTGTAATTTGTTTTGTCATATGCCATAGCTATGCATGACTTCACACAAGACAAATGCAGCTAAGGTGAATACATCTCAATTTTCAGTCAAGCAATGAATTAATGCATATGTTAATGAAACAATTAAGCTATATTTTATTTACTGACAACAACAGAAAACATGAATAAATGAGTAAAAGAATAAATAAAAGTAACCATGACAACAAATAAATACAAGTCATCGACACATGAAACAAAGCTTTATCCAAACATTGTTCTGACAAACATGTATTTACAGAGGGTGAACCCACATCCTACTGCCATCTCAACACAGCTGAGACAGTTCTGCAGCTTTATCCTGATGAAGCAGCTGACCACTGTGTCCACCTTCACCTGTCTCTGCCGTCCATTACAACCGTCACTGCTGCAGTCAGACTGAATCTGATCATGGATGGGAAAGGGACATCGAGGCTGTCCTTGCCTGAGTGCACAGAGGATGAGGAAGACCATGATGACGCCTTGAACCACACAATCTTGAACATGTGTGGGACAATCTGACTGCTGCCGTGTCTGCTCCAAACATCTGTGTGCCTGCTCTCCATGAGCACGACTACCTGTCAAACATTTACACAGAGTAAAACATTTTACATCTCATGCTGTCAGCATTCCATTTCTTGCTAAATTTAATTTCATATGTTTACAATTGCATGCTAATTTTTGATATAGCTTAATTACTTTTGTGGTGTAGTGAACTGGTAAGCAGAAGGTTGCTGGTTCGATCTCTGCAGTCGTCACCACTGCTGTCTTTACTCCAGGTTGCTGCAGGGGGATTGGGGTCCCTATAATAAGAGCAATGTAATTCACTTTGGATAAAAGTGTCTGACAAATGAATAAATGTAAATGTGATTTTTGTAAATGTTTTTTTGTATCTTGGGCACAAACGCTGAATAAAGCTGCTTATTTCTCAAAGTTTATTTCTTCAAGGTACTACTATAATATAAATGTTACATATATTACATAAATTGCATATATTTCATACAGTTTATATTTGGGGCTTTAAAGGGTTAGTTCATCTAAACATAAATTCAGACATTATTTACTCGCCTCCATGCTGTTCAATCCTTGTGTGTGTTTTTTTTTTTTTTTCTGAACACAAAAGGTGATTTTGGTCAAGTTTGTCCTGCTGGTTTGTGTTCATATAATATCAGTCAATGGAGCCTGACTTTCAGATTCTTCATGATATTATTTGATGATGCTTTTGAAGCTTCTGAAACTCGGGTTTCATTGACTGATGTTGTATGAACAGAAACCAGCAGGACAAACTTGACCAAACTCACATCCTCAATGTCTTTTGGTCTTTCTTTAGATGTTCTCACTGACTCTGGGCTCACCGAGGATTAAGAGACCACAGTAACATCCAGCCCAAATGAGGCAGTAAGGGCAGGTGGAGTGATGGAGCATCTCATTCATGGCACTGGACCATTTCCAGGATGATGCTGTGGACTTCTCCATCCTCACTGCTCACCAGCAGGACAAACTTGACCAAACTCACATCCTCAGTGTCTTTTGGTTTTTCTCTAGATGCTCTCGCTGGCTCTGGGGTCACTGAGGATGAAGAGACCACAGCAACATCTGGTCCAGATGAGACAGCAAGAGCAGGTGGAGAGATAGAGCGACTCATCCATGGCACTGGACCATTTCCAGGATGCTGCTGTGGACTCCTCCATCCTCACTGCTCACACCAGTCTGCAGACATTTCAGATCCTGCAAAGATGCACATACACAATACAAAAACAGTCATTTTGTATTGTCAGGGCTGAATGAGAGCTTTGCTCACTAAACGCTGCCGTGTGTTTTGAGTTTGAGCTCCGTCAAGTTAATTCTTTATCGTTTATTTTTTATCTTAAAATCAATTTTATACACCATCATTTTCGTTTCTATAACGTATGAATATATCCCCAATCGTATTCTACAACAAATACAGCTCGAGCTGGAGGCCGTGGAGAAGCAGATCCTGGTGGAGAGGCAGACCCAGCTGAGAGAGTGGAGAGCCGCGCTGGAAACATCCCAGGCTGACGCTCACAAATCCGAGGTAAGTATACAGCGCGCTGCTAATTCTCCCACCACCTCTACTCCGTGTGTTTCTCTGCACAGGCCCAGTGCACCCAGGACGCGGAAGACGCGAGCCAGGCCCCGGGGGACGACCTCTCCCCCTCTGCCGCCTCCGGTCTTTGAGATCTCCACTCAGAACCGCTTCGCTCCCCTCCGTGAGACGGAACGCGACGCTGTGATCATCGCACGTCCGTGCTACGTTAGCTGAAGGTAAAGTGCACACTCACTGTTTCCCTGGTGCTCGTGTTCTCGATGTTTCAGCGCAGATACCCGCTATCCTGAAGGGTGACGAGAGCATCGGCGCGGTCGTGCTTCACGCCGGGGTTAACGACACCAAGGTGCGGCAGACAGAGACACTGAAGAGGGACTTCAGGAGCCTGATCGAGTCGGACACTACGCACCATGTGACTAGTAAGTCAAATCTCAAATAACTGCCCTGATGACTTTTGTTCTACCCGCTTAAATGATAGAAGTACTTGCACTGTACAATCTATAAAGATTGTGTCTGTTCCCCGAATAGTGATAGTCAAAATATAAATTTAATGCAGGATCTGATTAAACCAGAAAAATGTAAAATAAATTAACAACGATCCACAGCGCAAAGTTGTAGTATTTCCTCAGCAACCAGCACGGATCAGCTCAAGGCATGACGAAGCAGATACCATCCTCTTTTGGAAGGCCAAGCAAAGTAGTTTCGCTTTCACTACAAAGCACACAGCGCCTTCACGAAATGGCGGCCAACAACAATACTACAGCGAGAATAAAAGTTACGCCTTCTTTCTTTGCGTGAAACTTTGGGCAGCGTTATGCAAATATTCCCACATAGCAACGTAGATATGTGGGGGCATGTTAAAATGAGCCGTTTTAGGTAGGCGTTGCTGACTCTTAACTTTTATAAAGAATATCTCTTTGGATTTGAGACTTTAGTCTTTGCAACATTACAGATCTTCTTTATGCGTCACTCACTCAGATGTCTATTCATGTTTTGATGTGCTCATCTGCAATTCTTTTAGAACATTTTCCTGTCTCATATTAAATAGAAATTTAATCGTCTTTAAGATGTATAAGGTTTATGTAAATTCACTTTGGTGACGTACGTGTGCTTACTGGAGCTCCGCTGTTCGCTATACATAATAAAACATGTTTTTACAGAAAATAAATCACAAATATACTGTAATGTTACTGTCTAGCGTTTTACACCTTAAGAAAATCAACAGTTTACTATACAGCAGCTCAACAAATATGACACAATTTTAATACAAGGAACCGTGTTTTTGGTTTGTATTACTTACATTTGTAAACACCCTCGTCGCTGTTTTCCGTCACGTTCGATGATGAAGTATTGATCTCCCGTGGACTCCTGGGATTGAAAAGTGTCCATTGATGAGCACTTCAGAATCTGGGTTTAAGCAGTAGGACATCCGGGGATTTCTCGCCTACTCTTTTTTTGAATACTGCAGTTTCGAACATATTAATCTGTTCACGTACTCTTTTCCCCTACTATATAGTAGGTAAGTAGGCATATTAGAATGCAAATTAAGTATACATACGCCCGAATCTCACGAGAATTAGTGCAATTCTCGCCTACTCTTTTATGAATACTGAGGATTCAAACATACCCATTTGCTCGCCTACTGCTTTTTGCCTACTTTATAGTAGGGAAGTATGCCATTTCGGACGCAGCCTCTGTCACCAGTCACCAGCTCTGGACTCCATACCCCAGAATCCTCACCGGCTCACACCTGTTCACAGTCACGATCACCATCACCTGGAGTTCTGATCACCTGCACCTGCCGTCTTCAATCAAGCCACATTCAAAAGCACGCTCCTTCCAGTCACTCACTGTCCGGTCTCCCATTCACATTGTTGGACTTAACCTGACTTCTTACCTGCTACTCACCGATGTATGTTTACCTTCAGCTCCTCCGATGCTCCCGACGATCCAGTTCACCGCCGTCCATGCAATCTCAACCAACCTGCAAAGAAACAAAAATCAAGTAAGCCAGCTAAGAACCCAAGAACTATTAACATTGCTCAATACTCACCTGCCATCTGCCTTTCACCATCTGCCCACTGCATCTGTTAATAAACTATCCTGTTTGCAATCTCACTTCGTGTCTCTACCTTGTGAACTGTGACAGTAAGAATGTTAGGGAATGATGTTCTAACAAGGTTATCAATAAACATTTTTAGAATGTTTGAAGAGAATGTTATCTTATGGGAGAACATTCTGGGAACAAAAAATAAAACTACCCAATCAATTTTGTAGTTTG
>NW_015541007.1:66199-68287 GCF_001515605.1 Sinocyclocheilus anshuiensis | reverse complement strand
TATATAGACTTTGCTCTGCAGTTGAGTGGATCTGCTTTCACTGTGGGTGTCGTGGAGAAGGAACACAGCACTAAACCAGAGCTAGAGTCTGCTCACGTCACGTCTGTCAAGCCAGAGTCAGTTCACGTCACGTCTGCCAAGCCAGAGTCTGCTCACGTCATGTCTGCTACACCAAAGTCTGCTAACGTCATGCTTGCTATGCCAAAGCCTGCTCACATCATGTCTGCCAAGCCACAGCCTGCTCACGTCATGCTCCAGGACCTGCTTACATCATGCCAGTTAAGTCAAAGTTTACTCATGTCATATCTACCAAGTCAGAACCTGTTCACTTCATGTCTGCCAAGCCAGAGTCCGCTAACATCATGTCTGCTACCCCAGGGCCTGTTCACGTCACATCTGCCAAACCAGAGCCTGCTCACATCATTCCGGTTACTCAGGAGATTCTTTACAATATGGCCATTGAAGAGCTTCATCGCAAGATGGAACCCACCTCTGATGTCGGTGCGAGCTGCAGGCATCCCAGTGATGTCCGCGCTCTCAAGTCCTGCCATCTTAGAGGTCATGACACACTCTGCTGCCCTTACCTTACCTCACAAGTCTGCTCCTGAGGTCTCTCCTGTCCACGCCTGTCCTGTCACGGCCATGGAGGCCGTCCATGAATTCACTGCCTGTCCTGTCACGGCCATGGAGGCCATTCATGAACTCACTCTCTGTCCTGCCACGGCCAAGGAGGCGGTTCATGAACTCACTGTATGTCCTGCCACGGCCAAGGAGGCCGTTCTTTTATTTTGTAATTGTTTCCTGCTGTTTGTGTCATGCTTCCCTTGCCCTCATGTATTCATGCCATTGGTTCTCTTGTTCATTGTCATGTTCTGATTGGTTGTCTTAGTCATGTGTCTTGTTTACCATTGGTTTGTTCTTGTCATGTGACCCTCATTGTCTGATATAAGTAGCCATCATGTTCCCGTAGTCCTTGTCGTGTATTGATGTTGTAACCTGCTGTCGGTGAGTCTAGTCTGTTCATGCCACGTCGAGTCTGTTCATGTCAAGTCTGTTTCATGCCTCGTCAAGTCTCGGATTATTGTTTCGATGTTTGGATCACACTGTAAATAAACTGCACTTGGGTTCTTCACTAAGCTCGCCTTCAGTGGATTGATTCGTTACAACTATCACTAAACATGACTTTCATTATAAATTCTTCACTATCACTGAACCAAGGTAACGAGTGAAATAGAGATGTGGCCCCTTTAAGAATGAGTGCTCCCTCTTCTGAGTGCATTGCAATGCGGTATGAGTACACTTATGAGCGGGTATATTATTTTCTGTTGCTCATTAAGTTGTTATGGTTAAATAGATAAGGCTGTTGACAGTATGATGTTTATGAAAGACAGTTATACGGGTTCACCTTGACTTAAAACTGTGAACAACTGTGAAATGCCAACTGCAAACCAACCCCACTAGTGAGGTGTGCATCTGAAAGCGATCCGTTCATGGTTAAAGTAGAAATGAATGCCCACAGAAGACATCAAAATCATTGGAGATTTCTGGCAAATAAGGTAATCCCCGATTGACTTTACTGTTCTAAATCAACGATGCTTGACGTTGTATTCTCACAGACATGAACTAGGAAAACTGCTTGCTGCTGCTATTGGTACTGCTGTTATATTAACAAGACATGCTTAGTAATTACTCCTCATGCGAATAACCTGCGCGTAGTTTTACACTTGTATGTTTTCTAGTTTAAAAATGTAAATCCAATGAACGCAATAATCCACTGAATCAGAGTGAAGACCGTTTACTTATCTTAGCTGTTTAAGTTTCAGAGAACCTCTGAAAGCGCTAGTGTTGGGTTGTTCTTGAACGATTCGTTCATTTTGAACGAATCTTTAATGTGACTCGGGAGGAACAAGTCGTCTCGGGGAGTGATTCATTCAGTCGCGCATGCGCAACATCCTATAGGATCTGTACTGGAATTAGTCAAGTAGTTCACCTGTTTCGAGTCTTCGGGTTTTTCCGAGTCATTCGTTCATCACGTGACAGCCCCATAAGCTTTAACCAATGCAGTCTGAGCCGGAAAGAGAATTGATT
>NW_015541007.1:61975-65689 GCF_001515605.1 Sinocyclocheilus anshuiensis | reverse complement strand
ACCTAACAAGATGAAAGAACTTTACTATAAGATTCTTCATATGTACTATCCCTGTAATTCTTTACTCTCAAAATTTAAGTTGGACATCTCTTCACAATGCACATTCTGTTATTCTAATTTGGAAACAATATCACACTTATTTTTTGAATGTGATTTACAACAAACTTTTTAGTTTTGAGGTAATTAATGCACTATTTTTAATTTGGGAATCAGGATCAAAGGAGCTGGATGATATCTTAAAACTGTTAACTCTTCTTGGCCTATTTCATCGTCACAAATGTAAAGTTACTGATTTTATGCCCAATTTTAGGATTTTTTTTGTATTGATTTGAAATTATTGTGACCTTTGGTAAATTGGTAATTATGAGTCTCACATCCTTGGATATTCAAATTCTTTTCATGTTACTAAGAATTTCTCTTGCTGTGTGTAGCTCTTTAGTGCAGCTTTTGGTTTATATATAATATTGACGCAATTTTTATTTTTATTTATTAAAAAAAAAAAAAAAGATGTTTAACTTTTTATTTATTTGTTTTTGTTCTGTTTATATTTCATTTTTGTTATTCTTTATGTATTTATTGTTTTGTATTCTGGGTGTGTATTTTATTGCTATGACTGTATCCCCTGTGAATGTTATATCTTCAATAAAAAAAATAATTAAAAAAAAGAACTAATCAATTCTCTTTCCGGCTCAGACTGCATTGGTTAAAGTGTATGGGGCTGTCACGTGATGAAGGAACGACTCACACCCGAAGACTCGAGAGATGAACTAATCAATTCTCTTTCCGGCTCGGACTGCATTGGTTAAACTTATGAGGCTGTCACGTGACGAACGAATGACTCGGAAAACCCGAAGACTCGAGAGATGAACTAATCAATTCTCTTTCCGGCTCAGACTGCATTGCTTAAGTTTATGGGGCTGTCACGTGATGAACGAATGACTCGGAAAACCCGAAGACTTGTCAGATAAGAGGTGAGGTGAGCTAATCATAGACTGAAGACCCAGGTAAACAATGAATTCATCTTTTCTGTATCTTATTGCAGTTTTGTATTGTTTGTAGTGTGATCAACGTTTGCGTTAGTAGATGGCGTAGGAAAGTAACACGTAATATTGCAGTTTTGTATTGTTTGTAGTGTGATCAACGTTTAGTAGACGTGTTAGCGAAGTAACACGTAACATTTTAATTGTATTTTGCTAAAATGAACGAAATGAACGAAATGATTCGAAAAAAGATTCGTTCATTTTGCTGAACGAGACTCAAAGGTCCGAGTCGGTAAAATGATCTGAACTTCCCATCACTAGAAAGCGCGCTGCAGGAATCTCTAGTGAATGCTAGCCAGCCATATAAATGCAAGGCAGTAAGCTCATTGGCTGCATATGCAGCATGAACCAATCAGCTTGTACCAAGTCGCTTAACTCTGTGAATATCATCAGTTACGTTAACAACACATCAGTTTGTGTCATCTAGTTTCATGACTAAACTATATATTTATTTATTTATTTAAAGTGTCCCTATTATGCCATTACCAATATTGCCTTTCATGCAGTGTGTAATGTAGCTGTATGTGAATGTAAACGATTTGCAAAGTTGTAAAGATGAAAGTACACGATAAATAATGTTATTGTCTCCCAAAATAAAGAATCGACTCTGAACAGCTGAAACGAGTCGTTAGTAATTCGAATCCCACACATTTGCATTATGCGTGCCTATGTTCTTCGTTGGCCAGCCGCGAACTTGACCCCGCCCACAAACACATCATTCTACAGACGACTGCTTCTCTAATCTTGGGGAGTTCAACGTGGGATTCACAAAACGCTTGCGGTTGAAAGATGGATCAGTATCCTGTTTATTTGGACCAGCTGCTCCACTGAATCACAACCTGTAAGTATGATAAATTATAGATGTTTATATTTTCTATAGAGCGTTCAAAATACAGAACTATTGAAATAGGCGTATCGTTTTCGACATGCACTGTACGCCGTAGACCAATCACAACAGACTAGGCCATCTGACGAATCAGAACAGAGCAGGCTCACGGAAAGGAGGGGTTTAGAGAGACTGAATCTTTGAACTGCTTCGAACGAATCGTTTGAGAATCGCTGGAAAATGAGATGATATTAAATGCATATTTTGAGAAAACGAAAGCGTTTTTTGAGCTTGCATGAATGTAATCCTATTGTAGGAGACTCCCAAAACAATATTCGGAACCATAAAAATGGCATAATGGGGCACTTTAATAGTTTTAATTAGTGAAACAAATAGTGATTAATTTCCTTTGTCAAATTGTGCTTTAGTTATTCATGTTCATGCAGAGTTAGCCTAAATGCTGTTTTGTGTTCAGATGTCATTGAAAAACCCTGAATATATTGTTAAAAATGAAAGCTATATCCTTACTATAATCGATGTAAACAATCTAATGTAGATTGTAGATAGTGAATCTGAGTTCAGTCGAATCACTACCATCCCACTAATTCAGACATTTGTCAAAACTGGATGGTTACACAAGCAAGCTGGCCGGTATCTACTGGAGAAAAGGAGGAATTGCAGGAATTGCAGGAAGTAAAATTGGCAAACTAATGGATGATGATCATTGATGAGGTTTATTATCTGTATTTATGATGCATGTGAATAATTACCACTTTATTATAGTGTTTTGTCATTGTTTCTACTTAATGTCTCTATTCTTCTACAGAATGATACCATCTCAACTAGGAGAGCTTGCATTTTCAGAGCATGTTCTGTGTATCTTAATGAAGACTATGAAAACCTCATGAAGGAGTATGCAGTAAGTGTTCTCAGGCAGTCTTTTCACATATCACATACGGGCAAATCATATATGGGCAAAATTTACATAATTTAGTCAAGAAATATAAATACATAAAGTATATTTAACTCAGCTATATGCAATAACAAAAACAAACACAGTAGAGTATTCTTTTAATGAAAAACTTAAACTGAATTGGTCGGTAAGTAACTTGGGTGCAGTTGTTGTAGCATCAGTGGTGCTTTTGTCAGGGTGCTACGGTGATGAGTCGAGGAATGCGGGGACAAAGGAAAGTCACGAAGAACAGTCTTTATTAATCCAGACAGGGGGTAACACAGGGCAGGAAGGAACACACACGTAGCATCGACACACCAGACCAACAAACAAAGGAACAGACAACACTTTAAATACAAGACTAAACGAGGGAAGATGACGAGACGCACCTGAACCGAATGAACAATCAAACAAGAGAGAAAACATTATTAATAACCCTGTAGGGATTTCTATCATGAACGGACACTGATATGCCACTGAATCAACTCATCATGAGGCTTCGAACTAATCCAAATTACTGTGTATGCAAAATACCTGTTGTTTGAGCTTGAATGAAAGCTTGTTTTATTCACAGAACATTGGTGTGAGTGAAAAATTTATATTCGGCATCATTTTCCGGTGATGATATTTTTATAAGAAGTTCTTAAAACTTGTAGAAATACTCCCCACGAACAGCCATATGACTTGTGCAAGAAAAAGGAACCACACAGGGCGTGGCTAAGCCCCGCAGCCACTATCTGATTGGAACAATGACCTGTGGGATGGACGAAGTCAGCCTGCTTAAAAATGGACACAAAGCCCTTGCTGCTGGCACTCGCTCTCTCTCTCTCTCTCTAGAACCGTGGCTTTCCGCCTTCGCACAAGCGAGACTCCAAAACTCAAACACTTCAGTTGAA
>NW_015541007.1:59596-60751 GCF_001515605.1 Sinocyclocheilus anshuiensis | reverse complement strand
GGGCGTGGCTAAGCCCCGCAGCCACTATCTGATTGGAACAACGACCTGTGGGAGGGACAAAAGTCAGCCTGCTTAAAAATGGACACAAAGCCCTCGTTGCTGGCTTGCTTCTTCGCTTTTCGCCGTGTTAAGAGCACTCCAACTTGTGCTCACACGCTTACCATCAAAGCGATAGGTCATCTAAAACTCAGAAACACTTCAGTTGAAACTTTGTGATCGTCAGAGATCTTCAAAGAACTTAAAGTCTTGCAAACAGAGACTTTTTCCAGCAGAACTGCTCAAGCCTCTGCGTCATCAAGAAACCAACCAATCTCCGGAAGGGCTTCCCCAAAGGGACGCCATCCTGACATCATCGCAGTAACCAATCAGCAACGGAATTTCCCTCCAGCAGCCAAACCCGGAACCCCGTTTCACCCAAAACCCAAAACCGCAAGTACAAACAAGGTCTTACATCTGCTGAAATAGGTGCTGAACTGGTGAAAAGCAGTAAATCTCTCAGGCTGAATTTAAAACCACTCATGAAAATGAGTTAGAACTTTGGGAACTTCTCAGAACTCCGTTAACATCATTTTCATTCTTCAGAGACTGTATGTATGTATGTGTGTGTATGTGTATGTCTTAGCTTAGGTCAATGGAATTTAGAATAGCCAATAAATTCGTGTTTAATTTATAAAGAATTATTGTCTGGTGTCGTATAATTTTAAAGTCAAACCTTGCCAAGATCTTGCTACCTAGCCCGTAGCATATAACTTATCAAAGAACGTATTAAACCGTGGCCAGGGAAAATACATATGGTCAAATTGTTAATATACACTGACATTAACGTCTCGCTGGAGAAGTAGCTGATAAAGTGTAAAATATCAAATTTGAAATCAGTTTTAATCAGGTTGACCTCGAATTTTCAGATTCGATTCCTCTCAAAACCTGAGCTAGAAATAAAATTAATGATTAATTCCCTCATAAGAATTAATGAGTTAAATTCCTTACAGGATGGTCATTTGACACTTATCACCTATCTAATGACTGTTTTGGTATCCACGTACACCACTTCATTCCTGATGGCAGTGTCCTCATTCAGCAGAAAAAAAGCACCCTGAGGTTTGAGCAACATGACAAAGAGTTTAAGGTTTTTCCATGGCCTCTAAATTACTCCAC
>NW_015541007.1:51847-59509 GCF_001515605.1 Sinocyclocheilus anshuiensis | reverse complement strand
ACACTGACATTAACGTCGCGCTGGAGAAGTAGCTGATAAAGTGTAAAATATCAAATTTGAAATCAGTTTTAATCAGGTTGACCTCGAATTTTCAGATTCGGTTCTCTCTCAAAACCTGAGCTAGAAATAAAATGAATGATTAATTTCCATATAAGAATTTAGTTAAATTCCTTACAACCCTTAAACAGGCAACATGCGCCACATGATACATATACTTTAGTCTCTTGTAGGAGGCATGAGGAAGAATTTTTCATCCAATACTGTTATCATTATCACAGTTGAGGTTGTTTAGAGTATGGTGTACACAGAGTATGGGGTACACATGACTTGGTTCAAATTTTCCGTGCTTGTTTTGTCAGTTTGACCTAAAGCCAACATGTACGCCCATGGGGCTGGAGATTCAGAAAATGTAGAAAGTAGGCATATACTGTATTAATCTTACTTGTTTTGTTTACTGCATTGAGATGTGGTGAAGTTGCGTTTCGTCTGTATCGCATACTTTGGCTGCGTTCCAGTCCGTTTTTTTATGCCCTTCACTCGCAAACTTCCCTCCGTCTCGTTTACTCGGATGTACGTCATTGATTACATTGCATGAGTGCCCACTTCTGGCGGAACCCTTGGAATGGTCTGAACTGGAATGTCCTAAGCCCTTGATCACTTAGAATCTGCTATGGTGTTGGTTTATTGTTTACATTTTTTCCCTTATGAATTAGTTTGGTGCAGCATTCTATATGTATACAGGTATGTTTGGGCTGTTATAAATGTTTAAAAAAATAATTTATATATTATAGAGTTGTTTGGGGTGCGGATAAATTAAACGCGATCTGCGATGACGTCACAATCGTGTTGCATTGTGGTCTATGGAGCGGCCTGAAGTGTGCATATGAAGCAGACTCGCTCCCTCTGTCAAAATCGAGGGGTCGAGGGTCTGTCCATATAAACTTCCCTCCTCCACTTCACAAAGTGGAACGCACTTCAAAATGGCAGCAGGGATTCCCCCGAGGGGAAGTGCTTAGGGAAGTTCGCGAGTGCGTGTCTAAAAGTGGAGTGGAACGCAGCCCTTGTCAGCGTCGTGCACTTGCTTGGCCCTTTGTTGTGATAAACAGTAAAGTGTGTTCAAGCGCTAGCAAAAGACAGTGCAAAGAAATACTCTTTGAGAGAAACAGTCAATCAGCGGAAGTTAAAAGCATCTCGTAAGTGTATTTATTTCTTGTCTCAGTGTTTAGCGCAGTTGTTGTTGCTAGGAAATGCTTGTTTTGTATACTGTGTTGAGACGAGCTGAAGTCGCAATTGGCCTCGTACTATACTCGTACCTTGTCAGTGTTGTTCGTTTGCTTAGCCCTTTGTTGTGATAAACAGTAAAGTGTGTCCAGCTGAATTCAATTTCCGTTTTGTCAAACGGGTATAAAAAAGGTTAGTATACCGCGGCAGCCATCGTGTGAAGACCGAAGAGGGTCAAGACTGTAGAGTGTCAAAACTGAAGAGTGTAAAGACCATCGACTCCACTTTGCAGGGAGACCAGCAAGGGACATAAATATCACATTTGATTCATCCTCTTTTCTACACCTTGCTTCAATTCTGTTTCAGTTTTTATGACCAACTCTTACTATGTGTTTCCCTATCCCTACTATTACTAGCACTCGCAAACCAAGCATCACACACTATAGGCAGTGCAATCCTAGCAACCTGCGCACTTTGCCTATGTCTGCTAATACACTACTTTCTTTTTCTATTGGTCTCTGGAATTGTCAGTCTGCAGTAAACAAAGCAGATTTCATTACATCTATTGCTAGTAATTCAAAGCTTATCCTCATGGTCCTGACAAAGATGTGGATCAAACCAGAGGACACTGCTACTCCCGCAGCACTCTCCAATCATTTCTCATTTTCCCACACTCACCGTCTGACTGGAAGAGGTGGAGGTACTGGTCTGCTTATCTCTAATGATTGGAAATGTATTCCTTTACCTTCTCTGGGTATTAACAGCTCCTTTGAATCACTTCCAGTCACTATTACCTACCCTTTTAAAATCCATTTTGTAGTTGTTTATCGACCCCCAGGACCACAAGGTAACTTCTTGGATGAATTAGATGTGCTGGTCTTAACCTTTTCTGAGGATGGTACTCACCTATTTATGCTTGGATACTTCAATATCTACCTAGATAAACCTCAGGCTGCAGACTTCCACGCTCTGCTTGTCTCTTTTGATCTCAAGAGAGTGTTAACTACGGCTACTCAAAAATCAGGCAACCAACTGGACTTTATTTACACACGACACTGCTCCACTGATCATGTACTGGTTACTCCACTGCACACCTCAGATCACTTCCTCCTCACTCTTAACCTCAACATGGTTCCTGACACAACACATACCCCTACACATGTCACTTTTCGACGTAACCTACACTCTCTCTCACCCTCCCGGCTATCTGCTATGGTTTCATCTTCGCTTCCTTCCCCTGAAAAGTTATCATCTCTTGATGTTAACAGTGCTATTGATACTTTCTGCTCCACTCTTACGTCTTGTATAGACACTGTCTGCCCCTTGTCTTCCAGGCCAGGCTGTACCACCCCTTCTGCCCCTTGGCTGTCTGATGTTCTCTGCGAACATCGTTCTAAGCGCAGGGCTGCTGAAAGTGTGTGGCACAAATCCAAAAATCCTACTGACCTTAATGTGTATCAGTTACTCCTCTCTTCCTTCTCCGCTAATGTCTCCACTGCTAAAAGGACATACTATCACAACAAAATTAAAAATGTGCCTAACTCTCGCATGCTCTTTAAAACATTTTCCTCCCTCCTTTGTCCTCCTCCTCCCCCTGCTTCATCAACTCTAACAGCTAAGGCTGCACGATTATGACAAAAATCATAATTGTCGATTATTTCACACACTGTAGGCAGCGCAATCCTAACAACCTGCGCACTTTGCCTATGTCTACTAATATACTACTTTCTTTTTCTATTGGTCTCTGGAATTGTCAGTCTGCAGTAAACAAAGCAGATTTCATTACATCTATTGCTAGTAATTCAAAGCTTATCCTCATGGTCCTGACAAAGATGTGGATCAAACCAGAGGACACTGCTACTCCCGCAGCACTCTCCAATCATTTCTCATTTTCCCACACTCACCGTCTGACTGGAAGAGGTGGAGGTACTGGTCTGCTTATCTCTAATGATTGGAAATGTATTCCTTTACCTTCTCTGGGTATTAACAGCTCCTTTGAATCACTTCCAGTCACTATTACCTACCCTTTTAAAATCCATTTTGTAGTTGTTTATCGACCCCCAGGACCACAAGGTAACTTCTTGGATGAATTAGATGTGCTGGTCTTAACCTTTTCTGAGGATGGTACTCACCTATTTATGCTTGGATACTTCAATATCTACCTAGATAAACCTCAGGCTGCAGACTTCCACGCTCTGCTTGTCTCTTTTGATCTCAAGAGAGTGTTAACTACGGCTACTCAAAAATCAGGCAACCAACTGGACTTTATTTACACACGACACTGCTCCACTGATCATGTGCTGGTTACTCCACTGCACACCTCGGATCAATTCCTCCTCACTCTAAACCTCAACATGGTTCCTGACACAACACATACCCCTCCACATGTCATCTTTCAACGTAACCTACGCTCACTCTCACCCTCTCGGGTATCAGCTATGGTTTCATCTTCGCTTCCTCCCCCTAAACAGTTATCATCTCTTGATGCTAACAGTGCTACTGATACTTTCTGCTCCACTCTTACATCTTGTTTAGACACTGCTGATACTTTCTGCTCCCCTCTCACATCTTGTTTAGACACTGTATGCCCCTTGTCTTCCAGGCCAGCCCGTACCACTCCTTCTGCCCCTTGGCTGTCTGATGTTCTCTGCGAACATCGTTCTAAGCTCAGGGCTGCTGTAAGGGAATGGCACAAATAAAAAAAAATCCTACTGACCTTAATTTGTATCAGTCACTCATCTCTTCCTTCTCTGATAATGTCTCGATTGCTAAAAGGACATACTATCATAACAAAATTAACAATTAGTCTAACTCTCGCATGATATGGCTGGAAATTAATTATTATTAATTACCTACTGTTTTTGACAAACACCAAGGTTGTGTGGTAATTTAATTGCCGCCCGAATCCACATCTCTGAGTTGTGGTAATTTAATTGCCGTCCGAATCCACATCTCTGAGTTTACGAGAAGAAATCGATTCAAAATTCAGTGTTTAAAACCTTTTTGAGCACTCCTGAGCACCGTAAGGTTACACTGTACTTTGGTGTAATTTGCATACATATTTATTTCTGAAATGCTGGAAAGTATTTAAAAAAAACAATATTTCATAACCGCTCCACCACAGTGACAGGGAGCAGAAAGAGAAAAGTACGTAAACATTCCAAATGAGTCTTTATTATGGCAGCAGCAGGTATGCAATACAATTTTAAAATGTGTATTATATATATCATGTATAATTATATACAACTATATCGCATCTATTTTCCTATTTTTAAACAGGAGATTTAAATAATCAAATAATCAATAGGATTATATATTATAAAATATGCTTGGAATAATAAGAATACATTTTACATAAGTATTTTTAAATACATTTTACACAATAATAAGAAATTTGTAAATAAAATTAATTTTATTTACAGCAGACAATCATGTGACTGGCCACGTGAGCAGCACATTCCCGGGTTCGTAGGATCACAGAACTCGCTCCTCCACTGTGAATAAATCGCCATCCGAATCCATGAGTTTTATCACTGAGGTGATATGTAAATTTATGTTTACAGACGTCCATATGAGAAACAATTACCGTCCAAATCAGGCTTTCGTGTGTTGTGTAAGCCAGGTTAAAGAGATGGGTCTTTAATCTAGATTTAAACTGACAGAGTGTGTCTGCCTCCCGAGCAATGTTAGGTAGGTTATTCCAGAGTGTGGGCGCTAAATAGGAAAAGGATCTGCCGCCCGCAGTTGATTTTGATATTCTAGGTATTATCAAATTGCCAGAATTTTGAGAATGCAGCGGACGTGGAGGACTTTAATGCAATAAGAGCTCATTAAATTTCTGAGGTGCTAAACCATTCAGGGCTTTATAAGTAACAAGCAAGATTTTAAAATCTATACGATGTTTAATAGGGAGCCAGCGCAGTGTTTACAGAACCGGGATAATGTGGTCATACTTCCTGGTTCTAGTAAGAATTATAGCTGCTGCATTTTGGATCAGCTGGAGCATGGAGAACAACCACCCAATAAAGCTTTACAATAATCTAACTTTGAGGTCATGAACGCATGAATTAACATTTATGCGTTTGACATTGAGAGCGTATAGGTCGTAATTTAGATATATTTTTGAGATGAAAAAATGAAGTTTTACAAATGCTAGAAACGTGGCTTTCAAAGGAAAGATTGCTATCAAATATCACACCTAGGTTCCTAATGTCACGCCCTTGGACTGCCCCTGCGTTCCGTGTCTTGTGTTTTGCTCCCTATGTGCTCCGTGACCCAGTTTCTCCCATGTTTATTGTGTTTATTGATTCCAGGTGTCTTGTTAATTCCCTCGTTTAGTTCCTCTATTTAAGCCCCCCCAGCAGTCAAGCCCGCCAGCCGTTCCATTGTCAAGCCTGCCAGCCAATTCACTCCCAAGCCCTCAGTTGACAGCAGTTGTCTCCTTCACCTCTGCTCAAAAGAGGAGAATGTGGAGAAAAATACTGTTGGCTCTCACCCCTGAGTCTTCTCCAGTGTCGACTCCAGCCCCTGAGTCTGCTCCAGAGAGGGCTCCTGTTCCCATGCCAAGCCCAGAGAGGTCTCCTGCTCCCAAGTCAAGCCCAGGGAGGGCCACAGTTCCCGAGGCCTCAGAACCCAAAATTTTTTTGGGGTGGGGGGGGGCTATAGGGCTCCGGCCGTAGAGGCTGGGCCAAGTGCCGAGAGCCGAGGCCACTGAGGCCGCTCCGCCATGGCCTCTTGAACTGTCTGCTCTGCTACGGCTCCCCGAGCTGCCTGCTCCGCCATGGCTCCCCGAGCTGCCTGCTCCGCCATGGCTCCCTAGTCTGCCTGCTCCGACATGGTTCCCCAGTCTGCCTGCTCCGACATGGTTCCCTAGTCTGTCTGCACCGCCATGGCTCCCTAGTCTGTCTGCTCCGCCATGGCTCCCTGAACTGCCTGATCTGCAATGGGTCCCGGAACGGGTACCGCCCTGGAGGCCTTCCGTCCCGTGTTAAGCCTGTCCCTAGAGAACAGCAGAATTCCTTGCCCTTGGACTGCCCGTGTTCCGTGTCTTGTGTTTTGCTCCCTATGTGCTCCGTGACCCAGTTTCTCCCATGTTTATTGTGTTTATTGATTCCAGGTGTGTCTTGTTAATTCCCTCGTTTAGTTCCTGTATTTAAGCCCTGTGTTTCCTGAGTCCTGCATCCAGTCCTAAACGTCTCCGTGTGCTACGTTTGTGTTCCCTGGTATTTTGGTGTCATTAAAGTCTATGATTGTTCTGGATCTCCTTTGTCTCCATGCTCCTTCGTCTCCTCGTTCTTACACAGTTGGCAGACCGTGATACCTACCTGATGATGAAGAATTGACAGAGCAGCCATCAAGTGTTAGCCAGTGTTCTAGGCTATTACATGCAGAGGTTTTAGGTCTTTTTCAGAATTTAGCAGTAAGAAATTACTCGTCATTCAGTTTTTTTATATCGACTATGCATTCCATTGGTTTTTCAAATTGGTATGTTTCGCCGGCCCGCGAAGCAATATAGAGCTGAGTATCATCAGCATAACAGTGAAAGCTAACACCGTGTTTTCTGATGATATCTCCCAAGGGTAAGATCTACATCGTGAAAAGTAACGGCCCTAGTACTGAGCCTTGAGGTACTCCATACTGCACTTATGATCGATATGATACCTCTTCATTCACTGCTACGAATTGTATGTAGCAGTGAATGAAGTACCATTACAAGTATGGTAGAACCATCACTTCTACCACAAAAAAACTGCTTTATCAGTAATCTTCCTGATTTATCTCAATTTCTCAGCATATCCAATACCTCAGAACAACTTGATGTAACAGAAACTATGGTGTAACAAAGTTTGTAGATCAGGAAAGGAGGCGGGAACTGGCAAACATTTAAACACAATTTAATAACAAAATAAACACAAAACTGAAAATAGCGTGACAGCCCCTCACGGACGACGGCCGTGCACAAACAGAACCAAAACAACATAAAATCCAGGCCTGGTCCTCTCTCGTCTTGCACTGTCGTCACTCCTCCTTTTATCCTTCCGGAGCTCCTCCGTGGGACTCGAGACCGTTGGGTGGCACAGGTGTCGCTCATTATCATTTACTCCACCGGCCTCGCTCCGTTTCTATGGCTCTCGGCCCTGCCCCACTCGTCACATATGGACTCTCTCTTTTCTAGCATTGTAGATACGGTTGCTCCTTTACCCTTAAGGAAGATTAAGGAAAACAGTCTGACACTGTGGTATAATGAGCACACTCGCACCCTAAAGAGAGCAGCCTGGAAAATGGAGCGCAGCTGGAGGAAAACAAAACTAGAGGTATTTTGTATTGCTTGGCGGGAAAGTACCCTATGCTACAGAAAAGCATTAAAAACTGCTAGATCTGATTACTTTTCGTCTCTTTTAGAAGAAAACAAACATAACCCCAGGTATTTATTCAATACAG
>NW_015541007.1:47511-51810 GCF_001515605.1 Sinocyclocheilus anshuiensis | reverse complement strand
TTGTTTCTCTGGATAATGTTATATGAAGCACCATTACTTCAAACGAGTTATACTTGAAGCCCGCCCTCTGAGAAATACTGAAAATATTGTTATAAATTGTAGCAACACCACACCCTTTACCCTTTGGACTAAATGTTTATAACGTAATATTGGGGGTAGACTCATTTAAAATAATGTAATCATCATGTTTTAGCCAGGTTTCTGTCAAACAGAGCACATCTAGGTTATGATCAGTGACCATATCATTTACAAAAAGCGCTTTCGTAGAAAGGGATCTGATATTCTTTAGTTCAGGGAACAGACACTATCTATAGTGTGATATCTAGGTGAAAGGGTCTCTATGTGCTGAGAATTAACTTATTTCTGTGACGTGAGGCAGCTAGCAGACGGTTGGTTTAGCCAGTCGGTCTGCTTCCTGACCTGGGCCCCAGTTAGTCAAGTGCAAACTCTAAGACTGTGTTTCTAGAGAGAAGAGCGGCACCGCCCCAGGAGGGATGAAGACCATCTCTTTTCAACAGGTCAGGTCTGCCCCAAAAACTCTTCCAATTGTCTATGAAACCTATGTTATTCTGCAGGCACCACTTAGACATCCAGCCATTGAGTGATGACAATCTTCTATGTATCTCATCACCACGGTAAGCAGGGAGGGGACCAGAGTACATAAAAAAACAGCAATAGATGCGAATAGAAACGCAAATGGAAATGCGAATGACAATCTAACCGGCTATCGAATGCTAACGCGCTGCATGCGCACTGCACTCGCGGTTTTAGAATAAAAGCGAACAATCAAATTAATCAGATTAGTTTGATAGATAATATCAGAAATATGGTGGGAATTAAGTTATATTTTATCACTTTAAACAACAGAGAGTGATAGTAAGATAGAGATTCAACAGAAAAGTGAAGCTACACGGAGCTACAATCGCAAACCACTCAGCAGCACGGCAGACAGGAACAAGATTGTCTGGGTGATTTAATTTGTTCGTGATCTGGCTATTTAAATATCCAAAACATAAAATGAGGACTTCAAAGCTGTATTTAGTGGAATGAACTAAGGTACTTGCAAGGTAAGCAGTAATCTACCACAGCCAGCAGTGCAGTGATTTTCATTACAGACAGATAGATTTGTAGTACTTAAATTTATAATTTATAAAACTTATTTTATTTGTGAAGTGAATTATCTATGTTCAAAAAGATCAGGGGCCTTTGGCAAAACAACAGGGGCTCAGAATGACTTCTATATATTTATAGAGAAGATTTAAGACAATTCATATTTTCTTTTTTTCTTTTTTTTTTGCCTTTAATTTAATCCCTCACCAATAAATTTGAAGTTCAATTTAAATAATTTAATTTAATCCCTCACTGTTTGAAATACCCAATATCTGTTTGCAATTTAGCATCCTCAGTGTCTTGGCATTATGTTGTCAAAGTTTGGTGTGAATCACATGAATCCCCTAGAAGGAGTTTGGTGACTGTAAAATTAACCCCTACTTTTGTCAAAAGGTGGCACTACAGAGCCCCTCCTCAATGCCCAATGTCCATGAAGTTTAATCAAAATCAGTGTATGATAATGTTATAACACACTTCCTGTTTTAATTTTTTCACCATAAATTAATTGCCTTGCCACAGCCAAACTGTTTGATATATCAAAAATCCCTTCACAATTTAGTGTCCTCCATGTCTTGTGATCATGTTGACTGAGTTTAGTGGTGATCACATAAATCTCCTAGGAGGAGTATTAAAAAGTTCATTGCATGCACTTTTCAAATAATATAAAATAGCCAACTCCTTGTTGGGCAGAGCTTATTACATACAGTATAAACAATGTACCAAGTTTCATATATATGTGTGCAAGTATGTATGATGTATGCAGCAAGTTTTTGACTGCATTCAAGGGGGTGCTTCAGCAGCATTCTAATGACCACCAATTCCCTGATATCACAGTTATAAAAAGTTAAAAGATGAATATGAGTCAAAATTCCAACACTGAGTTTCAACAGTTTCAACATAGGTAATCCAAGGCACAATAACAGTGCACAATAAACAATATGCATTACAACAACCGACAATGAATTGAGGAAATAATAGAACTTAAGTATACACTGATCATGAAACTAAAAGTCTAACAGGTGTGAAAATCAAATGAATTGCCATAATAACTAAATATTATAGAGCAGAAAACTAGAACAAAGACAACAGGAAAAAAAAACTAAAGGCCCATGGTAATGAAAACTACATGAACAAACGACTGATAGTACCTGACACCAAGTATAATTCTACGAAAAACAATAGGAGCCTACTGAAAAAACATACAAACCCACCCAATATGGGAACAAATTCAGTCCACTGTAACGGGAGGTAAAAGCACCCGACAGACAAGTGCTCATACAAAACACAAGAGACAAGAAGAACACATAGCAAATAAAAACCAACATCAACCAAGTGCTCCAACAGAAAACATGACATACAAGACAGACAGAAGAGCACATTGCAAGGAAACTAAAACTCAAGCCATGTGCTCATGACAGAAACACACACACACACACACATGACAAAGAGCATGAGGAATGAAAACTGGACTAGGCTAACGTGTCAGGTTCCACCAGAGCATACAGCAAGGAAAACAAACCCTACAGCTCTGTGCTCACACAGGGACAAGTCACCAAACTATAAACATGATGACCAAAGTATGTTATCTATATTCTTTTTGAATAATTATATATATAAACCATGTTTACATTTTAATACCCATGTGATTATACACATTTATGACCTCATAAACCATATATTCAAAATATCAAATATCTTACATCATATGTGAGATGTAGCACATAACTTAAGCTGATAAAATTGTAAAGACAATATCTAAGCTTTTGAAATCAAATACTAAAGTGATGAAATTAAGAGAAAGAGGCACAGAAAAAGAGAGACAGACAGAGAAGACAGATGATGAGTGATGTTAAAATTGACTTCTTGTGCTACTAATTACTGCAATTTGTAGGATGCAGGACCTTGACGAGTGCTGTGTTCATTTGTGTTGGGGCATGTTGTGCACGTGTGCTTGGGTGGGATGGGTGTGTTGGGGGGTGATTAAGAGCAGGATTAGCCGGCTGTCCTGAAGAGGGGGGGCGGTGCATCCAGAGACCAGCCTGACCTTCTCATTTCAACCTCATTAGTATCTCGTCAACACAACAGTGGCTCCTTAATCATTTGCTATCATCAATGGCTCTACTTCAAACACACACACAGACTGCCCCTTAAATTCCCTGACACAAATATAAACACACACATGGGGTAAACATAATTAATTTCCCCAAGAGCACGTTGGAAAACAGGGTGAAAGAAAATTGCTGGCTGCACATGATACACGTACAGCAATCAATGTTCTGATCATGTATCTAATGTCCTCCTACCTTTAAAGGTGTGTTATTACTGGTGTTGACTGTTGTGCTGGTAAACGGTAAGACCGCAGCTCGTCTATCTGTGTCAGAGAGTGTCCCATGGCCAGGCCTACGCAGGCCACAGTAAATGAGCTCTATTCATTTCCAACCATCGGCATATGGCAGCCAATTGTTTGTTCTGGACAAGTGGTGCTATTTGTCGGCATGTTGTATAATTTCACAAATCCTCCTCTATAGACTTTGGCACCTAACTGGCCACCAGAGAATAAATCTTAAGAAGAAAAGAAAATAAACCTCATAATTATTGTAGATTTATATTCACAATTATGATTGAACATATAAATAAGCATTATTTATATGTTAAGCATTTACAAGGAATTCGGTTATACTGACAAACACTGACTACTCCCATAATTGAATGTTAAATATACATCAAAACTTTTTATGGGCCATCTCACTATCATATGAATCCCACTTTTCACTTGACAGACAAGACATTTGAGCAATACTCATGTATGTAATGTAATATATATATATATATATATATATATAGTGCAGCTTGAAAGTTTGTGAACCCTTTAAATTTGTCTATATTTCTGCATAAATATTACCCAAAACATAATTAGATTTTCACACAAATCCTGAAAGTAGACAAAGAGAATCCAATCAAATAAAGGAGACAAAAATATATACTTTGTCATTTATTTATTGAGAAAAAAATGATCCGGTGTTGCAAATCTTTGCTTTCTGTATCTGGTGTGACCCCCTTTTGCAGCAATAACTGCAAGTAACGTTTCTTATAACTGCTGATCAGTCCTGCACAACGGCTTGTAGGAATTTTAGCCCATTCCTCAGTACAGAACCACTTCAACTCTGTGATGTTGGTGGGTTTCCTCCT
>NW_015541007.1:46230-47474 GCF_001515605.1 Sinocyclocheilus anshuiensis | reverse complement strand
TTGACTCAGTCATTCCAAAACATTAACTTTGTTCTTCTTTAACCATTCTTTGGTAGAACGACTTGTGTGCTTGTGGTCGTTGTCTTGCTGCATTACTCACTTTCTCTTGAGACTCAGTTCTCGGACAGATGTTCTGACATTTTCCTTTAGAATTTGCTGGTATATTTCAAAATTAATTGTTCCATCAATGGCAAGCCATCCTGGACCAGATGCAGCAAAACAGGCCCAAACAATGATACTACCACCACCATGTTTCACAGATGGGATAAGGTGGAAATGCAGTGTTTTCTTTCTCCAAACATAACGCTGCTCATTTAAACCAAAATGTTCTATTTTGGTCTATGTTGACCATGGTGACTTTTTTTTAAATCTAAAGCAACTTAAACAAAGAATATCACAAGTGTTACGGAACCAATGAGACAAGAGACATGCAGATCCATCTGCAAAGCTTTATTTCTAAACATGGTCGTAAAACAGGCAATGTTCTGACAATGGCAAATAGGTATATTGAGGGCAAGACAAAAGGTGTTGTCGATCGGCGGCAAACAATATCCTGAGGGTGAAGCAAACGGATAATCTAAGACAAGCAATAGTCCAAGCGAGTTGTAAACAATATCCAACTCTAATATCCAACTGAACTGACAAACAACTCATGGACTGATACTGGGCAGGCAGATAGTACGACATCAGAATTGTCAGTGGGATCAGAACAGACAGGTAATTTAACATCAGGCTCATTGAGGGAAATGGGACCGGCAGATAATTCAGAAACAGATTTATGGATTGATTTTGGATGTCTCATCCATCCACAAAACATTTCTCCAGTATTCCTCTGGCTTGTCCACATGATCTTTAGCAAACTGCAGATGGGTAGCGATGTTCTTTTTGGAGAGCAGTGGATTTCTTCTTGCGACTCTGCCATCTGCAGTCCTTTGAAACCTAGTGGACTTTTACACGTCTTGCTTTTTAGAGTGATCTTTGTTGGTGGAGCACTCCTGGGAAAGGTAACAGTGGTCTTGAATTTCCTCCATTTGTACACAATCTGTCTGACTGTGGATTTGGTGGAGTCCAAACTCTTTAGAGATGGCTTTGAAAGTTTTTCTAGCCTTATGAGCAACACCAACTCTTTTTCCGAGGTCCCCAGAGATCTCATTTTTTGTGCCATAATACACTTCCATGACCAAACTTTGATAGATCCCTGTTCTTTAAATAAAACAGGGCACACACTGACACCTGATAGTCAT
>NW_015541007.1:41777-46137 GCF_001515605.1 Sinocyclocheilus anshuiensis | reverse complement strand
TGTTGTCGATCGGCGGCAAACAATATCCTGAGGGTGAAGCAAACGGATAATCTAAGACAAGCAATAGTCCAAGCGAGTTGTAAACAATATCCAACTCTAATATCCAACTGAACTGACAAACAACTCATGGACTGATACTGGGCAGGCAGATAGTACGACATCAGAATTGTCAGTGGGATCAGAACAGACAGGTAATTTAACATCAGGCTCATTGAGGGAAATGGGACCGGCAGATAATTCAGAAACAGATTTATGGATTGATTTTGGATGGACTGACAGTTCATAATCAGACTTATTAGCAGCACTTAGACAGACAGACAGTTCACAATCAGCCTCCATGGCTGGTTCAGAGCAGGACAAAAGTTCACAGACGGCCTCCTTAGCCGTAACAGGACAGGCAGAGAGTTCACAGACGGCCTCCATAGCCGTGACAGGACAGACTGAGGGTTCAGAAACGGCCTCCATAGTCGTGACAGGACAGGCAGAGGGTTCATTGCTGGGCGCCACCACCACGCAAGGAGCCGAAGCGAGCGCCTTTAGTTGCTTAGAAGTTAGCCTGCAGTCCTTTGAAACCTAGTGGACTTTTACACGTCTTGCTTTTTAGAGTGATCTTTGTTGGTGGAGCACTCCTGGGAAAGGTAACAGTGGTCTTGAATTTCCTCCATTTGTACACAATCTGTCTGACTGTGGATTTGGTGGAGTCCAAACTCTTTAGAGATGGCTTTGAAAGTTTTTCTAGCCTTATGAGCAACACCAACTCTTTTTCCGAGGTCCCCAGAGATCTCATTTTTTGTGCCATAATACACTTCCATGACCAAACTTTGATAGATCCCTGTTCTTTAAATAAAACAGGGCACACACTGACACCTGATAGTCATCTCACTGATTAAAAACACCTCTGAACAGATGGACTCTAATTTCAACTTCAAATTAACAGCTAACCCTAGAGATTCACATACTTTTGCCGCTCACAAATATGTAATATTGGATAATTTTCCTGAATAAATAAATGACAAAGTAAATATTTTTGTTTCGTTTGGTTGATTGGATTCTCTGTGTCTACTTTCAGGACTTGTGCAAAAATCTGATTATGTTTTGGATCATATTTATGCAGAAATATAGAAACTTCTAAAGGGTTCACAAACTTTTGTTGTCGATCGGCGGCAAACAATATCCTGAGGGTGAAGCAAACGGATAATCTAAGACAAGCAATAGTCCAAGCGAGTTGTAAACAATATCCAACTCTAATATCCAACTGAACTGACAAACAACTCATGGACTGATACTGGGCAGGCAGATAGTACGACATCAGAATTGTCAGTGGGATCAGAACAGACAGGTAATTTAACATCAGGCTCATTGAGGGAAATGGGACCGGCAGATAATTCAGAAACAGATTTATGGATTGATTTTGGATGGACTGACAGTTCATAATCAGACTTATTAGCAGCACTTAGACAGACAGACAGTTCACAATCAGCCTCCATGGCTGGTTCAGAGCAGGACAAAAGTTCACAGACGGCCTCCTTAGCCGTAACAGGACAGGCAGAGAGTTCACAGACGGCCTCCATAGCCGTGACAGGACAGACTGAGGGTTCAGAAACGGCCTCCATAGTCGTGACAGGACAGGCAGAGGGTTCATTGCTGGGCGCCACCACCACGCAAGGAGCCGAAGCGAGCGCCGCCACTTCGGAAGTTTCTGCAGCATATGCCGCCACCTCTGGAGAAACTGCCGCAGGCGCCATCGCCTCTGGAAAAACAGCAGCAAGCACCACTACCTCAGGAGGATCTGCAGTGTTAGCCGCCACCTCTGGAGAAATCATAGTGGACGCCGCCGCCTCTAGTGTTTCAGTGGTGGTGTATGCATCCCAAACACTCCATAAAGCGATCCCCATTATGGGAAGCGCTACAGACAGTAACAATGGTCTTGAATTTCCTCCATTTGTACACAATCTGTCTAACTGTGGATTTGTGCAGTCCAAACTCTTTAGAGATGATTTTGTAACCTTTTCCATGAGCAACAACAACTATTTTTTGAGGTTCATAAATTCACTTAACATGATCAGGCTTTGATAGATCCCTGTTTTTTAAATAAAACACAGCACGCACTGACACCTGATAGTCATCCCATTGATTGTAAACACCTCTGAACAGATTTCACCTTCAAATTAACAACTAAGCCTAGAGATTCACATACTTTTGCCACTCACAGATATGTAATATTGGATAATTTTCCAGAATAAATAAATGACAAAGTATATATTTTCATCTCATTTGTTTGATTCGGTTCTCTTTGTCAACTTTCAGGACTTGCATGAACATCTGATGATTTTTTGGGATATATTTATGCAGAAATATAGACAATTCTAAAGGGTTCACAAAAGGCAGATAGTACGACATCAGAATTGTCAGTGGGATCAGAACAGACAGGTAATTTAACATCAGGCTCATTGAGGGAAATGGGACCGGCAGATAATTCAGAAACAGATTTATGGATTGATTTTGGATGGACTGACAGTTCATAATCAGACTTATTAGCAGCACTTAGACAGACAGACAGTTCACAATCAGCCTCCATGGCTGGTTCAGAGCAGGACAAAAGTTCACAGACGGCCTCCTTAGCCGTAACAGGACAGGCAGAGAGTTCACAGACGGCCTCCATAGCCGTGACAGGACAGACTGAGGGTTCAGAAACGGCCTCCATAGTCGTGACAGGACAGGCAGAGGGTTCATTGCTGGGCGCCACCACCACGCAAGGAGCCGAAGCGAGCGCCGCCACTTCGGAAGTTTCTGCAGCATATGCCGCCACCTCTGGAGAAACTGCCGCAGGCGCCATCGCCTCTGGAAAAACAGCAGCAAGCACCACTACCTCAGGAGGATCTGCAGTGTTAGCCGCCACCTCTGGAGAAATCATAGTGGACGCCGCCGCCTCTAGTGTTTCAGTGGTGGTGTATGCATCCCAAACACTCCATAAAGCGATCCCCATTATGGGAAGCGCTACAGACAGGGGAATCAGTTCAGGAACAGGAGGGTTAGAGTGAATGTGTTTACGGATACCAGCTGCACCAACTGAAACAAGCGGTGGATCCTCCACGCTAGATGCCAGTCTGTGATACTGAAGAACTGACCTTGAAAATCTGGGTGTGACAGACAGGACGTGATCAGACTGTGGAAGATCAGCTGAGACGTGACAAGACTCTGGACGCTCAGCTGAGAAGTGATGAGACTCTGGGCGATCAGCCATGAGGTGACAAGGTTCTAGAAGATCAGCTGTGATGTGATGAGACTCTGGACGATCAGCTGTGACATGGCGAGATTCTGGATGATCAGCTTTGACGTGATGAGACTCTGAATGATCAGCTGCGACGAGACTTGACTCAGGAAGATCAGCTGTGATGTTACTTGACTCTAGACGATCAGCTGTTACTTGACTCCGGAAGATCAGCTGTGACGTGACTTGACTCCGGAAGATCAGCTGTGACGTTACTTGACTCTAGACGATCAGCTGTGATTTGACTTGACTCAGGAAGATCAGCTGTGACGTTACTTGACTGTAGACGATCAGCTGTGACGTTACTTGACTCTAGACGATCAGCTTTTGACGTGACTTGACTCTGGGCGATCAGCTATGATGTGACTTGACTCAGGAAGGTCAGCTGTGACTTGACGGAACCTTGTTGTCACTGCCATTTTGTGAGCGCGCTCCGGTTGCGGCCGCCATTACACCAGCGGATGCGGTGTCGCGTTTCTCTGCAACACCCACAGTAAAAGATGAGCCAACAGACAATAACACCTAGTCCAAAAATATACTAAGTGAATCACGGATCAGTCGAGACTTTATTGGCTGGTTAATGCGGTCACAAAAAACAAAAAAAAATCAATCAGGACACAATCTGGAAAATCAGAATGATTAGCAATGTCTAGATTCAATTCTTGCACCGCTGTTGTTTAGCCTGTATATGCTCCCACTAAGTCAAATAATGAGAAAGAACCAAATTGCCTATCGCAGCTATGCTGATGATACCCAGATTTACCTAGCCTTATCACCAAATGACTACAGCCCCATTGACTCCCTCTGCCAATGCATTGATGAAATTAACAGTTGGATGCACTAGAACTTTCTTCAGTTAAACAAGGAAAAAACTCATTGCAAAGTCATTGCATTTGGAAACAACAATGAAGTTCTCAAGGTGAATGCATACCTTGACTCTAGGGGTCTAACAACTAAGAATCAAGTCAGGAATCTTGGTGTGATTCTGGACACAGACCTTAGTTTCAGTAGTCATGTCAAAGCAGTAACTAAATCAACATACTATCATCTAAAAAACATTGCAAGAATTAGATGTTTTGTTTCCAGTCA
>NW_015541007.1:31943-41428 GCF_001515605.1 Sinocyclocheilus anshuiensis | reverse complement strand
TCATTAGGATCGAGTCAGTTAGAAATACCAAGGGTTCACACAAAACAAGGGGAGTCCGCTTTTAGTTATTATGCCACCCACAGTTGGAATCAGCTTCCAGAAGAGATCAGATGTGCTAAAACATTAGTCACATTTAAATGCAGACTCAAAACTAATGTTTAGCTGTGCATTTATTGAATGAGCGCTGTGCAATGTCCGAACTGATTGCACTATATTTTATGTATAATCATTTTCTATTCTTAACTGTTTTAAATTCATTTTAAACCTCTTAAATACATTTTTAAATCATTTTCAAAATTTTTAAAATCATTGTTTTATTATTGATTTTTTTTTATTATTATTTTCTTTTCTTTTATGTAAAGTACTTTGAATTACCATTGTGTATGAAATGTGCTATATAAATAAACTTGCCTTGCCTAGATATTCTTGAATATAGTCCTCGAGCGATCGCGTATCGTTCAGGAAATCCGCTGGATCCTTGTGTGGCTGAGTATTCTGTTACGGAACCAATGAGACGAGAGACGTGCGGATCCATCTGCAAAGCTTTATTTCTAAACATGGGCGTAAAACAGGCAAGGTTCTGACAATGGCAAATAGGTATATTGAGGGCAAGACAAAAGAGTAATCCAAAACGGGCGTGGTCGATCGGTGGCTAACAATATCCTGAGGGTGAAGCAAACGGATAATCCAAGACAAGCAATAGTCCAAGCGAGGTGCAAACAATATCCAAACAGGGCAGGGCAGAAAAACAGGACTAGACTAGACTTAGACTCAGAACAAACTCAGAATGGCTCCGTAAAGTTGCTATCGCTAACACAGGGATAAACGCAAACAATACTCGGCAGTGAGAAAGAGGAAGTCCATGGCTTATGTAGGGTGTGTGATTGGCTGCAGCCGTGTGCGTAATCAGAGTGAAATGGATTGTGGGAACTGAAGTCCAGGGTAAGTGTAACAGTCTGAGTCCATGTGGTGGATAATGAAGTAATGTGGTGAACAAACGGAAGTTCATAAACCGGATTCGTGACAACAAGCACTTTGTCATACATCCAGAAATATTTGAAGAGTTTGGTTCCAAAACGCGATAAACGCCATTTTTAAAAAAACATTAGTTTCCACCAAAATCAGTATTGTATCTGGTCGGTATTGAAAAGTCAATTTTTTATTTTACTTTGAATACTCCCGGCTTCCTAGTTTTCCTCATCTATTTTGTACTTTGTGATCAACAAACAAACTTAAGGCTGCACGATGAATCGCATGTGATTGTCATGTGCATCTCGTAGGTAAAGCCGGTTCTATGAATAGTAAATCTCCATCACGTGTGAACACCTTTGGTTTTAATGAGAGAAAAAAAACTACACTAGGCTGGATTAGAACTCAGAACCTCGGAAATGCGTGACAAAAGTTCTACCACTAAACCACTACAACACACGATTAACGTAAGCGAATTTTCATATTACACATTAGGTATTACGGTACTAATTGTGTTTTATTATTAATACGTTTATTATTCATTTATATTAATATAATCGCTTGCAATGTGGGCACGGGCCCCAGTGCGGCTGCACTGCCTGTAGTTACGCCACTGCCAGGAGTTATGTAAATGAAAAACGAAGTCGAGATCGATATGAAGCTTGAGTCGTAGACCTTTTTAATGATGTTAGTTTATGAAGTTAATTGCATTCTTTAACATTAAAACTAGCAGTAACTCTGAACTCATGTAAACAAAGAACGCTTCTGTGCTCTGGCGTCCTCTCACAGGTTAATAGATTTTAAACAAAAATAGAAACGTGAAGCGCAAAGGGAAAAACGGTATCGCAAGCTCAAACTTGACTGAAACACAAAATAAAAGCAGCGTTGCAAATAAATTAGTACATATGGCCATGGAAATTATGTATTGCAAAATCATTGCTTTTGTGCTGTTTCATTTATATTTCGCAATTCTTTATTTTTGTTTGCAAAACTTGTTTTTTCTCGCAATACTTCATTTTCTTCTGCAATTCTTTATTTTTGTTTGCAAAAAACATTTTTTCTCAATAATTTTATTTTCGTTTGCAAAACTTTATTTTTGTTTGCAAAAAACACATTTATTTTTTCTCAATAATTTTATTTTCGTTTGCAAAACTTTATTTTCTTTTGCAAAACTTTATTATTTTGCATATATATGTGGCATTATATTGACTCCATAGTTTTCATCTTGCCACTTTCTTGGTAAAGAAAACACATTTTTACTCAAATTAATCAAAATGGATTTATAGCGTTTTGGAACCAAACTCTTCATTTATACTGCACAATTTCAAGTTTAGTATAATCTAGGTTAATGAACAAGATAGAGTTGAAAGACAGAAAAAGGAGATAAAGAGAACATTCAAGTAGACATGATTACTTTAAAACAATAACTTGTGTCTGATCTACAATAAAATAAAATAAAAAAACATGTTTAACAATTCATATCTCATATACAGACATAAGTCAGTATATGAGTACTTTTCTTAATTAATGCAGCAGGAATCCTTATCTTATCTAATTAAACAGGAAACAGTATTGTTTCTTTCTTGAATACAGAACATTCACCAGGTCTTAGACAGAAAGGAGAAAAAAAGAGAGCATCTAGACTGAGAAGGGAAGTCTGATTAGCACATCACTGACTGACATCTGTCATACATCCATCGAGAGTCAAAAGAAGAAGTACAGCACCTATACTGTAGTCATCCATGCTGACACCCCGCTCTGTCACTGTTCAGCTTCTCATGTAAATCACTGTGTGATGGATGAGGTTAGAGGTCGCCAGATCCTCTCCCTAGAGTCCACATCTCTGACCTCCAGAGCCGCTAAAATCAGAGTCTTAGTGTTCAAACAGGCATGTACAGTATATATATATATATATATATATACAGTGGGTACGGAAATCCGTACCCACTGTATATATATATATATATATATATATATATATATATATAAACTCTAGGATCCAGAACTATGGGTTTTGTAGTGAATAACAACTTTTTTTTTTTTTTGTCACACAAAGCTATCATATTGACTCTAATTGGAAGACTTGAAATATAGTGCCCATAACATATGAATTTGATACTATGAATATGAACATATTATGAACATATGAATTTGATACTATTATGATACTTTAATGTTTTGTGTATGTGTGTGTGGTGCTTGACAGACCCCATCCCATTTTACTTAAGTTATATGTAAAAGATTGTCCAAAAAATGCTTCAAACATGATGTTTGTGGTTCAGGGAAAGAAAGAGAGAAAGAAAAAAAGAAAGAAAGAAAGAAAGAAAGAAATTGCGTGAAGGTGAGTAAATGCTGAATGAATGAATGGATGGACTGACAGACGGACGGACAAACAAACATACAAACATTCATTTCTTCAACAAGCTATAACATTGTATAAGTTCATCTAAAACACAGGCCTGGATAAAAGTCAAGCTTTTACATAAACCAGACATGAATTTAAAGCACACTCACACACATGACAAAAAAAAAAAATGTGTAAATAACAATAACATAAAGCTCAGATATTCTGATATGGACATGCATCACTGTTATTTTCCTCATTTTTTAGCTCCTAACTTAATTATATCACACATATTTAAGAAAAGAAAATATCAAAAGAAAATACTTCCTGAAAAATATGTAAACTACTCTAAACTAGAGTACTCTAAACTATATAATGTTTTAAAGGGATACTCCACCCCAAAATTAAAATTTTGTAATTAATCACTTACCCCCATGTCGTTCCAAACCCGTAAAAGCTTCGTTCGTCTTCGGAACACAATTTAAGATATTTTGGATGAAAACCGGGAGGCTTGTGACTGTCCGATTGACTGTCAAGTAAATTACACTGTCAAGGTCCAGAAAAGTATGAAAGACATCATCAGAATAGTCGATCTGTCATCAGTGGTTCAACCGTAATGTTATGAAGCGACGAGAATACTTTTATTCTATTCTTTTATTCTACTTTTATGCTATTCTGTGTCAGCCGCGCTGCACGGATGCACTGTTTTCGTTCAAATCAAAGCGTAAATACACGTAGAAAACGTATCCTTGTGTCGCTGCTGACACGGAATAGCGTACGCTGCTTCCGTTCAGTGGTTAATCTCCAAAATGGCGCTACGGTGATGCGGAGAGACACAGAGGAGATGAATTGTTGAATAAAGTCGTTCATAACGTTACGGTTGAACCACTGATGACAGATGGACTATTCTGACGATGTCTTTCATACTTTTCTGGACCTTGACAGTGTAATTTACTTGACAGTCAATCAGACAGTCACAAGCCTCCCGGTTTTCATCCAAAATATCTTAAATTGTGCTCCGAAGACGAACAAAGCTTTTACGGGTTTGGAACGACATGGAGGTAAGTGATTAATGACAAAATTTTCATTTTGGGGTGGAGTATCCCTTTAAGCCAATAAATAAACACAGCTATGTCCACAGCATATTTTTGTTTTAATATGATGGATTTGCAAAGCCCATTTCTTTGACAAATACACTGCATTTGCATTGCATTTTGATCCTCCAGATGCCTAGGAGATGACATTAGACAGTGTGAAAATGCCTGATTAGGACCCATAAAGACTGGATGTGCTGCACCTACAAAGTATATCTAAGACATGGAAAAGAAAATGTCAACCATTTCAATAGCCACTGTAGCTTGTCAATTGTGGTTATGGGGACTTTTTTTTTGTTTGTGGACAGTATTAGAAGGAGGACTGAAGATGAATGTGTTGGCATGGTCACTTGGTTGAGTGTGCATGTGTGCATGTGTGTTGGCATGGTCACTCAGCCTCCACTCAAGGCATGTAGACATTTTCAGAACTAGTGAGGAGAATATGTTGAGAAGTGGGGAGAAGAGCTATGGACTGCTGTGATGTCAAATTATAATCTATGTTGCACAACTATAATAACTGTACTAATATTAATTGTAAATTCATGTCCTGTGCTGGTGTAAAACAAGTCAAATATGAAAAAAATGAAAGGAAAAATAAGGAAAAAAGTAAAATGAAAGTGAAATATTAGATCAACCAGCTCAAATATTTTAACTTAATCTTTGACCTTTTTGATAAAGTCTGTCATACACTGATCATCAGATTGGGATTTGTATATCATTTTCTTTTCTTTATTTATTTTTTGTTAAATCCAGAAACAAATGGTCATATAACATTTTGTACAATGTCACAAAATGCATAATTTTGCGTAATATTAAAAGTTTTCTTTTTCTTTTCTTTTTTTACTGACTATTATTTGATTGCTACGGGTCATGGGTTCAAATTATGTGTAAAGTATTTTTTAATTAATTATTATAAAATTAATTAATTATTAATTATTTCCAAAATTATAGCCGTATTTGACTAAATACATATAATAAGCAGGGCTACATTGTTTGCATTTTATTCTGTCATTTTACTTGAACAAAGAACAATTAAAAGAGACAGAGTATGCACCTTAAAGTTTTGTGTACTAAAGAACACAGAGAGAGAGAAAATTTGGAGCATCACACACTACACTGCAGCTAAAACATTAGAAATGCATGTTTGGAGCATCACACACTACACTGCAGCTAAAACATTAGAAATGCATGTTTGGAGCATCACACACTACACTGCAGCTAAAACATTAGAAATGCATGTTTGGAGCATCACACACTACACTGCAGCTAAAACATTAGAAATGCATGTTTGGAGCATTACACATTTAATAGCTTCGGTTTGAAGTCCCATGGGTACATTTTCACATTTGCTCTTAATTGAGAGTTTTCTGGAAAAAAAATCATTACTATATGAATGATTTAACAAGCTAAGTAGCTGCTGTTTTCTAAGCAGAGGGGAAATGTGTTTCAGATCAATAACCACATGGTATAAAGTTACTGTAATTAGGCAGAAACTGATAACTTATACATACAATTCTAACTAAAAATATGTTTATGAGATCAGTTTGTTTACTAAATAAACAAACAACAACAAAGGATAAATCTTGCTTTCCTCTTTTATTACTGCACACATTGTCAATATTATCATATTGGTACACTCTCTATTTATATTGCCTCAAAATAATAATCAATACCATACGAATAAAGCCAGCAATGGCAAACATTTGTAAATATAAATTTTAAAATAAGAGGTTTACAATTACAAATAAATAAATAAATAAATAACATCTGTTAGCTTTGTGGAGAAGTGACCCCTCTCAAAGCCACACAGAGAGACAGACAGTCAGACAGACGGTGGGGTTCATACTCAGGAATGCATGGTTGGCACTTTTGCTTGCCGTTGAAAGTGTGTCAGCCAAGAGTTCCACCTGGTTACTCGACTACATCCTCCCAGACTCTCGAGGATGCTGTGGCAGATTGCAGACTCAATTATTCCCCTGTCAGGTGATTATCAGAGGGTCTTAATATAATCTTCTGTTCACACACATAGGACATTTCAATTACGCCCGCCACCACCAAACAAGCTGCTTATTCAAATGGCCAGTCACCTCATCGCCACAGAACAATGTCAACTGTAAAAGAACGCCAGCTGAAGGCAATTACACATGTGTTCAGAGCCAATTATGATCACTCTCATGGCGACATTTATGCCATGAACAAGGGAGTGTTTGAAAAAATAAAAAATAATGACAATATGCTTGCTGTACGATTCCCGATACCCCTTTAACCGCCCCCTCCCCACTCCTGTTGTCTGTTCGTCCAAGCTGAGGATCATTAAACCTGATAGGAGCCCATTATCAGCCTGGCAAAGGGTTGTGCTGGGCCTGTGGAGAGAGTCAAATCGCCTTGTGCTTTTACTAAAGCTGCCAACTGAAGCGTAATTGTGTTGCAGCACCACTGAAAAGAGCTGTGCGGCCACAGCATACATTAATATCTATATGGTGTGCAAATGCCAGAGGAGACCAGAGATAGCTTCAAAATCCTTGCCTTTATATCGTTGATTCAGTGTTGTTGGGGGTTTTTTTCTCTCTCTCTCTCAATTCATCTAAAACAATCTTATTAACCATACAGAATGAAGATTTTTGAAAATCTGAAAATGCATAAAGTTTTGTGTAAGGTTTAGGTTTAGGTGTATGATCACTCATGATAATTTACCTACTCAAGGCATGTAGACACTTTCAGGGATTTATATAGGCATTATTTTGTTTTGGAAATTAGTACGGAGGGCTAGATTGGTGATGTCGAATAATAATATGTTGCATGGCCATAATGATAACAAGAACAAGACCAACAACAGTTATTGTTGTTGGTAACACTTTATTTTAAGGTGCCCTTAGCCTTATTTGTATGGGATTAGTATTATCTGGGGACCTTGTGTGATTTAGAAATTTTATGTGCCGCATTAAGACGGGATAAGTGAAGCCTGTGGTTTTACTCAAATTTACTGACTTATCTCCCGGATATAATGTCAATGCTTTGCGTAACATTATATATCATAAACAGAAGAGTGTTCCTCACTGCTATGCATGTCATCCATCTCCATCTAATCATTCTTTTTGTTTTCGCTCTTCTGAAGGTTTTCAGCTTTCTCTTTTTGCAAATTGTATAGTTTTATGGTGTAAAGTGATATGACCCAGCACCCAAAATACTATCAAAACACTACAGCACAGCCTCCATTCTTTGCAAAAGATGGATAAAAAGGTGTAAAAAAAAAAAAAAACCCACTTGAAAAAAATTATATACGACCCCACCAAACCCTGGCCAAATCACAAAGATTCTGATTCACACGGGACTAATATTATCACAGGACCTCAGTGTTTGGCGAAATATTGTAGGTCATATAGGCGCCGATCGAGCACCCACAGAAAATGTGAATGAATGGATAGTCTCCATTCATTTTAACCAATAAGAAATAGATTGCAGCTTGTACAATTTTATTCTCGTTTTCATAGTTCTTTTGAGGCAGTTTTTGGCATTGTTTTAATGGTAAATGTCAAGAGTACATTATTGTAATACGAGAAGATGCCAGCAAGAATCTCTCAGCTTGCAGCAGGCTTGCTCTCCCATATAGTGATCATGGCTCTGCATTCCCTCAGATATTAAGCGTGCAACCTCAAACTTTGTCCTGTGTATGAATAAGTGCTTATTGTAAACAAAGGTATTTATTAAAGGTAAAGGTATTAATTAAATTGGTTACACTTTAATTTGATAGTCCACTTTAGACATTCTACTAACTATAAGTACCTTTGCAACTACATGTCAATTAATTCTCGTTAATTTGCAACTACATGTATACTAACTAACAGAGTAGACTGTTTGGTTAGGTTTAGGGTTAGTAGAATAAGTTGACATATACTTAAAGTTTCTCATAGTCTGTATGTTGTGGACCCATCAAAATAAAGTGTTAGAAAATATCAAGCAGACAGTATACTAATACTCTAATGGCTGCTAGTTGACATGTAGTTGCAAAGTTACTTACTATTAGTTGAATGTCTAAAGTGGACTATCAAAATACAGTGTTACCATTAAATAATTTTATTTAGTAAAGCGCAGCCCTCATAGAAAGAATGATAGATATGTGTCTCCTTTGTTTTTGTTTTTTTGTTTTTTTTTTATGTGAAAACAATTTTTTATGAAAGCCAAAAGTAATATGTGAGCATTTAACAATGTTAAAAGGAAAAAGTAATATAACGTCAAGGGGTAGCTGGGTATGTTTATGCATAAACCTGTCCCTATAACAAAAATATATATACAGTATATAATTAAATGGACCAAAGATTCAATATATTTGTTACTTACATAGTGAAGAAGAGAATAGTATCGTTAACTGAATAGAGCTGGTCACACTTACATGTTCTCTTAAACTAAAAAGAGAAAAGACATAGGAAACCAATTAGCATTTGAAAGTTATAATTTCTAGACATTTTAAGAAAGAAATTGTTTACCTGTTGAGAGTGTGTTGACAGTCTGTGTAGTTGGATGGCTGCGCTCCAGAAAATCAGTAATGAGGCATCTTAGAGTGTAGCCTCAGTTAAGGTTTTACAGTAAAACAACAACAGCAGCATGTTGTGTGAATTATGTTTTTATTGGCATGCAAAATTGTCAGTGCTCTTAACAACAGTTATTAGATGAATACATTAAAGGGATAGTTCACCCAAAAATAAAAATTCTGTCATTAATTACTCACCCTCATGTCGTTTCAAACCCGTAAGACCTTCGTTCATCTTCGGAACACAAATTAAGATATTTTTGATGGAATCTGAGCGCTCTCTGACCCTGCATAGACAGCAATACAACTGAAATGTTCCCAAGTCCAGAGACGTAGCAAGGAGATCGGTAAAATAATCCATGTGACATCAGGGGTTCAACTGTAATATTATGAAGCTACGAGAATTCTTGTTGTGCGCAAAAGAATAAAAAATTAACGACTTTATTCAACAATTCGTCTCCTCCGCATCACCCTGTAGCGCCATTTTGGAGAGTATAAGCTGGACGTAAACAATGTATGCTGTTCTGTGTCAGCTGCGTCACGCCGGATC
>NW_015541007.1:28855-31745 GCF_001515605.1 Sinocyclocheilus anshuiensis | reverse complement strand
ACCTCTTGCGGTCAGATAAGTACGTGATGAACCATGCTAATGCACTTCCACTAATGCCAACAAAGCTTTCTAGTCTATTCAAAAGAATGTTGTTGTCAATTGTATCGAAAGCAGCGCTAAGATCCAGTAGCACTAATATAACCACAATCAGATGATAAGAGCAGGTCATTTAAGCAGTCTCAGTACTATGATACGGTCTAAATCCTGACTGGAAATCCTCACAGATACCATTTTTCTATAAGAAGGAATATAATTATGAGGATATTACCTTTTCTGGTATTTTAAATTTTATCTCTAATAGTATCGATCTTGGAAGTAAAGTAGTTCATAAAGTCATTACTACTTTATTTTTCGTTAATTTAGCCACTGTATTGAATGAATACATGGGGTTATGTTTGTTTTCTTTTAAAAGAGAAGAAAAGTAATCAGATATAGCCGTTTTTAATGCTTTTCTGTGGGATAGGGTACTTTCCTGCCAAGCAATACGGAACAGAGAGAGTGTGTCTGAGTGAGTAGAATTTACAGTTTTAGCTATATGAAGTTTGCACAAGACTAGATAATGATCTGAGACATCATCGCTTGGCTGCAGAATTTCAACAGCATCAGCATCAATTCCATGTGACAGTATTAAATCTAGAGTATGATTTCAATAATGAGTAGGTCCTGACCCATGTTGTCTATCCCCAATAGAGTTCAGAATGTCTATCAATGCTGATCCCAATGCATCTTTTTCATTATCAACATGGATATTAAAATCACCAACAATTAAAACTTTATCTGCAGCCAGCACTAACTCGGATATAAAATCAGCAAATTATTGAATAAAGTCTGTATGGTGCCCTGGTGGCCTGTAAAGATTAGCCAGTACAAACATCACAGGGGATTTATCATTAACACTTGTAACGGACAAAACGCTACTTGGCTAAAATTTCCCCAAAATGGCGAGGGCCAGCTAAAGTAGTCAAAAAGCTAGGTCCAGTAAATTACAAGGTGTCTATGTTGTCTGATCCTACCCAGATTGACAGTTACCATACCCAAAACTTCAAAATTTGCCATGTGTCAAATTTTGACACCAAAGGGAGGGGTATGTAATGGACAAAACGTTACTTGGTTTTATTATTGTAGTTTCGCTCCACTTTTCTTGTTGATTTCATAGGGTGATGTATCTGGGTCACATGTAGTACCACTAGGAGCAGCTTGAGGGCGCTATTGCCTGGAGGTAACTGGACATATAAGCCCGATCACCATAGAGTAAGTCAGTTGGCAAGGAGGGAGGTTGGTGACAGCTGGATTGTGACTGGAGCGCTGATGGTAGGAAGTAGCGTAGATTCCGGAAGTGATCCGGAAATGGAGGATGATGTAGGAGATGTGGATAGTGGAGGTGGCGAATGGAGAGTAGTAGATAATCGGAAAAGAAAGAAAAGTTGGGGACAAATCTCAGAAACGGATAGTGAAAAAGGAAATCACCAGGCAAGACGAAGGAAAGAGGAGTATACGGTATTGATTAAGTTTACTGAGTCAGTAAATGCTATTAATCCTTTAAAGCTAACAAAAACTCTAAAAGAAACAATAGGGACGGTTGAAAGCATTAAGACATTGAGGGATGGCAAGCTGATGTTGTTTTGTAAAGACAGTAGGCAGCAAAAAACGGCTCTAGGAATAAAATCGATAATTGGAAATAAAGTTGAATGTTCCATACCAGAAGAAAAGAATTGGGTCAGAGGTGTTATAACGGGGATTCCAACGGATGTTGCAGATGAGAAGATTAAAAGTAATATAACTGGAGCAGCAGTAAAGTTTGTCAGACGGCTCAAGTGCGTCAGGAATAATGAAAAGACAGGCAGCCTATCAGTAATGTTAAACTTTGATGAAAATAGACTGCCTGAGAGAGTTTATTTGGGATTTGTAAGCTATACGGTTAGACCATACGTTCCCCCGCCGCTAAGATGTTACAAGTGTCAAAAATTCGGTCATGTTGCGGCAGTATGCAGAGGCAAACAGAGATGCGCGCGGTGTGGAGGTGATCATGAGTATGGCAAGTGTGGACAAGGTGTAAATCCTAAGTGCTGCAACTGTGGAGGAGATCACAGTGCAGGTTACGGAGGGTGTCATGTACGGAAAAATGCAGTGAAGTTTCAAAACGTTAGAATGGCGGAAGGAATAATATATGCTGAGGCTTTGAAGAAAGTAAATTAGATACCTAAAGTAACTGAAACCAGGAATGCAACATTACAATCGAAACATTTGAGGAAAGAGCAAAGTAAAGGTATAAACGGAGTAATGGATGACAAAGTTTCATTCGTAGCATTTATCGCTGAAGTAGTGAATTGCTCTGCTCAAACCGAAAGCAGGACTGAAAGAATTAGAATCATTATCAGAGCTGCTGAAAAGTACTTGGATTTTGAGAATGTTACTGTTGATATGATAAATGAAAGGCTCAAGATGCAAACAACAAACAGTCAAATAGCAAATAGTCAGTCAACATGTGGTGGTTCTTAATGGTATTAACTATCTTGCAATGGAATGCAAGAAGCTTAATTGCTAATGGACAAGAGTTTAAGAAATTTATAGCAAACCAAGAGAATGGTCCAGATGTAATATGTATACAGGAAACTTGGCTTAAACCACAACTTAATTTTATAATTCATGGGTATGTTGCAATTCGGAGAGATAGACATCAAGGAAATGGTGGTGGGGTAGCAAAATTTATTAAACAAGGAATTGGGTATAGAGCAGTTGAGGATGATGGGGAACTAGAAGGTGTGGTGGTGGAAATATGGGAAGGCTCACGGAGTATTAGAATAATTAACTTTTACAATCCATGTGATAGGTTAAACAAGGATACTCTAGAAAGTATTGGAGGGGATGGGAAGCAAAAAGTGGTGTGGTG
>NW_015541007.1:19583-28788 GCF_001515605.1 Sinocyclocheilus anshuiensis | reverse complement strand
TATTGTGCTCTGATAAGATCGGCTCTTGATTATGGCAGTATGGTATATAGCTCTGCATCTAAAACACAACTTTTAAAATTAGAGGCAATACAATCACAAGCAATGCGAATTTGTTGCGGAGCTTTTAGATCGTCCCCATTATCAGCAGTTCAGGTAGAGATGGGCGAGATGCCTCAAGAAATTCGTAGGCTCAAGTTAAGGATGAGGTACTGGATAAGTATAAAAGGACATTTGGACGTTCATCCAGTCAAAATGGTGTTGAAGGACTGTTGGGAATATGAATACAAAAAGTTATCAAGTTTTGGATGGAAGGTCAATGAGGAAGCACAGAAAATGGGTTTAAGTGATATACATATCGCTCCTACTGTGGCTAGGTCAGCAATTCCTCCTTGGCTTTTCCCAATGCCTTTGATTGATATCCAGTTGCATAAAGAAAAACATAACAATGAAACAAGTGTATTAGAAAGTTCAGCTGTACAGAAATATATAGATCTTACATATTATAGTGTAGTACAAATATACACTGATGGTTCAAAGGATCCAGACTCTGGGAAAACAGCTGTAGCAGTATATATTCCCCTATTTAAAATTAAAATGTCAAAAAGAACTTCAGATCATATTTCTGTATTTACTGCAGAACTAATAGCAATCTTACTAGCACTTCAGTGGATAGAAGAAATACAACCAACAAAGGCAGTGATATGCACAGATTCTCTTTCAGCACTAAACAGTTTGTCAAGTGGAAAATCATTAGCAAGACAAGACATGATGAAGTAATGCAGAGTCTTTGTGGAATAAGACAGTATGGACTTCTGGTAAATTTCGTGTGGGTACCATCACATATAGGTGTGAAAGGAAATGAGGAGGCTGATCATTTGGCTAAACAGGCATTAAATCATTCACAAATAAACATTGAAGTGGCATTAAGTAAAACAGAAATAAAAGCGATAATAGCGAAAGAAATACAGGAAATATGGCAGAATGAATGGAAAGAAGGAACAAAAGGTAAACATTTACACTGCATACAAGAAAAAGTTGGTTCAGAGAGAAAAAGATTTGGAAACAGGAAAGAGGACGTTATAATTGCAAGAATGCGTATTGGTCATTGTTTATTAAATCAGTGCTTACATAGAATAGGAAAACATGAAAATGGAAATTGTGACAAATGTGGGTTAACAGAAACTGTAGAACATGTACTTATAAAATGTGAGGCTTATGAAAGAGAATGTTTCCAACTAAGTAAAGCTTTAAGGTATCTGGAAATAAATGATCTGTCACTCCAGGTTTTGTTAGGCGATGGATCTAAGCAATCAGGAATATATCGCGAATTAGTTATTTATTTAAAGGAAACAGGATTGATTAATAGGATTTAGGATACCGGTTTTTTATTTTTGAATTATTTATTTATTTATTTGTATTTTGTATTATTATTTTTTTTTTTTCTAAAAGAAGAAGAAGTCAGTTCGTTTGGTAGAGGGAAACCATTTGGTTGAACTCATGCTACCTTCTTGCTCTTTGAAAGTCCTTGGTTGAGAACTCTTTGAGTTTCTGCTCAGCTGACTTTATTTGTCTATGTCTACACTTGTCTATTCTTCATATTATTTCTTTCTTGGTGTATAATTGATTGGATGCATCTTAAATCACCTCTGGATACGAGGTGTGGGTTCATCCAACGCGGCACACAGGACAGCAACACGCCGAACGCCAACGACACTGGGTTATAGGAATACTAACATTGCATCGCACTCTAACTTTGTGGATTAAAACGTCCTCTCATCACTCATCAATTCTCGTACTTCAACTGTACATGGAACGATAAGTTTATTTAAAATCATTGACTGATTAAGACTGACTTGTTAAAAGGCAAAGTGCATTTAAATTGATTATGGTTTATTTGTTGGTTTTTGCACCTGTATATATACACACACTTGTGGGAAGAATAAATTAGGATTCAAAGATAATTTGTGTTGTGAAGAGTTTAATCAGTACATGTTAAAAATCTGTTGAACCCCTCAAAGTAACAGCTTTAAAGAAACAAGGTGTTTCTTTGGATATGAAGCACCATTACTTCAAACGAGTTATACTTGAAGCCCGCCCTCTGAGAAATACTGAAAATATTGTTATAAATTGTAGCAACACCTCCTCCTTTACCTTTTGGACGTGGCTCATGTTTATATCAGTAATCTTGGGGGGTAGACTCGTTTAAAATAATGTAATCATCTGATTTTAGCCAGGTTTCTGTCAAACGGAGCACATCTAGGTTATGAACAGTGATCATATCATTTACAAAAAGTGCATTTGTAGAAAGGGACCTGATATTCAATAAGCCAAGCTTTATCATTTGTTTATCCGTATTAAATCTGTTTTTTATTTGTTGAACATCAATTAAATTGTTACTCTTAAACTGGTTTGGGCATTTTTTGTCTAGTTCGGGGAACAGACACAGTCTTTATAGTGTGATATCTAGGTGAAAAGGTCTCTGTGTGCTGAGAATTAACTGATTTCTGTGACATGAGGTGGCTAGCAGACGATCGGTTTAGCCAGTCTGTCTGCTTCCTGACCTGGGCCCCAGTTAGTCAAGTGCAAACTCTAAGACTATGTGCCATATTTCTAGACAAAAAAAACGGCACCATCCCAGGAGGGATGAAGACCTTCTCTTTTCAACAGGTCAGGTCTGCCCCAAAGCTCAGTACTTAAATGTAAAATTACACTGTAACAAGGACACCTTAAAATAAAGTGTAACCTTGTTTTTGTATCCTGTACTGATACACTGATGTTGTATATGTTCTTCCACCAAATGAGATCTCATGACGACTTGCTGTCGCAATACAATTTCAGACTAGCTTAACGTATCTTTTACCATTACCATTACTATTATGTACAAAGTCATAAGAAAATTTTTTTTGTTTGACTCTGATTATTAGGTGTCCTTGAGTTAAAATCCTTTTTTACATTTAGTAATTTAGCAGACGCTTTTATCCAAAGCGACTTACAAATGAGGACAATGGAAGCAATCAAAATCAACAAAAGAGCAATGATTCATAAGTGCTATAACAAGTCTCAGTTAGCTTAACGCAGTACATGTAGCAAGGTTTTTTTTTTATTATATAATAAATAAAAAGAAAACGGATAGAATAGAAAAAGAATGGAGCAAGCTAGTCACATCAACAGAGGAAGAGGACAACTGGGGTAACGTTAATACAAAGTCATTATTAAAGGATGTAAGTGAAGCAGCAGTACAAGCAGGTGAGTGTCCAGTTCATAGAATTCTTAGATAATAACTGCCCGTCCTATGGTCATTGCAGGTGGAGGGTTGCAGAGTGGATGAGAGGGAGCCAAGGCTGTAGCAGAAGACAGGCAAGTATCCAACGAGGTAGTCAGGTAAATCTTTACAATGAAACAACGACGAAACCAGACAATCTGTGCATGTGCTGTGCTAGTTTAAATAGATCTGTAGATGAGGGTAATGGCAGACAGGTGTGTTGATTGTGAAGGGTGTGCAGGTGATGACCAAAGAGGATTATGGGAAATGTAGTGTGTAATGGTGACAGGCTTGGTGACTGGAGATGGAGATAGTGAAAGTAGCTCCCCCTCCCGGAAGGCGTGACTTCGCGCCCAAAAGGAGTCCAACCAGGGAGGGAGGGCCGGCGTCCAGGAGCTGTGGCAGGTAACAAACAGGTGAATAGGGCGATGCTTGCAGGTTAGGACACCTACTGTGCAGTGCTGACAGTTCAAGTGACCAGGGAGGTGCCAGCCACTCAGAGAGCCAGGGAGGTGCTGGCCATTCAGGGAGCCAAGGTATTACTGGTAGCTCAGGGAACCATAATGGAGCAGATGGGATTGAGGAATCCTTCAATGCAGCAGACAGAGTTTAGAACCACCAAAGCTGATCAGGTAAGGCAGGAAACCTGGCCAGGGTAGTCGAGACTGAAGACATCCACGGCGGAGCAGAAGACCGCCACAGCAGATTCAACAGGACAGAAGATGCCCACAGCTGATTCGAAAGGACAGAAGATCCCCACAGCTGATTCGAAGAGAACAAGGGCGACCCAGGTGAAGCCGAACACCACAGACTGGAGCAGACTGGACAGATGATCCCCACGGCAGAGCCGACAACCCCCAAGGTGGAGCAGATGGGATCAAAGATCCCCATACCAGAGCTGATGACCACCAAGGCGGATCTGTAGGAACTGGAACACAATGCACAGCGAGGTTAGCAATGGCCTCAGAGGCCATGTCCAGGCAGGCCGTCAGACTTGAGACCGTCTGGAGTGGCGGCTGGTTTGAGACAGACTGGAGTGACAGCTGGCTAGAGATGGGCATCTGGAGTGCCGGCTGGCTAGAGCCGGGCATCTGGAGTGCTGGCTGAGGCTTAGAACTGATCACCTTGGTCGTATTTGGACAGACAGAAGACTTGGGAATGATCTCTCTCGTCACTGACAGGCAGACAGGAAATTCAGAGAGCTCAATGATTACATTCTTGGACGTTACTGGGCAAATTGGGAATTCAGAAATGGCCTCTCTGGCTGAAACTGGACAAACAGAGAGTTCACTGACCACTGTAGTTAAAATTGGACAGATGGGAGGCTCCAGGATGGCCTCCGTAGATGAGGCAAAACCTGCAGAGAACTCACAGTTTGGCATCAACAAAAGAGTGAGCTCTGAGGATTGAGTGGACTCAGGAGAGAACACATGGACATGAGAGTGGTATGTGGTCCAGACACACATTATGGCTACCATGGCAACAGGGAGAGCTATCAAAGACAGAAGGGACTCCGAATCCTCCATGTTGGAAACCACCTGACTGGGGCACTGGTCCACAGACTATAACCTCAGGAGACTCTAGACTCCGGTCTAGAATTTATGACTGCTCTGTTAGGTCAGGATTCTAGTGGTAGTGTGGGTACTGGGCTGAGTTCTGTGATGAGAGCGGGCATTGAGTTGAGCTCTGGGCCAAGAGCAGGCACTAGACTGGGTTCGGGGGCTGGGGCTTGCACTGGACTGGTCAGGGGCTGGAGCCCTCTCTGGGCCTAACTCAGGATCAGGAGCCCTCTCTGGGCTAAACTTGGGAACAGGGGCCCTCTCTGGGTCTAACTCGGGAATAGGGGCCCTCTTTGGGCTAGACTCGGGAATAGGAGCCCTCTCTGGGCTAAACTCAGTGTCAGAGGCCCTCTCTGGGCTAGACTCAGGAACAGAGGCCCTCTCTGGGCTAGACTCGGGAAAAGGGGCCCTCTTTGGGCTAGACTAGGGAACAGGAGCCCTCTCTGGGCTAGACTTGGGAACAGGAGCCCTCTCTGGGCTAGACTCGGGAACAGGAGCCCTCTCTGGGCTAAACCCAGGAACAGGGGCCCTCTCTGGGTCTAACTCGGCATCAGGAGCCCTCTCTGGGCTAAACTCGGGAAAAGGGGCCCTCTTTGGGCTAGACATTAGGACTGAGGGTAAACTTGGAAAGGACTCACCACAGAACTCTGAGACTGGAGCGGACTTTTTACTGGGTTCTGAAACTGGAACGAGCTTATTACTGAACTCTGAGATTGGAGCGGATTCAAAGTCGGGAGCGAATTCACAAATAGGATGTCTATAGTTATTGTTGGAATTGGTCAGGTCTTCTGTCACATCAACAGAGGAAGAGGACAACTGGGGTAACGTTAATACAAAGTCTTTATTTAAAGGATGTGAGTGAAGCAGCAGTGCAAGCAGGTGAGTGTCCAGTTCAAAGAATTCTTAGGTGACTTAGCTTAGATAATAACTGCCCTATGATCATTGCAGGTGGAGGGTAGCAGAGTGGATGAGAGGGAGCCAAGGCTGTAGCAGAAGACAGGCAAGTATCCAACGAGGTAGTCAGGTAAGTCTTAACAATGAAACAATGACGAGACCAGACAATCCGTGTATGCACTGTGCTAGTTTAAATAGATCTGTAGATGAGGGCATTGGCAGACAGGTGTGTTGACTGTGAAGGGTGTGCAGGTGATGACCAGAGAGGATTATGGAAAATGTAGTGTGTAATGGTGACAGACTTGGTGACTGGAGATGGGGATCATAACACTAGTGTTAGAGGCTTTTTTCCCCTATTGTTATTTGTATAATAAATAAAAAGAAAACAAATAGATAGAAGACAAAAAGAATAGAGAAGCTAGTGTTATTTTTTTAAGAAAACAAACAGTTAATAAATGAATAGAGTGCAAGTCTAAAGGTAAGTTTTGATAAACAGAGGTGTGACGTGCATTCTTTCCGTCTCATTAAAACTTAATCTTGCTGCCGCGTTCTGGATTAATTGTAAAGGTTTGATAGAACTGAATGGAAGACCTGCCAGGAGAGCATTGCAATAGGCCAGTCTGGACAGAACAAGAGCTTGAACAAGGAGTTGTGAAGCATGTTCTGAAAGAAAGGGCCTGATCTTCTTGATGTTGAATAAAGCAAATCTGCAGGACTGGGCAGTTTTAGCAATGTGGTCTAAGAAAGTCAGCTGATCATCAATCACAACTCCAAGGTTTCTGGCTGTTTTTGAAGGAGTTATGGTTGATGGGCCTAACTGGATGGTGAAATTGTGATGAAATGATGGGTTTGTTGGAACCACAAGCAGTTCTGTCTTGGCAAGTTTGAGTTGAAGGGGATGGTCCTTCATCCAACAAGAAATTTCTGTTAGACAAGCTGAGATGCGAGCAGCTATCGTTGGATCATCAGGATGGAATGAGAGGTAGAGTTGAGTGTCATCAGCATAGCAGTGATATGAAAAGCCATGTTTCTGAATGACAGAACCTAGTGATACATTGTTAACAGAGTCAAGTCAAGTCAAATCACCTTTATTTATATAGCGCTTTTAACAATGCAGATTGTGTCAAAGCAACTTTATCATTTTAAATAGGAAAAAAGTGTGTCAATAATGCAAAATGACAATAGCAAACACTCAATTTTCAGTTAAAGGCAGTTCATCATTGAATTCAGTGATGTCATCATCCAGCTCAGTTCAGTTTCATCAATAGTATATGTGCTGGACAGATCCTGCAAGATAAGTATTGAAGATTTTGGAATCCGCTCTTGCCAGTCTTAGGGCTTCAACAACTGAGAGCAAGACAGTCTCAGTTGAATGTCCACTTTTGAAACCAGACTGGTTGCTGTCAAGCAGGATGTTCTGTTTGAGAAAGGCAGAAACTTGGTTGAACACAGCTCGTTTAAGTGTTTTTTTGCAATGAAAGGAAGAAGAAAAACCGGTCTGTAGTGCTCTAAAAGAGATGGGTTAAGGGTGGGTTTCTTAAGTAGTGGGGTTATACAAGTCTGTCTAAATACTGAGGGAAAAACACAAGTATGAAGGGATGTGTTAATGATCTGAGTGAGTGCAGGAACAACTGCAGGAGAAATGGCTTGAAGGAGATGAGATGGAATAGGATCAAGCGGACAAGTAGTAAGATGATTAGAAAGGATGAGTTTGGAGACTTCTCCCTCAGAAAGTGAAGAGAAGGATGTGAACGAGTTTATCCTTGCTGGTAAGATGTGCTTGACAGATTGTGGTTTGGAAAATTGTGGACTGATGGTTTTAATTTTATTAATGAAAAACGTGGCAAAGTCATTAGCTATTAGAGTTGATGAAGGAGGGGGAGGAGGAGGACAAAGGAGGGAGGAAAATGTTTTAAAGAGCATGCGAGAGTTAGATGAATTGTTAATTTTGTTATGATTGTATGTCCTTTTAGCAGTGGAGACATTATCAGAGAAGGAAGAAAGAAGTGACTGATACACATTAAGGTCAGTAGGATTTTTTGATTTGTGCCACACCCTTTCAACAGCCCTGAGCTTAGAACAATGTTCGCAGAGAACATCAGACAGCCAACGGGCAGAAGGGGTGGTATGGGCTGGCCTGGAAGACAAGGGGCAAACAGTGTCTAAACAAGATGTTAGAGTTGAACAGAAAGTATCAGTAGCACTGTTAGCATCAAGAGATGCTAACTGTTTAGAGGGAGGAAGCGAAGATGAAACCATAGCAGATAGCCGGTAGGGTGAGAGTGAGTCAGATTTAATTGATTTCTTTCCCAAATTGCACCGATTAATCTGAGACATACGGCCCTATAATTTCCGCGATGCGGAAAACACAGACTGGTTCGAATCCAGTCATAAAAACGGAATTTCTATAACCTAACGCAGACGGAATATGCCACATTTTGGCCGAATATATCAAAAGTAGGTCAGTACACTTGAATCAAAATGTGATATGGACTAGTGTCTGTGAATATTAAGCCGCAAAAAGACAATATATGAATCCTGCACGTTCTGCGTGTCTGTGGAAATCAGGTGCGGACTGGCCATCGGGAGAACCGGGACAATTCCCGGTGGCCTGGCAGCCGATTTGGCCGGTATTTTAATATTATTATTGTATAATTGCCTGCCGAATGTACTAAAATGATAATCAGAACCAAAACAGATGTTTTTAGCAGATACGAGCTCTAAAGGCGCAGCTCTATTCTGGAAAAGGAGGGGGGTAGCAGCAGCTCAGTTGCATTTAAAGACACAGGCCCGAAAAACAGCTTGCTTCTGCTTCCACTCAAAATAGGCATTTTCAAAATTATATAATAAATTATCTATATTTTGAGCTGAAACTTCACAGACACATTCTGGGGACACCAGAGACTTATATTACATATTGTAAAAAGGGGCATAATATGTCACCTTTAAATCTCTAATAAATCATGAATCGGTTAGTCGTGACTTGCTTCGGCTCGCGCGCTCTCCGCGCCTCCGCCAAACGGTTTGGTTCAGAGTAATCAATGCGAGAGATAATCATATTTTATAATAGGTTTAAGGGCAGCTAGGGCAGACAACAACACAACCCTTATGAAAATTAACGATGATTTTACTATAGCCTAAATCCAAAGACAATGGTTACTATTGTTAAACCATGGTAACCACAAATTAACCATGGTTTTTGCTACACTAACCATAGTTTAACAATGCAGCTTGTAGTAAAAATAAATACAAATGGTAATCCATTTGCCAAAAAAAACATGTACTTTTACTAATAAAAGCATGGTTAATTTTTGTAAGGAAAAAACATGACTCATGTTCAGTATTAGGATTTTTCTATAAAGATATTGTAGTGATGTACTAATTTTGACATATAGGCAATTTAGAAAGTATAGTTTTGTTAAATCTTGAGTATTAAAGTCATGAGAGAGATATATCAGGGCAAAATAAAGAGACTGAAAAGAAAAATGGA
>NW_015541007.1:19011-19507 GCF_001515605.1 Sinocyclocheilus anshuiensis | reverse complement strand
AGCATGGCAAAATTTACAGTATTTATTAGTTACCATATCAACATTATATAGAAAAAAAAGTGTGCCAAAATTAAAAAATCTTTTGAAGATATCAATGAACATTTATTTTACCATAGTAAAATTACAATTCTGGCTTAAAGGTGCAGTAGGAGATCTTGGAAAATGCTAACTTTAGCCTGATAGCACTGAAAGCAAACATCCCACCCTCCCTGCAATCGCCGTCCAAAGCCACGCCCCCTGAACCCATATACGCTCACAGACCAGAATACCAGAGACAACGTTACTACAATAGGCTACATCAGCGGTTCCCAATTCCAGTCCTTCACACTTCTCTAGTAAGTTTCGTCTGTGTGTGAAGACGCTGCGAAGCGCAAATCCGTGAATGAATGTTCCGAAGTGAAGCAAACTTCAACAGATTTGCCCTGCTCAGCGAGTAGGGAGCAATGAACACTGTGTAGGGATCATATCGATCGGAACACAGTTCATGCACATAGCT
>NW_015541007.1:13195-18913 GCF_001515605.1 Sinocyclocheilus anshuiensis | reverse complement strand
GTCTGCACAGCATGCGTGAACGCGCTGATGACGTATCCTGTCTGCGCGAACCGGGTGTGCAAAGGTATGCTAATACATAACTTGACATAACTTGACAGGCAGGTATGAAAGCCAATTAAAACGCTTGGACCGAGCGTTTTGATTGGACGAACATTTCTTGATCCTACGCCTTCCACATAATATATAAATACAGATAAATACATTTAGACCACTTAACTTAATGATTCACATCGGGATGTGAAGAGACTTTCAACCAGCATAACAAAAAATGTTTCTGAAGACAATCACCTATTGCACCTTTAACTATTTCTTATGATTTTAAATCTGCATTGAACTTCAGATCAATCACAAGGTGGTACTAAAGTCTGATTTTGTGGTGGATGTGTTCAAATTTTATCATTTTAATTCAAGTGATGAAGGATTTTGAAAGTCTGACAGTGTTGAGCACTACTGTAAGGTTAACCCTGCATGGTGTAAATGTTTGAAAATGATTAACAGTTGCAAATAAACATTCATTAGAAATTTAGAAAAGTAATCAAAAAGTAATCAAAAGTAATCAGTTACATTAATAAAGTAATTGAAAAAGTTAAACTACTATTACATTTTAAATAGGGTAACTTTGGAAATGTAATAGGTTACATATTACAAGTAACCTTCCCAACACTGGTCAGGAACCATGTTGAGGTTAACTCCCTGGGGTCGACAGTCGCGCCGGTGCGACCAGCTCACTATTTTTAAGATCAGCGCGAAAGACACTAAAAATGCTCTGTTGATTTTGGTCACACAGATAAGTGTTATATATTATTCTAAACTGTTAAATGTCGACTTTTATTTGCGTACACACAATAATAACAAAACTTTGTGCTTAGGTTAACTGTAAGGTTAACCCTGCATGGTGTAAATGTTTGAAAATGATTAACAGTTGCAAATAAACATTCATTAGAAATTTTGAAAAGTAATCAAAAAGTAATCAAAAGTAATCAGTTACATTAATAAAGTAATTGAAAAAGTGCTTTTGTAAAATAAAGAAAACAAACAGGGTGCACTCTCTGTCTTTTCTGTCTCCGTGAATATCCATCTGAAACGAGTCACTAAAATTAACTGCAACTCAGTGAATACTTGGCATACAGACATGAGAGACATATCTATAGAAAGCTTATTATTATTATTATTATCGAACAAATATTCTGTGAAAAAGTAATCCGTATGAAACCTGAACGTGATGTTCAGTCTTTCCCATCTAAACTCATTATCTCTAATGAGATCCTGCGGCTCGCGCCCTTCATATGATAATATCCACATGAGACACGCGCACATGTAAACGCCCAATGTAAACAAAGCATGAGGATAGTCAAGTTCATTGCGGCTACTGTTCGTTTCTGGAAAAAGACCCGCTGTGAGGAATAAGCCAGAATACCTCTTTAGAAAAAGAACCAGATGTGACGCACTGCTTCATCCAGCTGAGGTGATCAATCTGATGAGTAAGTAATGTTTCTTTTTTGCATTAGTTCACATGTTATTGTGACATAAGTGAACACATTTACTGGTTGGGTTTTTCCCAAACTATAATTCCTGATTAAATGTTTGAAATCGAATGCTAAGTCTAAATGTTTAGACCATGTTTATTATTAATACTCTGTTCACAAATAGATTTTTGTAACGCGTTTATCAATAATAATTATTTTCTCAGATATAAAATGTCCTTTTTATGATACTACAAAGCATGTATGAGTCTATGACCACAAAATCATATCATACTATAAAATCATACATACTAAGCTATATGACTACAAAATCATAGTTGGCTTTGTCCCAAACTATAATTCCTGGCTAAAATGTTTGAAATCGAGTGAGACATTTTGAATATGATTGATATGATTTCTTACTGCACGATGATGTTTTCATACTCTATATAATATAAAACAATAGCCTATATAAAAGTTACATGAGCGTACACTATAAAATGATGAATGCTATGAGTCTAAGAATGTTTAGACCATGTTTATCTGTTCACAAATATATTTTTATAACGTGCTAAACAATAATAATTTGTTTCTCAGATATAAAATTTCCTTTTTTTTACGATAGTACAAAGCATGCACGAGTCTGACTACAAAAGATGCTCCTGATGCTTCCTGAAAATTATTTTTTTGTTGTTGTTGTTTGTTTTTTAGTTATCAGATACCTGGGGGCTGTTTCATAAAAGATGCTAAGAAAAGCAGGGATTAAAGTCCAAAGCCTGACTTGAAATAACCTAACAAATCAATTGGGACTAAAGCGGTTTCAAAAATGACAATTTAAGTTCACGCAATCTCACTAATTCGATCCAGGTTCAATGAGTCAGGAGAATTTGATGTGCACGCTTATTCTTAAGCAGCCCTTAATGTCGATCATGAATCAAATCGATCCACCATGGCAATATTTGTGCCGTTTAATGCATTTGAGACATTGTTTTTTCCTCAGTGCACGTCACAGGTATATTTTTCATCTGTAAATGTTAGAAAGTCATGCAAATATATCCATTTTGCTGTCAGGAGTGGGCGAGGCTTACGTGAGTGAACGAGCGCTGCTGCGCGCATGCGCGCTAAACAGATGGAATGCAATAGAATAATAGCTCAATAATTCTGAATAAAATATGCATTCTGCTAAATTATTTGTTGTTGGACATTAAATGTGACACACGTAGAATTTTAATCCTACATGTAAGTGTATTTTTATGATAGCAGTAACTGTAAATCAAATGTAAGCTAGCTAATACAGACCTAGTTACTAGCTCAAATGAGTTAGTGTATTCCTCATATAATACAAAATATAGTCTGTTTTATATGATTTATTTTCATTTTTAATTTACTGATTTAAACTTTTAATTTAGTGTTTTAATGCTTTAAAGACCAATTTTATATTGTAATGTTTTAATGTTCTACTAATAACCATAAAGTACAGCTGTCATAAAACCAGAGAGAAAGGATGCATGGCTAGAAACTGCTGATCAACTGAATGCGCAACTAGCAATTATGTTAAAATGTTTTCAAATATCTTAAAACAAAGTAATTAAATACAGTCGGTTGTAGCCTATATTTTTATTTATTTGATTTATTTCATTTGCATTTTTTGTATACTTTTATTTTTGGACTGATAACGTCAAACAATTGTATGTGAGAGAGTCAGCGCCATAATATCAATGCATTCCTATTGGTCAGTTTTAGAGGAGCTCAGCTTAGCCTGACAGTTAGCCTGCTCCAGACCAGTTTAGTTTCCCAGCATAAGTTGCCAGAGTGACTGAGCTTCAGCTATGGTAATTTTGCTTTATGAAACAAAATCAAGTGAAAATAAGTCAAACTAACTGAAATAAGCCTGGCTTATTTGGTAAACTTGTTTTATGAAACAGCCCCCTGCACTGCTGACTTTCACTGGAGTCTCTTCAAACTGTTTTCCTCTGGGAGCGCTGTACCAACATCAGATGTTCAACTACACTGATATTCTATGGTAAAACAAGCTCCTTGACTGCTGATGATGTTTTTTTTTTCTTTTTCTTGGATCCATGGAAAGAAGCAGCAAACAGTTGAATATCACGTATGGTTTACTTGTTTCACTTGTTGAACAGAATGAATGACTCAAAGTCTGTTCACATCTCTGTGGTTAGATCAGCGTGCACAATAATGTGTCTTTGACCTTCATTATGTATGTTTTGATTATACTGTGCTGCAAATAAAATGCAAATAATTAAAAAAAAAATTCATTCTGTCTTACCTGCCTCACAGTCACAGTCACACTGATGGGCCATTAGGGGAGGGCCCTTTGTCTCTCAGGTGTGAATCACTAAATATCCATGGCCATTGTCACTCCCTCGCATAAAGCTTGTCTATCACAAAACATGTCTTACAAAATTTAAATCAATATATTGTTTTCTTTGAATGAGTAAACAAGATGATTTTCACATCATTTTGATGTAAATATTCTAGCCTACAAGACTGATTACTCAAACGTCTTATTCAGAACTATTTAGTATGGGTTTTTTGGCCTTATTTCAGCTCCAGTTTTTTCCCCAAAACTTACTAACCACGAATAATATTTTTTAACCCTCTGGAGTCGACAAACGCGCAGTCGCATTTTGTTGCATTTTTTTTGAAAGCCCCTAAAGGAACTTAAATTACTCCGTCAGTTTTGATCGTACAGATAAGAGTAATACATCAATCGAATCTGTAAAGGGTCTACTTTTATTTGTATATGCACATAATAACAACAAAACTTTGTGCTTTTGTAAAATAAAGAAAAACAAACAGGGTGTGCTGTCTGCCGCCTTTGTCTCCGTGATCTTCATGTAGAAACGCATCACTAAAATGAACTGAAACTCAGCGAATACTCGACACAAAGACATGAGAGATATATATCTATAGAAAGTTTAACATGTCTACTTTTAAATGAAGCAAGTCTTATCGAAAACAAATATTCCGTGATAAAGTAATCCATCTAAAAACCAGTGCAATGTCCAGTCTTTCCTGTCTGGTTTCATTATCTCTAATTACATCATGCCCACACTATATTTTCGCTGTTGATATTACAATAGTCCACATGAGACGCGCGGCATGTAAATGCCCACATCACAGCAAACAATGCAGCAAGACTTTTCCTCAAGTTCATCTCGGCTACTTGGTTTCTGGAAGAAGACGTGCTGAGAGGAATAAGACATAATTTACCTCAGAAAAGATGCGCTGAGAGGAATAAGCTTTGGATTACCTCAGAAAAAGAAGAAAGCGGCGGCTTGATCCAGCTGAGATCATTTACATGAGTAAGACTTTTTTTATTAACCTACTTGCATTAGTTGTCACATAACTTGTAAACGTTTTACTAATTAGACTTTTTCCAAACTATAATTCCTGACTAAATGTATAATCAAGTGAAACATTATGAAGTTTCATAAAATGTATCATGAAATGTTTCAAGTAAGCTGTAAATATCACTGATAAGTGACCCATCGACAGACATATACGCGTGTCCTTTCTTATCAGTGATGCAATTTATTATCAGCTGCATCTTCTGGTAATTGCTAACAACTGTTTTATTTTCCGTTTAGTACTGTGGCTGCATCACTGGCATAATTGCACAAGAAAGGCACGCAAGTGTCGTTCAGTTTTGAGTTAGCTGGAAGACCATACTGAGTAAGTGCACAGTATAGTGTATAGTACATGAGTTTGTTTCGCGAACGCCTACACCGAGTTCCTGAAGTGGCACTTTCGGAGTTGTGCCGCACTCAGGATAAAATGAAGACTCACTTTGTCAAAAAGAGTGTTTATCGAAGTTTTCAGGAAATTTATTTGGTGCTTGCCTTTCTTCCTCTTCCTGGGTCGCCGTTGCAGGCAAAATTTTCTGGTCCCTACACTGTCGATAAGATTTAGTCCTACACTTCGCTTAACTTACGACTGAGACGCTTGATAAATAACATTTAATCGCAGATTTGAGCCAATAATTTTTTTACACTTAAGTCAATTCTTAGCAGCATTATTGAGAGTAATTCTCTAATATCTAATTATCTAATATGTCTGTCTGTCTGTCTGTCTGTCAATCTATCATCTATCTGTCTATCTATCTATCTCATTTTCTAATATACTGTATTGCCTTCAAAATATTCAAATCTATCTATCTATCTATCTATCTATCTATCTATGAAGTATCTATCTATCTATCTATCTATCTATCTATCTATCTATCTATCTATCT
>NW_015541007.1:12544-12988 GCF_001515605.1 Sinocyclocheilus anshuiensis | reverse complement strand
GTATTGCCTTCAAAATATTCAAACTTTAGGCTTTAAAACTTTAAAGCTTTTAAACTTCAAACTATCTAATCTATCTGTCTATCTATCTATCTATCTATCTATCTATCTATCTATCTATCTATCTATCTGTTCTCTGTTTGTCTGTCTGCCTATCTGATTTTCTAATAGACTGTTGCCTTCAAAATGTTCAAACTTTAGGCTTTAAAACTAAAGCTTTGAAACTTCAAAATATCATATCTATCTATCTATCTATCTATCTATCTATGTATCTATCTATCTATCTGATTTTCTAATAGACTGTACTGCCTTCAAAATATTCAAACTTTAGGTTTTAAAACTTTAAAGCTTTTAAACGTCAAACTATATAATTTGTCTATCTATCTATCTATCTATCTATCTATCTATCTATCTATCTATCTATCTATCTATCTATCTATCTATCTA
>NW_015541007.1:0-1066 GCF_001515605.1 Sinocyclocheilus anshuiensis | reverse complement strand
TTCTGTCGTTCTATCTATCTATCTATTCTGTCGTTCTATCTATCTATTCTATCTATTCTGTCGTTCTATCTATCTATTCTGTCGTTCTATCTATCTATCTATTCTGTCGTTCTATCTGTCTATCTATCTATTCTGTCGTTCTATCTATCTGTTCTGTCGTTCTATCTATCTATCTATTCTGTCGTTCTATCTATCTATTCTATCTATCTATTCTGTCGTTCTATCTATCTATTCTATCTATTCTGTCGTTCTATCTATCTATTCTGTCGTTCTATCTATCTATCTATTCTGTCGTTCTATCTGTCTATCTATCTATTCTGTCGTTCTATCTATCTGTTCTGTCGTTCTATCTATCTATCTATTCTGTCGTTCTATCTATCTATTCTATCTATCTATCTATCTATCTATCTATCTATCTATCTATCTATCTATCTATCTATCTACTATCTATCTATCATCTCTCTCTCTCTCTCTTTCTTTCTTTCTTAATATCGAATCTATCTATCTATCTATCTATCTATCTATCTATCTATCTATCTATCTATCTATCTGATTTTCTAATATACTGTATTGCCTTCAAATATTCAAACTTTAGGCTTTAAAACTTTAAAGCTTTTAAACTTCAAACTATCTAATATGTCTGTCTGTATGTATATCTAATCTATCATCTATCTATCTATCTATGTATCTATCTGATTTTCTAATATACTGTATTGCCTTCAAATATTTAGGCTTTAATCAAAATGTTCAAACTTTAGAGTTTAAAACTTTAAAGCTTTTAAACTTCAAACTATCTAATATGTCTGTCTGTCTGTCTGTCTATCTATCATCTATCTGTCTATCTATCTATCTGATTTTCTAACATACTGTATTGCCTTCAAATATTCAGACTTTAGGCTTTAAAACTTTAAAGCTTTTAAACTTCAAACTATCTAATATGTCTCTGTCTGTCTGTCTATCTATCTTTCTGTCTGTCTCTCTGTCTCCCTATCTATCTTTCTATCTGATTTTCTAATAGACAGTATTGCCTTCAAAATGTTCAAACTTTAGGCTTTAAAACTTTAAA
>NW_015541006.1:9621-12195 GCF_001515605.1 Sinocyclocheilus anshuiensis | reverse complement strand
CCCTTGGGCCGCCCCACCGTCGAGGGTGGTGAGGACGGAGGAGGCCCCAAGTCTGTTTCGGGGATAAAAAGGTGCCTCCCTGTCCGAGGACCCAGCACACTCGTCCGGGAACACCAGGTGGTGCGATGTGCTAGAGGAGTGAGAGGCCCGCGGAGACGTACTCGACGGGGAAGCTCTCACCGTGATCCTCAGATCTCCCTGACCATGAACCGAAGTAGCCCTCCGAGAACCGGAGGATCTAGAGCGGGGCATGGCAATGGGGATACCCCCCGTTTGACGAGGAGGTATCTAGACCGCAACACCGCGATGGTCATCCCCGTCGCTCGTGAAGCTCTTTTAGAATTTGCTCTTTTTTTGAAAGGAAAAATACTCTTTTAGAGAGAGCGCTGAAGTGCCCAGGGGAGGTCGCTGCGAGACCGCAGAATGGCAGCTGCAGCTCGCTGAGGTTTCAGCAGCCTGGATGGCAACCCCCGCTGATACGCCGTGACACCAACGCCAGCTGTTTCCTGTAAACACTCACGGAGATTCGTCCTAAAAGGCTCGGCTCCGAAGCGAAAAGCTGATGTGCGTTTGCACGCGCTCTCCTTTTATACCCGCGCTGCGGGGCGGGGTGCGCGTGGCGAAACACGCACTAACAGGCTCTCGGGCGAGATCCCAATTCGTCAGTCACGACTGACGTAACGTCGAATGTGACTGACTGAAAGAGAACAAATCTAATACATATAAACTAATCTATCTTTTTTTTAGACCTGAACAACCATCAATCATTCATTCAACCATCACATTGAGTTTTCAATTAGGCTATGGATGTTAGCTTAAGGATGGAAGTGGAGTCCTGCAGGCTGGTTTAAGTTTGAGGCGGGCAAAAACTTAACTTAGAAAATGAGACTCGACAGAAATGAAACAAATTAAAAGAAAGAAAATTAAAAAAAAAAGAGTGAGACAAGACTAGATGGCTTCTTCATGATGGTAGATGAGCAGCAGGCCAGGAGTAGGTAAGCAGTGTGAATGCAGCAGGGCAAGACGAACAAGAGGTGGACAGCTTTTGTTCATCATGAGTTTTTAAACTCGACTGTTTAACTCATTACCAACAGGTTTCTGACCAATTAGACATTGGTTTAGCTTGGAGTGTAGCTATGTTTCTCCTCCCCTTATATAGATCAAAATGTTATCTTCTCACTCACATGGTTCAGATTTTCACACTCTTGTGAAATATAATTTAGACTTTGATTACTATAATGAGAATATGATATAATTTTACAAAGAACTGACTTCGGAACAAGAATTTTCATTCACATCATACCAGAACCATATACTCACTATAAACGATTTGATTGTTATTCATAATGGCATTAATCTTGGATAATAGCATATTATGTGGGTGACAGTCAGACATTATATGGAATTAAAGTAATTATTTTCAGTCCTCTTAGTCACATTTTGTTATGATCTTAAGCATTTTGATATGTTTTAGAGAGGATTCCAGTCATGCAAGCAACGAAGAGGTCAAAAGGGAGTCTGGTTTTAGGTCTTAAGATTTTCCCTGTGAGATGGAGAATGTGTGTCTCCAGACCCATTTATCTTGGGTTACCTGCCAAAAGTTGACAACGCTGGAGGAGTTCTTACACAAGTTTATACAGTCACACATAGAGGAGTAAATAGTTAACTCAGGTCAGTCAGTGTCAACTGACAGGTCTCAGTTTTATGGTCATCCAGTGTGAGACTCGGGGCATCTTGTGAAATTCAGTTCTTTGCGTTGTTTCGACACAATTCTGGGCTGCGTTTCCCAAAAGCATCGTAAGCTTAAGTTGATGCTTACGATGCTTTTGGGAAACACAGCCCTGGTCAAGTCTTCGGTGTCTGATTCGCTCCAAAATTTTACATCACAAACTGACAATTTACATGTGGCAAGCAGGGCAGGGCTGAGAGCCGTGGGAAGGGAGTGAGGCCTCGAGTTTCATGCAGGGATCCCACTCTTTCATGAACACCAGATTCAAGGACTTTTTAAAGCACCATTTATTTTATATCAAGCACCTATCAAATTCACACCCCAGCATATGTAGTGTCATGAAAGACCTTACATTACTTAACAGTTCACTTACACTTAACATTTACATTAAACATTTCAGAGTAATAATGTTTTGAATGTGTAGGTTTCATAAATTTAGACCATTTTGAGCAGTTGTGTTCAAAGAAATTTAATGAAATCCACTGAAGTCAGTACAACATTTCACCACTTACACTTAACATTTACATTAAACATTTCAGAGTAATAATGTTTTGAATGTGTAGGTTTCATAAATTTAGACCATTTTGAGCAGTTGTGTTCAAAGAAATTTAATGAAATCCACTGAAGTCAGTACTGGTGATATTCAAATACAATTTCTAAAATATTCATCAAATAACCACACAAAACTGGTTTATGCTGTAGTTCTTGTACAATATTTAAATTTGAAAGAATTTCTCAATTTTTAAATGAATAAAAAGTGGTTAAATGTTGTAATAACATGGTAAAAGCTGATAACATTACAAATTTGCACATTCACTCAAAAGATACGTTACTCATTAATAAAT
>NW_015541006.1:7503-9530 GCF_001515605.1 Sinocyclocheilus anshuiensis | reverse complement strand
AGGAATGCAGCTCAAACATGCAGCTGCTCAAAAAGTCAGTATTTTTTAAAAATATTTCATGAACATTTTAAACCTTGTACATGTGCAAAATCTGCAAAAAATATATAAATAAAAGAAATAAAAAATAGGACTTTCTATTTGCTTTTAATCTGTAAACGCTTTTCACTAAGCTGTTTTTCCAATTTTTCAAGTTCTACATTTTCTCCTTAGCTTCGTGTTGCAGTAAGTTTTGGGAGTGCATTTTTAGTCCATCTCCTATCCTGAAAGGTCTGTCTTGCAGAGACTGACAAAAATGAGCTCCTAAAACTTACTGCCAGATTCTGGCCATGTTGCAGTAAGTTTTGGGAGTTCATTTTTAGTCCATCTCCTATCCTGAGAAGTGTGTCTTGCAGAGACTGACAAAAATGAGCTCCTAAAACTTACTGCCAGACTCTGGAAGATAAATTCTTCAAACAGTGGTACAAGAGGATGTGGTGCTGGTCCTTCAAGAGTCACTCTCAAATTATCTGTCCATAAAGCCTATAAAAATAGTCTTCATATATTTCATAACACTTCAGAATGTTATTCTTATTAAGTAGGGGTCATTTTTTAGGATTTTTTTACCCAAGCAAAGTCTCTGAGAACCTGACACCTTGTAATTCTGGAGACTCAAGGTTGCAGTTCTGGAAAATAGTGGCACTGGAGACTAAAAGGTTCCTGATGGTTTCACACTTAATTCTTCACATTAATTCTTAATTATTTTGCAGTTAACGTTTGTCTTTTCTTCTTCACCTGTTTCTTTCTGACCCCGCTGTCCCAGTGAGCATTTTGCTGACCAATGGTCATGCCTTAACTTTGACATTTCTGTAATGCATTCGTTTTTAATATTTCTCATGGGGATTTAATCATTTTTGACTTCTCAGACTGAGTTAAATCTTTTTTTTGTTTGTTTTTTTGGCTCATTTCATCCGTAAAAAAAACCTGCCTTAATAAGGAGCAAAAAATTCTGCCTTGAGGAAAAAATTCTGCACACCTTAATAAGGAGTTTTTCATTTCTAGCCTTCATGGACAATTATATACAGTATCACTTCTAAATTATTAAATACAAAAATAATAGTAGTTATTAAGATTGATGTGGTTTGGAATTGGTAAAATGTGCTTGGAAAAAAATATGATCAGAATATCAACGTGCCTAATAATTATGCACACACTGTAAGATGTGCTCCCTTTACACAGAGTGCGCATGATCGCGAAATCGGAAGTGAAAGTGAACTGTGAGAGCGCTCATTCAAATGCGATTTCAATACCCCGCATATTGATTGCAGCTCCCTGATGTGTGAAAATAATATACAATATTAGAATGTTTGTGGGAGCGGTACACACACGTTGCGGGAGTGGGCGGTAATGGTCAGAAATTCAGCGGGAGCGGGCTTAAGAAAACTGTCCCCAACGCTCTAGGCTGCGCATCAACACACATGCTAAGTTTTTTTCGGCTACCCCATCTCCACCCCCAATCATTAGTGCCATTTCGTTTTGTCTTTGACAGAACATATAGGACAATTTTTTAAATAGCGCCATAAACAGGGGTTAAAGCAAAAAAAAAAAAATATTTTGACTGAAAATTTTTCCTCAGCCAAACCCCACAGCCATACCTGTCACACACCCAGTTTAAGAGCAGTTTTTTTTCTTCTTGTAATTAGGAGCGCTTGTCCTCCTAATTTAAAAATTTAGGAGCACCTTCTGATCAATAATAAAAAATTCTGATAAAAATTTGTCAAATGTTCTTGGAAAAAAATATGATCAGAATATCAACGTGCCTAATAATTATGCACACGGTGTAAGATGTGACCCCTTTAAACAGAGTGCGCGTGATCGCAAAATCGAAAGTGAAAGTGAAAAGCGAGCGCTCATTCAAGTGCGATTTCAATACCCCGGATATTGATAGGGGCTCCCTGTTGTGCAAAAATTATAGGGTTTAAGCCAGAGGCGGACAGTAACTAAGTACATTTACTTGAGTATTGTACTTAAGTACACTTTTTGAGTATCTG
>NW_015541006.1:7055-7250 GCF_001515605.1 Sinocyclocheilus anshuiensis | reverse complement strand
ATATTTGACCAGCAGTATCTGTACTTTCACTTAAGTAATGGAGTTGTGTACTTTGTCCGCCTCTGGTTAAAGCAAAAAAAAAACTTTTGACTGAATTTTTTTCCTCGGCCAAACCCCGTTCCACAGCCATACCCATCACACACCCAGTTTAAGAGCAGTGTTTTTCTTCTTGTAATTAGGAGCGCTTGTCCTCCT
>NW_015541006.1:6276-6561 GCF_001515605.1 Sinocyclocheilus anshuiensis | reverse complement strand
CCCTCCCCACCCAAGAATCAGGTGCACTCAGAATTGAATTTATTTTAACTAAAAAAGACAAGTAAATAGTAAATAATTAAATAAGAACAAATTAATTAATGACTATCAATAGCACAAACAAAAACAATAACAATAAATGTTTTCAGTTAGGTCTAACTATAATCTATACTCAACTGTAAAGTAACACTGGATAGTCTTCACTGTATAATGAAAGGCAGAAGCAGGTTTATTTAGGCTGCTGTCTCTTTAAGACCTCATGCACGGATCTAATTTAATGTTACTCTC
>NW_015541006.1:3858-6110 GCF_001515605.1 Sinocyclocheilus anshuiensis | reverse complement strand
TGTAATCAAGAGCGCTTGTCCTCCTAATTAAAAAAAATTTAGGAGCACCTTCTGATCAATAATCAACAATTCTGATCAAAAATTAGCCTTCCTAATATGAGGTGATATTTGACTCAAAGTGATTTACAGGGGCGTTTTTTTTTTTTTACCTTTGCAATGGTATCATTTTCATCCGTCAAATTAAAAAATGTATGTTTATAAGCTTTTTAACATTTATTTTTTAAACAATATAATAAGAAGTAGAATAAGACAAATAAGTTGCCAATCATATGAAATTAGTACTAAAGAGGGTGCACAGAAGAACACAAAAGTGGCTTGTAGGTACATTTTCAGACGTTTAATGAGGCTCAGAACCTAAAAGTAAAAACAGCAGAGATGACAATCAAGATCAGTTATTAGCATCAAAGTGAACTGTATCATAATGTGTGATTTCTGTCCTACAGGGCAGAGCGACTGCCTGTATGTGTAAGCCTATCACCTGACTAAGAAATAATGAAATATTTTTATTTTATTTTAATATTTATATTTTAAATCTAAATAGGCAAAATCATATCAGAAAGCATATACTTTATTAATGCGATTTCAATACCCCGCATATTGATAGCGGCTCCCTGATGTGCGAAAATAATATACAATATTAGAATGTTTGTGGGAGCGGTACACACACGTTGCGGGAGTGGGCGGTAATGGTCAGAAATTCAGCGGGAGCGGGCTTAAGAAAATTGTCCCCAAGGCTCTAGGCTGCGCATCAACACCACACATGCTAAGTTTTTTTCGCACTACCCCATCTCCACCCCCAATCATTAGTGCCGTTTCGTTCTGTTTGACAGAACATATAGGACAATTTTTGAAATAGCGGCATAAACAACATTTATTTCAAATTTAATTCAAGCACTTAGCCATATATTGATGCATATAAAATATATATTTAGCAATAAGACAGAAACAATACAGTACTACATAGCTTTATTGAAACACTCATTACTTTGTATTAACACATGGGTTTACATACAAAATGAAATGTCTAAAAAATACATTCCCAATATGCCTACAAAGGTCCCCAATTCTATACAGATTCAGGCAAATTAACGTCCACATTTAATCATTCAGCAGACACTTTTATCCAAAGCAACTTCAATGAGGACAATAGTAATCAAACCAACAAAAGGTTTTGGTTATATATATATGTAACATACATATATGGATATATATTACAAAATATATTTGTCAGATTTGATTACATATATATGTAACATGCATGTTCCCATATAAATGTTAATATATAGTAGGGGTGGGTGATATAGCCTCAAAATGCTTCTTTTTGTTGACAGCAGCAGATTTATAAAATTTTCTCATTACTAATTTGGGAAGATGCACGTATCACATTGTCGCATGCCTTGTAAAAAATTTTCCTCGCGGTTCGGACTTTGAACCCTGGCTAACGAGACACCGGCGCGAGCTTGTGCAGCGCTGTTTGATCCAACACGTTCTCAGTCCCAACTCGTCACATATGGACGCTTGGTCAGGATCCTTTGGCGTCATTTTTCACCGTGCAGGGAATCCCACAGACTTCTGACCGGAGCCCGCTTCGTTGAAATTTGACGTGTTAAGGCGGGCGTACACGGTGCGATTTTTGCTGTCGTAAATCACTGGCTGTCTGATATCAAAGTGCCGTCTGTGAAACAGCGTTCAGCGGTGACTTTAACAACGCTCCATGAGTAGTATGCACTTTTTAGTGTTTCCTAGGTAATGCTGGGATTTTTGTCGGAGGCTTGTTGATGTTGATGAACATATTTAATGTGCTGTGATTAATGTGTGTTAAACAATGATTAATCAGCGCAAACCTATTAATCGATTAAAACGCAAACCTATTATTTATTTATTTATCTATTTATTGATTGATTAAATGATTGATTGATGTTTTTCGTTTTATTTATTTATTAATAAATCAATTAATCAGTAGCGCTGACGTCATTGTAAGGCGTGATCCCAAGGTCCACTTGGTAAGTAGAACAGTTAATTAATACAGATGGGAACAATCCTTACATTTACGGAACAAAATGCAAAAATCAGGTCAAGAAGTTGTGTTTAGAACATTTAGAAGTGCAGGGTAGTTTGGTGATGCAGTAAATGACAGCAGCCAGACATTATAAAAATATAACTTGCTGCACCAAATGTGTAGTAGGCTAGCTAAGTTAGCTAATTAAATTCAAGTTTGTTTGTTTTTTTCAAATATAATCATGCAAGGTAAT